>NC_068428.1:4099009-4403509 GCF_023373465.1 Oncorhynchus keta
TGCATGACCGTGAAGCCATGATGAAGTCTGCTTTAATTGACACTAACGTATGAAGAATAGGTAGAGAATGACCAACACCTAGTTGCTGGAGATTGAGGTTGCAGCCCCATTCTGAATGAATGGCCAGTATAAATGTGGAGATGGAAGATTACACAGTTGTATGTGGTAGAGTTGATATGTACACCAGGTTAAGACAAGGGATGTTTAGGAGGGCTACGCAACAGAAGGTAAGAAGAAGCAGAGAGAGGTAGAGTCAGAAGATATTTCAATGTATAAGCACAAGGACAGAATTCAGTGTTTAAGCGAGCTGAAGTAATGCTGCGACCGAAACCCATTAGAGTGCTTAAGAGTAAGGAGATAGCGACTAGGGTGTAAAACCAGATCAAGAAACATATATAACGAGGAGGAAGGAAAGCCCCTGTGGAAGTTGAAGCTCACCACAATAAAGAAAACCAGTAAGAAGACCGCCTCAAGAAAACATCAATGCAGAGTGAAACAGCCTTGTCTGAGTGTTTGATGTACAGCAGAAAAGGAATAGTAGCAGGTAGCTTAGTATCATGAATACAACTGTTGTATTACAATGAAAAGTCATGCAGATTGAATATGAATGGGACGATTGTGCGTTTCAACCATTGTTACGTGAAGCCGTCACTAGGCCTATGAGATGAGGCCCACTATTACCGTTAAACCGGAATGCAAGCGCAATGACAAACTACTGAGCCAAACTACTGAGCCTGAAGAATCCCCCCCAAAGTACATGGATGGGAAGCATCCATAGTAAAACCCAGACTCCGAGATGAACTGTCAACACAATGAGATCTTGAGATCGTCCAGACAGAGTCCGAGATGAACTGTCAACACAATGAGATCTTGAGATCGTCCAGACAGAGTCCGAGATGATCTGTTGATCCAGAACCAAACCAGTGTGCATATGTAATAAGATCCCGTTTGGAGTGTGATGGAAAAGCCTACGTGGAGCTAGGGCCCGGGCGATATGACGATATATATATATACATATATTGTGTGACGATAGAAAAACGTCTCGCTTATTTCGTTGTGTCGCAAATCACACTCTTTACGGCAATATTTTTGTCAATTGGACGACGCTTTGGAACACAAGCAAACATGGAGAGTGAACGTGACACAAAACACGGAGACACGGAGCTCGTGTCTAAAAGAGGGGTTACTTCGGTCACATGCACGTGGTTTGGGTATGAAAACTCTGACTCGGACCATAAAACCATCCTCTGCAAAATATGCCGCAGGTCGGTCCCGAACAACAGGCTCAAACACCACTAACCTCTTTTACCACCTACGGAAGAATCAAGTGAAACAGTACGGAGAGGCTACGGATGAGACCCAACAGTACAGTCGAGGGCTCCAAACAAACAAACCCCAGACTCAGACGTTGCAAGAGGCTTTTGCCCGCGGCACATCATATGGCAAAGAATCACAAAGATGAAAGGAGATAACAGCTGCTGTTACAACTTACAACTGCAAAGACATGGCCCCAATGACATGGCACCAATGGGGGTTTCGTGAGTTGGTGCTAATACTCGGTCCAAGGTACCAAATGCAAATTGATATGTGACACATATTAATGCCAAATAATATGCAAAACAGGCAAGGCCCCCCCAAAAAAAATATATATATTTTGGGCCTATATTTACTGTATTTTATTTGCAAGGATAGTTGAAGTGTTTTCTATTTACCTTTTTAGATTTTATACATTAATATTTTGTTACATGCTTAATTGAAAATATGCACAAAGCTTCTAAATAAAGTAAGAAATAATCAAATATGACTAAGTACCTTTTATATGTTGAGTATAATTAAAAATGTAATAAGAAATAGGCCTTTACATGTGGTAATTTTATATCAACTATTTATTCATTGAATTTACACAAAATGTGCTCTATGGTGATATGTATCGTTATCGGGATATGAAATTACCTATATCAGGATATGAGATTTTGGCCATATCGCCCAGCACTATGTGGAGCTAAAATAGTCCATTGATATGTAGCCTAATTCAGATGCAAACGTTAACTTTCGTCACGTGAGTAAAGTTGAATCACGATGCAACCTTGCGGAGAAGAGCCATGATTTCACTTGGAGCAAAAAAATGTACACAAAACAACTGGCCAGATTGGAAGGCATGAACATGCCTCATGCCGCCAACATTATTATTTTATTAACTAGGCAAGTTATTATTAACTAGGCAAGTCAGTTAAGAACAAATTCTTATTTACAATGACGGCTTAGGAACTGTGGGTTAACTGCCTTGTTCAGGGGCAGAACGTCAGATTTTTACCTTGTCAGTTAGGGGATTCGATTTAGCATCCTTTCGGTTACTGGCACAACGCTCTAACCACTACCTGGCATGTAGCCGGTGCGGCAGGCTACATAGGCTATTGCTTCATTGCAAGAAACATAACAGATGTATGTACAGAGAAATAACATTTAGTTCCACCTGTAAAATATCATAAAACAATAAACAAAGCCAGTTACACATGATTTTGGGTCTTTAGAAGATGTGGTCAAATGTGCTCTTTGTACAGTACTGTAGTAGTTATCAACAATGTATTCAAACGTTCCTTTGTGATGGACAGAAACTTGAGACTAGCATGATATTAGAATATTTTAAAAACATTATATCCAAAATCAATACAGTATTTTAATATTAGGATTTGCTCTAACTTCCAGTTTGTGTGCTTGCACCTGTTAAAAAAAAAAAAACCTTGCCTTGTTAGCTCAATCTTCCCCAGTATGTCTTTAATAGGGGTGTGCCGAGTATTCGGACAAAACCATTATTGTTACCGATGTTAGGACTTTGCAGAACACAAATGTGAATGGATTATTAACATTATCAGTGATTGTAAAATGTTTTTGAAAACAGAATTTCTCAAGTCGACTGCGAATTTAACAAAACATTGTTTTTTGACATTGTCGCCATTGATGGTGGATGAGCTCTCTCCACTGGCTTCCAGTTGAAGCTCGCATCCGCTACAAGACCATGGTGCTTGCCTACGGAGCTGTGAGGGGAACGGCACCTCAGTACCTCCAGGCTCTGATCAGGCCCTACACCCAAACAAGGGCACTGCGTTCATCCACCTCTGGCCTGCTCGCCTCCCTACCACTGAGGAAGTACAGTTCCCGCTCAGCCCAGTCAAAACTGTTCGCTGCTCTGGCCCCCCAATGGTGGAACAAACTCCCTCACGACGCCAGGACAGCGGAGTCAATCACCACCTTCCGGAGACACCTGAAACCCCACCTCTTTAAGGAATACCTAGGATAGGATAAAGTAATCCTTCTCACCCCCCTTAAAAGATTTAGATGCACTATTGTAAAGTGGCTGTTCCACTGGATGTCATAAGGTGAATGCACCAATTTGTAAGTCGCTCTGAATAAGAGCGTCTGCTAAATGACTTAAATGTAAATGTAAATGTAATGAAGTCTTATCTCCCCCAGCACTAGTGGTAACTAAACAACTCTTATCTCCTTTCTCTCTCCGTCTCCCTCGCTTTGTCACTCTCCCCTTCCATCTTTCTCCCCATTTCTAAGTACAGTATATTAGATTGAGTTTTGGACTTAGTCAAGCATATGTTCTCTGCCTACCTCTCAGATTCATGTTTAGATAAATGCCTTGTTCATAAAGTATTATCTTGAAATGTAAATCTCACATCCTTGTTTAATGTTTTCATCAACTATGTTAAAGAGGTGGTTCATCGAAAAATAAATGTAATCTCACTAGAACATTTTCCTAGGCATTAGCCTTCACCAGAGACAGTTATTAGGTTAGATGGATCAGTATTTAGTTTAGCTCATCAGCTAATTCTACTTCCCCCTCTCCCATAGAAACCCAATTTAATGTCAAAGTTTATCATAAATACCTTCGAAAGACACCACCGGTGCTTCCAATAACTGAAATAGTAGTTAAAATCTTGATAAGATCACTTTGATCAAATATTTACCTAGCCTACTATTTCCCAATGATATCGGTAATTTTTTCATTAAAATCCAGGAAGTAATTCTCGATTAATCCGCGCCGAGCAGCGATTTGGGTCAGTCAACTTCTTGGGTCAAAGATTTGTATCAACCAGATGACACGAACTGAAGAAAACATTTGCTCTAGTAGGTCGATTTTTGTGATATGTTTTGAAGCCAATCAGATAGTTTTTTGGCAATTCAATGACAAGACAACATTTGTTGCATAAAGTGAGGATAAATACATATCGTTTTTCATACATTCTAAATAAAATAGTAAATGTCACATTTTTTTATAAAATTGCAAAAGTCTAAATACTGATCCAGCTAACCTAAAAATGATATCTGGTAAAGGCTAATGCCTAGGCAAAGTTCTAATGAGATTAAAAGTATTTTTCGATGAACCACCCGTTTAAGTAAATGTATTTGAATTATAAAACCATTCTCCCAGTCCTTTCTGCTATGACTCAAGTTGTTTGCTTGCTGTATTCCATTAGATAGTTTTGTGTAATCCTATATGGCGCTCAAAAAGTTAAAACACTTATAAGACAAATTATCATTGTACTACAATATGCATTAAACATTTATGTTAAATTAAGTTAAACTGCACATGCATACAGTATTTTCCTGCTTGCTGTATTGTTACAATGTTAATACACCTGCTTTTGTATTCAAATTGTGACTAGTTTGCATCCCCGCTTTACAGCTCAAGGTTTGAAGTCACCCTACCATGCTGTCTGGGAGGGTTGTGACGGCTATGTCTTGGAGTGCTGCTTTTGGGGGTTGGAAGAAGGGTGTGGATCCACCAGCCATGTCTGGGAACACACAGTATGACACACAGTTAAAGAGATTTAATACAGATTCATTCAACCTCCTTACAACTTCTAATCATCCCTCCTACTCTCAATCTCTACTCCTCATATTCTGATCATCAATCAGCAACAATCTATAACACACACCGTTAGAAACTGTTTTTTTCTCTCTCACCATTGTGAGATTTGGAGATGGGTCTCAGACCACCAGCCATGTCTGGGAACATGTCTGTCTACTCCTCATATTCTGATCATCATGCTTAAACCAAACACACACTGTTAGAAACTGTGTTTCCTCTCTCACCATTGTGAGTTTTGGAGATGGGTGAGGATCCACTAGCCATGATGTCTGGGAACACACAATATGGCAGACAGTTAGAGAAAGTGAATACAGATTCATTCAACCATCTCCTTCCAACTTCTAATCATCTTTCCTACTCTCAATCTCTACTCCTCATATTCTGGTCATCATGCTAAAACCAAACACACAGACACTCTTTGAAGTTGTGTGTCTCGTTCTCTCCCTCTTTAGATTGTTCACCTCCTGGAACAGACCTTGCAACTCTGAAAATATAGAACATAATGGGCTATCATTCCACTTGCATGCAATATGCCTTCAACGAATAGATTGGTAGACACTATACAACTGCACCTACTCACAGATACACCTGCAACTGAACCTAATTACAGTATCTATGGGTATATACACAAGTAAACCTGGACTTGCATGCAGGGTGAGAATATTCAGTGGGAGCATCCACAAACAGGAAAGCTTACCTTCAGCCACGGAGAGAGATTGTCTGAGTGCTGCATTTTCTCGTTAGAGCTCCCTTATTTGAAAGTTTGCAGTGGTTAGCTGCATTTGCATTTCCTGGTCCTCCTCAGGTCCTCCTCATTCTCAGATGTTTATGACAAAGTGTTAATACATTAAATAGGTGAGAAAGGGGGTTAAAATCACCTTTAATGCATCAACTTAAATTGCGCAACGAACGCTCAAAGTGTTAGAAACTTACTTGACATGATATACTGGTCATTAGTTCCACCTGATGTTTTTTTCCAGACTTGGACATCTTCTTTTTCTGTGATATACTCTGGTAGCGTAACACAGCTCCAGTCAGGAAATTAAAGGTTTTGTGTAAAGATACAGCTAGTCAATTTCACAACTAAGCATACTGTAGCCGCCCGCACAAACAGCTGTGTGTTATGCGTTAGGCTATTAGTTGATTGTTGTGCTTACCAGCATCCAGTGTTCTTTGGGTCCGACATGCCAATCAACCTGCTATCTGCCAATCACGGGAATGCTTGGAATGTTCTGATGCTGGGCATCCTGGTGGTTGGCGGAGTGGCGTGGAGGGGGGTTGGGCAGGGGGATGGAGCATTGGACCAGGTGTAGCCATTGACCAGGTTTAGCCATCGTTCTCTCTCTTTTGTCTGGCCTTCACAAGAGAAGGTCACGGTTGTTTTACAGGGTATCCTTCATTTATTTGGCGTGGGCTTCCGCCTACAGTAGCCTGTGTGAAGTTGGGTTAATAAACTGTAAATTCGTAAACTCAACCCTCTGTCTGGACAATTGTTCCTTTATGATCTAGTCATGTCATTACATTGGTGTGGCTAGCTGACGTAGGTGAGAACAGGGGTTGAAAATTATTTGAGGGGATCCGAAAGTGAAGTTGGAGGTAGGGGTCGATTTTGGCCAAGGAGGTGCGTGCGCATGGACGTCGGAGGATCTGGCTGAGGAGATCGCCAGGGCGTCGGGAGTCCAGAGGTTGCTTGAGGAAGGACTTTAGAATGATGGCGGCTGAAGCGGGCATGAGTGCTTCGTTGACTGTGCTTCGCATGGATTCTGGTGGGTGGACGGAAGGGGTGTTGTCGGCGGGACGGGGAATCTGGGACTCAGGATGTAAACAAACATGGCGGCGCCCAGTTCCCGGTTGCGTCGGTATCTGTTAAGACCACAAATTATTCCGGGAAGGCAGATTGAGAAGCTTTTCATGCTTTTCATGGGAGGTGGTCGTTTAAAGTAGGGCACTGCAGTTGGCTTTATGCCTCACAGATGATGCTCTGGCCTGTTTGATATTGATTAGCTCTGAGGACAGATGTGATTATGGGGCTTTAGTGGGAGCACTGAGGAGGCGCTCTGGACAGTGTGTACAGCCTGGGCTTCTGCGCTCCGAACTGAGTAATAATAGATGCAGGCAGCCTGGAGAGACACTACGGGTGCTAGCTAATGACATTGAGAGCCTCTCTCGGCGGGCATACGCTCACCCCCCCTCTGTGCAGAACGAGCTAGCATGGGACGAGTTCATACAGGCGCTCTCTCCTATGGAGCTGCGCATACAGACCCAGCTGGCTCATCCTGAGTCAATGCAGATAGCCTTGGAGATGGCTTTGGAGAGGGAGCTGGTGTGGATTGGGGCTTTGTTGGGGGTGCAGGGAGACAGACCGACTGTGAAGGCTGGGGGGCAGAGCATCCCAGAGATGGAAAAGCCTGCATGGGTGGCTGAAATGACTGAACTCATTCATGCTGTGTCGCTACAGGCGACACGAAACACAAAGCTGATGGCCAAAAGCTGATGGAGCCTGTTGTTGTGGTGGGCCGTCTCCCCCCGTACCTGTGTTGGGGACTTTTGTCATGTCCCTGTGGAGGGGGTGCCCTGCTCTGCCCTGGAGTGAAGGGTTTCTTGGGTTAAGTGAATGTGACATTAGGGGGGGGGGGCCATGGTGACTTCCGGCCCTCCCTGGAAGCTCAGTGTGCCCCCATTTAGGTCTAACTGGCAGCCTGTGCTCCTAAGAAAGTCCAACCCCAGGATACAAGGGTCCTGCACAGCCGCCACCAACCTGGCACAATATCACAATAACCTGGCACAGATATTGTGCCAGGTTGGACTCAGTGTGAGCCCACACTGAGTCCACTGGGCACCCATGAAAGGGAAGGGAATACTGACTCTTGACAGTAGGGGGCAGGACTGTGTGTCATCCTGTGTTGGTGGCGGCTGTGCAGGACCCTTGTATCCTGGGGTTGGACTTTCTTAGGAGCACATGCTGCCAGTTAGACCTAAATGGGGGCACACTGAGCTTCCAGGAAGGGCCGGAAGTCACCATGCCCCCCCCCCCCTAATGTCACATTCACTTAACCCAAGAAACCCTTCACTCCAACAGTTAAAGCAGCAGAGACTCATGGCTGCCCCCTTCCCCCACATCTGTCTGTGACATTTCCCCAGCCTCCCTGTCACCTACGGCTGTGTGTTACATTCCCCCAGCTACCTCCACGACACATCCCTCCGTGAGCCCGGGCCGTGCCCCCCCAGCCCAGCTACCCAGATGGGAGAGGACGGGACACTGTCTGCAGTGAGGGAGATATGGGAAATGAACTGTGTTGGTCTTGATCCCGAGCAGCAGGAACGGTTATGGCAGTTGCTGTTTGAATTCAGAGACAGCTTTGCGCTGAGTGAGGAAGAGGATGGTCAGACTCATCTGGTGCAGCATGAGATCGACACAGGTGATGCTCGACCCATCAAGATGCATCCCGCCGTATCCCGCTGGCACGCCAGGAGGCGGCAGACAAGGCAGTGTTGGAGATAGCCCCTGGGTGGCACAAGTCATCATGGCTCCTGAGAAGGGGGGCGAGCTGAGGTTCTGTGTGGACTACAGGCGGCTGAATGAGGTAACCAGGAAGGACTCGTATCCCATACCACGTATCGATGAGTCGCTGGACCTGGTTTGGGGAGTCCTCCTGGTTCTCCTCACTAGACCTCCGCAGTGGCTACTGGCAGGTGCCACTCCCCAGAGGCCAGAGCCAAAACTGCATTCTCCACTAACCAAGGACACTGGCAGTTCAAGGTCCTGTGCTTCGGCCTGTGCAGCGCTCCAGATACTTTTGAGCGTTTGATGGACAGGGTGCTGGATGGCATCCCCTGACAGCAGTGTCTGGTATACCTCAATGACATCCTGGCCCATGGCAGCTCCTTCCAGTCAGCCCTGGTGGCGCTACCGCGTGTGCTGGAGCGGGTGGCTGCCGCAGGTCTGAAGCTCCACCCCGAGAAGTGCCACTTCATGAGGAGAGAGGTGTCCATCTTGGGTCACCGAGTGGGGAAGGAGGGTATCAGCAATATGGAGGACAAAGTGGGGGCTGTCTGAGACTGGCCCGCCTCCACCGACCAGCGTCAGCTGAAGAGCGACCTGGGCTTGGCTTCCCTGAACTGCCTGCTGCCACAGGACAAGGCCTTCACTTGGACAGTGGAGTGTGAGGAAGCCTTCAACACCCTCAAACGTGCACTGATCGAGGCCCCCGTGCTTGCCCCCCTGACCTCCCCTTGCCCTTTATCCTGGACAGACGCGAGCAATGTGGGCATTGGTGGGGTGCTGGCCCAGGTGGGGCCAGAGGGGAAGAGAGTGGTGGTGTACTTCAGCAAAACATTTGACAAACATGAGCACCGCTACTGTGTCACCCGGCGGGAGCTCTTGGCTGTTGTGGCTTCCATTAAACACTTCAAGTACTACCTGGGTGGCCTGCCCTTTACTGTAAGGACTGACCACTCTGCTCTCCACTGGTTCATGTCTTTCAGAGAGCCAGAGGGGCTGGTGGCACGCTGGTTGGAGGAGCTTCAGCCATATGACTTCACAGTGGTGCACAGGGCAGGGGCACGCAACTCCAATGCCATGTCCCGTCGACCATGTACTACAGACGGCTGCCATCACTGTGAGCAATGAGAGGGACGTGAGAGAGAGCTGTGTGCAGAGGAAGGGGTCTGTGCCACAGTGTGTCGGGCGAGCGGGCCTGTCTGCGGTGAGCTGCAGACTGTCGATGTGGCTGAATGGGGGCAGCAGCAGGGATGGGACACAGACCTCCAACCAGTGCTACAGTAGGTAGAGACGCAGGTGAGGCCACCGTGGGAAGAGTTTACAGCGCTCTCACTCGCAAACAAAGGATTGTGGTCAAATGTTCAGAGACTGCAGCTGGCCGATGGCGTGCTACAGCAGGCATGGAAGGAGTCAGCTACGGGAGAGGAGAGGTGGCAGGTGGTGGTCCCAAAAGCACTGCGGGAAGCTGTGCTCCAGAGCACTCATGGGGGGGTGGGGACTGGACATTTTGGGGTCACAAAACACTCCGGCGCTTCCATCAGGGCTTTTACTGGGGCAGCACAAGGGGGATGTGGGGGACTTTTCCCGCTGCTGTGACAGTTGGGTTAATAAACTGGAAATTCGTAAACCTAACACCCTGTCTGGACAATTGTTCCTTTATGATCTAGTCAGATCATTACAATACCTTTTGAGTAGTATTTTCTGCTTTTTCCAAATAATGCAGGTTCATCCTTTTCTCCCTCATTCCTCTCCCTTTCTTCTCTTGCACATTCTGACCTGGTCCTCTTTTTTTTTTTACATTTCTACTAACGTTAGTCTCTTGTGATCTTCTACAAAGTAAAAATGAACATTATTAGCTAGGCGATAGCTAGGAGTGGCTCACACCACTCACCATGTTGCATACCCCCCTCGCCCCATAATATCATAAGCTGTGTTTGCAACTTAGCTTACTAGCTAGCTATATATTTTATTTTACTTTACCAGGCAAGTCAGTTAAGAACAAATTCTTATTTACAACAACGGCCTGGCAATCAGCCCAGTTAGTATGTGTTAGCTAGCTTTTGTACTAACCAGCAGCTAGTTAACGTTAGCTGGTGGATCGGCCTGCCGAACAGCTAACTAGCATGCTACCAACACATACCAGTGAACTTAATAAGTGATATAACTAGCTCCTTAGCTAGCTAGGGTTAGCTACATCAGTTATAGCCAATGTCTTGGCTGTATTACTTTTTTATAACCAAGTTTAACGATTGATAACATTAACCATATCGTGTTAGCTAGCGACGTTACACTGTGTCATTAGCTGGGTAGCTAGCTAGTTAGCTTACCATCCAGAGCCATGACAAAGGTGGGGATATCTTTTCCCTGTGCTCTGTCAATTAACAATACATACTTTCAAATTGTCGCACGTCCCATCAAACTCTTCAATATTTTTCAACTGGAACAATTTATGATATCCCTTCTTCTTCAAAAAAAAATAAAAAAATTCCACAAGTGCATACATGTTTGGTGATATTTTAACTTTCGCCCATGCGCACAATTTAGTTACGTAAGAGCTTGGCGCCTTTTATCGCTAGCTACGGAATCAGTTTCATTAGCAGTTGACGTGACGCCAGCAGTTTTCAACAATTAGCTCATTTGCATACCCTTGTAAGAAATGCGTCCAGTCTGGGTGATAAGGGGACCATATAGAAAATGGATGCGTGATGAATATTTCCCTTTTCCCTCGACAGACCAGGCCATGCAGGGATATTATTAAGGTATTGTTGTTGTAATATTGCTTTAGCCAGGTGTGAGCTCTAGAAAACAAGATTCTTTTTTTTTTATGTAGCTACAACCATATTACTGCTTGGGGTGTTCAATTGCTGATGCTATGCTGTTACTGGTGTGTACACAATAGCTGTATATCTGCTAGCTAGATACAGTAGCTAGTTAACTTGCTAGCAAGATGGTACATTGTCAGTGTTTGTATTCAGTATCTAGTTTCTAGCTAGTTACTTACCAAACTCAATCAACATTGAGGTTGGTATTTACAGACCCCCCCCCACCCACACACACACACACTCACATACACACACACATTCAGTTTCTTAGCCTCACCCTTGTGAAGTCAGTGTCATGTATTCTAGCTAATCATTTCTTTAGATAATGTTCTATGTTGGTTTTCTCTGTTCATTTTTTTCGACCCTCAAACACCCCCCAATCAACCTGGCTTTGATCATTTAGACTGTGATGATGCCTGAGATGGTATCAGGTGCACAAACATACACACACACACATTCTGTTTCTTAGCCTCATCCTTGTGAAGTCAGTGTTATGTATTCTATCAAATATTTTTGTTACATAATGTTCTGTGTTGGTTTTCTCCATGTATTCCTAATTTAGGACCCCCTGACACACCCCAATCAACCTGGCTCTGATCATTTAGGCTATGATGATGACCCTGAGATGGTTAGTGTCCGGTGCACAAACACACACAACTCTCAGGCCTCAATACCTTTGAGGGACCTTCTGTGAGATACATTGGAGAACCATGGAATAGATATTTTGAGGAAAACGGTGAAGGAAGAATAATATGAAATCAACGATGTCGTGGATGGAAAAATGTACCAGACATTACTGAAAGAGATGAGGCTATCTGCTGATGATTTAACATTAACCTGGACCTGTAACGGAGTACCCATTTTTAACACCTCAAATTACTCAGTTTGGCCATTTCAATTTACCATGAATGAATTGCCTTACATACATCGGAAAGAAAATGTGATGCAGGACTTTGGTTTGGCCCAGAAAACCCGAGAATGGATACCTTTATAAAACCTTTTATTGATGAATGTTGCGATTTAGCCCAAAACCCATTACTTTGGAGAGATAACAGTTGGATTCTGAAGAGGACAAAGGTCTTCTCCTTGATTTGTTCCTCAGATGCAATTGCCTTCGTTACTGTAAGCAATTCAATGGTGAATATGGTTGTGACTGGTGCTTGCACCCCGGTAAAGTTGTCCCCAAAGGTAGAGGGGGGGGGGGGGTTCGGCAAGGCTATTTTCTTTCCTGGCGGAATTCTCTCCCCCCTTCTTTTTGAAGTGAACAAGCAATTACCCCGTTTAGTGTCTTCCTCATTATTGTCCATCTCCCCACAGAAATGGCACAGTTGGCTCAGGTCATCTAGCAAAACATGATGTCAAGTAGTCTATACATTTACAAGTATATTAAATTAGAAATTGAACATACCAGTGTTTTGGAGGAGAGTGACTGCTATTTCTTCCCTCATGGTGTTAACATTTTTGTCTGTATTTGAAAAGACAATCAGCTCCTCCTTCAGAGCACATTTAGCAAACTGGGGGGGATTTGATGGGCATTTCAGTTTTCCCCAAAAAAATTGTTACACTAAAGATTCTAATTCGCACGTACACAATAACACAGCTATGATATAATTTGACAGTTCTGTTTTGCCTTTCAGTCAGTATACTTTCAGTAGGTTAATTGTACATTACATATACTCTCATACTTACTTTCAAGGCAAAGACCCCACAAGAAGTATCATATAGTTGGCATGGGTGAGAAAGGGTACCACACGCCCATCTGGAGATATTTACACCCCTTCTCTCTCAGGAATGATCTGAGCATATATGTTAATAAAAGTACAACATTTTTAAACACTTTATTGATTACAATATAGAAGTTAAAAAACTTCTTGTGACTCCCAAACCCGCATGCGGGAGTGTAATGAGAATCATATCATTCGGAAGAAGAGGAGGAAATTCATTACAGAATCACCCACCCAAATCGGACCAAGCGGCGTGGTAAAGGACAGCGACGACAGCAGCAGCAGCATCAACAACAGAGGCCAGCATCACAGGACTCCTGGACATGGGAGGAGATATTGAACGGAGAGGGACCCTGGGCACAGGCTGGGGAAAATCGCCGCCCCAAAGCAGAGCTGGAGGCAGCGAAAGCTGAGCGGCGGAAATATGAGGAGCCAGCACGGCAGTGCGACAGGTACGAGAGGCAGCCCCAAATTTTTTTTGGGGGCACACGAGGTGTGGTACTAAGCCAGGTAGCAGACCTGAGCTCACTCCTCGTGTTCATGATAAGCAGCGCATTACTGGTCAGGCACCGTGTTATGCGGTTAAGCGCACGGTGTCGCCAGTGAGTGCCCATAGCCCGGTGTGCTATATGGCAGCCCCGAAAGTGCCATGCGAGTGTGGGCATTGAGCCAGGGCGTATGGTGCCTGCTCAGCGAGTCTGGTCGCCGATACGCAGTTTTGGTCCAGGTTATCCTGCGCCGGCTCTGCGTGCTGTGTCTCCGGTGCGCTGGGAGGGTGCAGTGCGTCCTCTGCCTGCGCTCCGCTCGTGCCGGGCAAATGTGGGAGTGGAGCCTAAGGGAGAGGTGCGTGTAGTAAGCACTAGATCTCCCATGCTTACCCACAGCCCGGTTCAACCTGTGCCTGCACTCTGGAGGGTCCGGGCTAGAGTAGTTGTCCAGCCTGGGGAAGTGGTGCCAAGGTTGCGCACCAGAGCTCCAGTGCTCCCCACAGCCCGGTCTTTCAGGCTCCTCCTAACACCAAGCCTCCTGAAGGTCTCCCAGCCTGGTGGTTCCTGTGGCAGCCCCACGCACCAGGCTGTCTCTCTGTCTCCTCCCTGCAGGTGCTCCCGCCTGTCCGGCGCAGCTGCCGGAGTGTCCCGCCTGTCCGGCGCCGCTGCCGGAGCGTCCCGCCTGTCCGGCGCCGCTGCCGGAGCGTCCCGCCTGTCCGGCGCCGCTGCCTCCTGTGGCAGCTCCACGCACCAGGCTGTCTCTCTGTCTCCTCCCTGCAGGTGCTCCCGCCTGTCCGGCGCCGCTGCCGGAGCGTCCCGCCTGTCCGGGCGCCGCTGCCGGAGCGTCCCCGCCTGTCCGGCGCCGCTGCCGGAGCCTCCCTCAGCCCGGCGCCGCTGCCGGAGCCCCCTCAGCCCAGAGGCGCCAGAGCCCCTCAGCCCAGAGGCGCCAGAGCCCTCAGCCCAGAGGCGCCAGAGCCCCTGTCCCTCTGTCCCGAGCCGTCATTGAGAGGGGTTGCCATGGTGAGAAAGCCACGGAGGCGGACAATAAGGCGGACTAAGACAATGGTGAAGTGGGGTCCGCGTCCCGCGCCAGAACCGCCACCGCGGACAGACGCCCACCCAGACCCTCCCCTATAGGTCAAGGTTTTGCGGCCGGAGTCCGCACCTTTGGGGGGTACTGTCACGTTCTGACCTTTATTTCCTGTGTTTTGTATTTAGTTAGTATGGTCAGGGCGTGAGTTGGGTGGGCAGTCTATGTTTGTTTTTCTAGGTTTTGGGAATTTCTATGTTTTCGGCCTAGTATGGTTCTCAATCAGAGGCAGGTGTCATTAGTTGTCTCTGATTGAGAATCATACTTAGGTAGCCTGGGTTTCACTGTGTGTTTGTGGGTGATTGTTCCTGTCTCTGTCTTTGCACCAGATAGGACTGTTTTGAGTTTTCACATTTCTTGTTTTTTGTAGTCAGTTGTTCATGTGTACCTTAACGCATTAAAAAGAACCATGGACAATTACCACGCCGCGTATTGGTCCTCTGATCCGTTTCGCCTCTCCTCTTCTTCCGAAGAGGAGGAAATTCATTACAGCCTGAAACTAATTAGCATAACGCAACGGACATAAATATCACTAGAGAATATTCCTATTCATGAAAATCACAAATTAAATATATTGAGACACAGCTTAGCCTTTTGTTAATCACCCTGTCATCTCAGATTTTCAAAATATGCTTTACAGCCAAAGCTAGACAAGTATTTGTGTAAGTTTATCGATAGCCTAGCATAGCATTATGCCTTGCTAGCAGCAGGCAACCTTGTCACGGAAATCAGAAAAGCAATCAAATTAAATAATTTACCTTTGATGAACTTCGGATGTACTCATGAGACTCCCAGGTAGATAGCCAAAGTTAATTTTTTCCCAAAATATTATTTTTTTAGCTCCACAATATCGATAGAAACATGGCAACCGTTGTTTATAATCAAGCCTCAAGGTGTTTTTCTAACATCTATTCGATAATATATCCGTCGGGACAATTCTTTTTCAATAGGACCGATTGGAGTAATGGAGAATCTCTCTTGGAGCCACCATGTGACCACTTACACAATGTGGCCGCCTTCGGCTATTCTTCAACAGCAATGCGTAAACTACGTCACAATGCTGTAGACACCTTGGGGAATACGTAGAAAGCGTAAGCTCGTTGATGGCACATTCACAGCTGAATAGGGACTCATTGGAACGCAGCTTTCAAAACCTGGGGCACTTTCGGATTGGATTTTTTCTCAGGCTTTCACCTGTAACATCAGTTCTGTTATACTCACAGACAATATCTTTACAGTTTTGGAAACGTTAGAGTGTTTTCTATCCTAAGCTGTCATTTATATGCATATTCTAGCATCTTGTCCTGACAAAATATCCTGTTTAAAACGGGAATGTTTTTTTTCCAAAAATGAAAATACTGCCCCTAGAGTCGCAACAGGTTTTAACAACTGCAACTGCGACCTGGCCAAGATAAAGCAAAGCAGTTCGACACATACAACAACACAGAATTACACATGGAATAAACAAACATAAAATCAATAATACAGTAGAAAATCTATATACAGCATGTGCAAATGAGGTAGGATAAGAGAGGTAAGGCAATAAATAGGCCATGGTGGCAAAGTAATTACAATATGGCAATTAAACACTGGAATGGTAGAATGTGCAGAAGATGAATGTGCAAGTAGAGATACTGGGGTGCAAAGGAGCAAGATAAATAAATAAATGCAATATGGTGATGAGGTAGATTAGATGGGCTATTTACAGATGAGCTATGTACAGGTGCACTGATCTGTGAGCTACTCTGACAGCTGGTGAGGGAGGTAAGAGTCTACAGCTTTAGTGATTTTTGCAGTTTGTTCCAGTCATTGGCAGCAGAGAACTGGAAGGAAAGGCGGCCAAAGGAAGAATTGGCTTTGGGGGTGACCAGTGAGATATACCTGCTGAAGCGTACTGGTGGATGCTGCTATGACGACCAGTGACCAGTGAGAAAAGGCGGGGCTTTACCTAGCAGAGACAATGTAAATGACGTGATCATCTTGGATTATCTAACATCTGAGAATGTGCAGGCATTCCCTTGGATGAAAAGCATCTCTGTCTTGCTGATTATGTGCTGTCATCCAGGTGGAAATGTCACCTGCATATCTGATGTAGGAAAAGAGATAAGTTGAGTGTCCTGTTAATATGTTTATGTACAGTTGAAGTCGGAAATGTACATACACCTTGGCCAAATACATTTAAACGCAGTTGTCACAATTCCTAACATTTAATTGTCACGTTCTGACCTTAGTTCTTTTGTTATGTCTTTGTTTTAGGTTGGTCAGGGCGTGAGTTGGGGTGGGTTGTCTATGTTCGTTTTTCCTATGTTGTGTTTTGCGTTTGGCCTGGTATGATTATCAATCAGAGGCAGGTGTCGTTAGTTGTCTCTGATTAAGAATCATACTTCGGTAGCCTTTTCCCACCTGTGTTTCGTGGGTGATTATTTTCCGTTTCAGTGTTTGCACCATTCGGGACTGTTTCGGTTTTCATTTTGTTTCTCTTGCTCTTTTGTATTCTGTATTCATTCTCATTAAATTACATTATGGATACATACCACGATCCTTCCTACTATTACTCCTCAGACTGCATTTTGGTCTTTGGTCTCTCTGATCCTTCCTACTATTACTCCTCAGACGAGGAAGAAGATGACCGTTACATTAATCCTCGTTAAAATTCCCTGTCTTTGGTCAGTTAGTGTCACAATGCGCCCCTGGTCGAAGTATTTTGTGTTTTCTTTATGTATTTGGTCAGGCCAGGGTGTGACATGGGTTTTTGTATGTGGTGTGTAGCTTAGTGGGATTGTAGCTTAGTGGGGTGTTCTAGGAGAGTCTATGGCTGTCTGAAGTGGTTCTCAATCAGAGGCAGGTGTTTATCGTTGTCTCTGATTGGGAGCCATATTTAGGCAGCCATATTCTTTGGTTGTATTGTGGGTGATTGTCCTGAGTGTCTTGATGTCCTTAGGCTGTGTTAGTTTGCACCAGTTAAGGCTGTTTTGGTTTTCACTACGTTTATTGTTTTGTAGAGTTTGTGTTTTGGATTCGTGTTACGTTGTGTAAATAAACATGGATCACAATATACGCGCTGCAGTTTGGTCCGACTCTCCTTCACCATTAGAAAACCGTGACAGTTAGGATCCCCACTTTATTTTAAGAATGTGTAATGTCAGAATAATAGTAGAGAGAATGATTTATTTGAGCTTATTTATTTCACATTCTCAGTGGGTCAGAAGTTTACATTGGTATTTGGTAGCATTGCCTTTAAATTGTTTAACTTGGGTCAAACGTTTCGGGTAGCCTTCCACAAGCTTACCGCAATAAGTTGGGTGAACTTTGGCCCATTCCTCCTGACAGAGCTGATGTAACTGAGTTAGGTTTGTAGGTCTTGCTCGCACACTTTTTCAGTTCTGCCCACACATTTTCTATGGGATTGAGGTCAGGGCTTTGTGATGGCCACTCCAATACCTTGACTTGGCCACTCCAATACCTATCATTAAGCCATTTTTCCACAACTTTGGAAGTATGCTTGGGGCCATTGTCCATTTGGAAGACCCATTTGCGACCAAGCTTCAACTTCCAGACTGATGTCTTGAGATGTTGCTTCAATATATCCACATAATTTTCCTGCCTCATGATGCCATCTATTTTGTGAAGTGCACCAGTCCCTCCTGCAGCAAAGCTCCCCACAACATGATACTGCCACCCCGTGCTTCATGGTTGGGATGGTGTTCTTTGGCTTGCAAGCCTATCCCTTTTTCCTCCAAACATAACGATGGTCATTATGGCCAAACAGTTCTATTTTTGTTTCATCAGACCAGAGTTATTTATAGTCCCCATGTGCAGTTGCAAACCGTTGTCTGGATTTTTATGGCGGTTTTGGAGCAGTGGCTTCTCTTCCTTGCTGAGCGGCCTTTCAGGTTATGTCGATTTAGGACTTGTTTTTACTGTACATACTTTTGTACCTGTTTCCTCCAGCGTCTTCACAAGGTCCGTTGTTCTGGGATTGATTTGCACTTCTCGCACCAAAGTACGTTCATCTCTAGAGGCACTGAGTTTGAAGGTAGGCTAATTGACATCATTTGAGTCAATTGGAGGTGTACCTGTGGATGTATTTCAAGGCCTATCACTGTATCACTGGAAATGTGATACAGTGAATTATAAGTGAAATAATCTGTCTGTAAACAAATGTTGGAAAAATTACTTGTCATGTACAAAGTAGATGTCCTATACGACTTGCCAAAACTATAACAAGAAATTTGTGGAGTGGTTGAAAAACTAGTTTTAATGACTCCAGCTTAAGTGTATGTAAACTTTTGACATCTGTATGTGTATGTGTATATAAACTCAGCAAATTGTATTTCTTCAGGACCCTGTCTTTCAAAGATAATTCGTAAAAATCCAAATAACTTCACAGATCTTCATTGTAAAGGGTTTAAACACTGCTTGTTCAATGAACCATAAACAATTAATGAACGTGCACCTGTTGACTGGTCGTTAAGACACTAACAGCTTACAGACGGTAGGCAATTAAGGTCATAGTGAGAAAAACTTAGGACATTAGGCCTTTCTACTGACTCTGAAAAACACTAAAAGAAAGATGCCCAGGGTCCCTGCTCATCTGCGTGAATGTGTCTTAGGCATGCTGCAAGGAGGCATGAGGACTGCAGATGTGACCAGGGCAATAAATTGCAATAACCGTACTGTGAGATGCCTAAGACAGCACTATAGGGAAACAGGATGGACAGCTGATTGTCCTCGCAGTGGCAGACCATGTGTAACAGCACCTGCACAGGATCGGTACATTCGAACATCACACCTGCAGGACAGGTACAGGATGGCAACAACAACTGCCCAAGTTACACCAGGAAGGCACAATCCCTCCATCAGTGCTCAGACTGTCCTCAATAGGCTGAGAGAGGCTGGACTGAGGGCTTGTACACTAGGCCTGTTGTAAGGCAGGTCCTCACCAGACATCACCGGCAACAACTTCACCTATAGGCACAAACCCAACATCGCTGGACCAGACAAGACTGGCAAAAGGGCTCTTCACTGACGAGTTGCAGTTTTGTCTCACCAGGGGTGATGGTCAATTCTGTGTTTATTGTTGAAGGAATGAGCATTACACCGAGGCCTGTACTCTGGAGTGGGATCGATTTGGAGGTGGAGGGTCTGTCATGGTCTGGGGCGATGTGTCATGGCATCATCGTATTGGGGTTGTCATTGCAGGCAATCTCAACGCTGTGCGTTACAGGGAAGACATAATCCTCCCTCATGTGGTACCCTTCCTGCAGGCTCATCCTGACATGACCCTCCAGCATGACAATGCCACCAGCCATACTGCTCGGTCTGTGCGTGATTTCCTGTAAGACAGGAATGTCAGTGTTCTGCCATAGCCAGTGAAGAGCCCGGATCTCAATCCCATTGAGCACGTCTGGGACCTGTTGGATCGAATGGTAAGGGCTAGGGGCATTCCCCCAGAAATGTCCAGTAATTTGCAGGTGCCTTGGTGGAAGAGTGGGGTAACATCACACAGCAAGTGTTGGAGAAGAAAATAAAAAGTGCAATAAGTGCCATGTAAAAAAGCTAGCGTTTAAATTCCTTGCTCAGAACATGAGAACATGAGTTCCTTTTAACATGAGTCTTCAATATTCCTAGGTAAGAAGTTTTAGGTTGTAGTTATAATAGGACTATTTCTCTCTATACCATTTCATATACCTTTGACTATTGGATGTTCTAATAGGTACTTTAGTATTGCCAGCCTAATCTCGGGAGTTGATAGGCTTGAAGTCATAAACAGCGCAATGCTTGAAGCACAGCGAAGAGCTGCTGGCAAATGCAGGAAAGTGCTGTTTGAATGAATGTTTACGAGCCTGCTGCTGCCTACCACCGCTCAGTCAGACTGCTCTATCAAATCATGAACTTAATTATAATATAATAACACAGAAATACGAGCCTTAGGTCATTCATATGTTCAAATCCAGAAACTATAATTTCAAAAATAAAACGTTTATTCTTTCAGCGAAATACGGAACCATTCCGCATCCATACGTCTAAATATTGCTGTTACATTGCACAACCTTCAATGTTATGTCATAATTATGTTAAAATCTTGCAAATTAATTACTGTCTTTGTTTGGAAGAAACAAGCCAGGCGGCCCAAACTGCTGCATATTCCCTGACTCTGCTTGCACAGAACGCAAGAGAAGTGACACAATTTCCCTAGCTAAAAGAAATTCCTGTTAGCAGGCAATATTAAC
Source organism: Oncorhynchus keta (assembly GCF_023373465.1). Classification (NCBI taxonomy): domain Eukaryota; kingdom Metazoa; phylum Chordata; class Actinopteri; order Salmoniformes; family Salmonidae; genus Oncorhynchus; species Oncorhynchus keta. The sequence goes on from NC_068428.1 coordinate 4,119,748, forward strand.
TAAATATGCAGGTTTAAAAATATATACTTGTGTCTTGATTTTAAGAAAGGCATTGATGTTTATGGTTAGGTACACATTGGTGCAACGACAGCGCTTTTTGGGGGGAATGTGCTTGTTATATCACCTGTTTGGCGAAGTAGGCTGTGAATCAATGATAAATTAACAGGCACCGCATCGATTATATGCAACGCAGGACAAGCTAGATAAACAAGTAATATCATCAACCTTGTGCAGTTAACTAGTGATTATGTTAAGATTGATTGTTTTTATAAGATAAGTTTAATGCTAGCTAGCACCTTACCTGGCTCCTTGCTGCACTCGCATAACAGGTAGTCAGCCTGCCACGCAGTCTCCGCGTGGAGTGCAATGTAATCGGCAATAATCGGTGTGCAAAAATGCCGATTTAATCGGTCGACCTCTAATTTACACATGTTAATTAAGTTTGCTGAAAATAAACGCAGTTGAGTCATTTAAAGTACCTTTTTTGCTGAGTTTATATCTTGGTATATATTTTTTATTTAAATTTCTATTATTATTATCATTATTGTGTTTTGCGGTTGAGGGGGGGGGGGTGGGGGAGGTTGATGTTGGAGGTGCTTGGGGTGTCCTATGGAGGGTTGATCGGGATGGTGGAGGTGCTGGGGGTGTCCTATTGAGGGTTGATGGTGGAGGTGCTGGGGGGTTCCTATTGAGGGTTGATGGGGATGGTGGAGGTGCTGGGGGTTCCTATCGAGGGCGAAGGGACCTATTGGAGAGGGATTCTTCGTGGAGGCACATTCAGTCATAGTTTTGTTTATTATATTATTGTACATTTATTTTTCTCTCCTTTTTATTCTATTATTACAACAGTTTACTGTGATATTGAATATGCACTCATGTTGATTTGTATATAACTTTATTTTTGGCCCAGAGTACAAATGTTAGATTTATTATTGTTATTATTATTTTATTATTACTACTGTACCTACATTCTTAACTATAACAGAAAGTGTTTTTAAAAAGTAAGAAAATCCATAAGAGAGAACAGTAGAGGGCTCTGAAAAATATTACTGCGAAAATAACCACTTCCTTTAGTAACTAGAGTCTAATACTTCCTGTGGCACACATCAGAGGGCATAATAAACATTTCAGAACAACTACTAGTCGAATAAGACATGGGAGAGATGCTGAATTTTGTCAAAGAGATTTATTTATAGACTAATACACTTGAAACAATTAGCCAAACTGAAAACTGCAGACATTACTAGTGCCTCCCCACTATCAAACCGACATAAAAAAAATCAGAAATCTCAACTAGCAAGCAAGTCGCAGCAATGGGGAATTGAATACGTGCGCGTTCAAGGAGTTTCAGGGATGCCCATTCGATGATCTGATCTCGGGTTGACTTTAGTTCAAGTCCACTCCATTTCATGTATAGATCAGCTGCAGCAAAACCACCTGCGCAGCCCCACGGTCGGGGCTTTCACAGGCCAGGCACGGCAAATTCATGGAAATTAACACTGGTGATTTATGGCGTTCCTATACGTTCAGGACAGAACTAAAAGAGGCAAGAGCAAAACAAAACACATCAAGCAGGAGAGAGGCCTAGGTGTAACCAGCTCGCAGGCTATACACCTGAAATGAATTATGCATAAACTGCAAATGCGTGCTATTCATGCTCATTCAACATGACGTGATAAGTACAGACGTAGCCCTATAATGAGTGAATGAAAGTGCCACCAATTACGTACAGAAGCCTAACAGCTATAATGTAATCATTATAGCTGTATTTATGCATTGCCCACATACCATTGAGAATTAATGTGACAATATATGAAGATGAATGTCATCAGAAAAATATATACATGATTTATACTTGCGAGTCACTTATCCAGTAATGGCTACTAACAGTAGCTCTCCTGTCTGACTGCAGAGAAAATTTTGGGCCATTCACTCCTGCAAAATAAAGTTTGACAAAAGCACCATATTGTTTAACAAGCAGATTGTTATTATTCCTATTATGAATCCCGAAAGTAAAGAGAACCTAAATGCTCGTGTGTATTCCCATTAAACAGCCTGAGAGACAATGCATGAACAGTGCATTTACAAAGCCAAATCTTCTTCTTTGAGATTGGGTTGGCGGATCGCCACCTACCATACTGGAGTGTGAGGCCAGTCACGACCTACCAACAGTACATGAAATTGTCTTCATTAGTCCTCTTCCTCTAAGAAAGTGAAATAGAGCCCTAGACACCACTTTCCTCCCCACTAAACCACCCAAACCCCAAGCCCGTCTAGCCTCTCTAACCCTTTCACACAATCTCTCCCTATCTACATCATACAGTTAACAAAATATCAACACATGCTCCACTGTTTCCTCCACTAAACACTCATCACACAGACTTGATCATGTCTGCCCATCATCCACAACGTGACATTCTAACCCCTGTCCCCAAACCCTAGTCTACTCTACACAACATCCTCTGTCCTACATCCCATACACCCTACAAGTGCACACGATCAAATTACCTTACTACCTAGCATCCCAAAGATCGAGTCCTTTTGCCCGGATCAAGGACTTGACTTGCCTGCTGACCCAGCGGGACCTGAATATCTACCCCCTTTCTCCTCACCACACTCTAAGCCACCACAACAGCCTTCTCATTACCCTCCACACCCACATGGGTGGGAACCCAGCAAAAGCTTACCACCACTCCAATCCCATTAACAGCACCATCATATCCACAAACAAGTCTCCCCTATCCGACCTGCCCGTCTTCACACTACTCAACACTGCAGCCAAATCAGAGCGGATCACCACTCTGAGTGGTTTCACCACCTCCACCCATCTCAGACCTATAATCATGGCCGCCAACTCGGCCGCATACATAATCAGTTAACCGCTTACATACTCTAACATTGATATCTGGGATATACACCCTGACCCACCCTACCACTGACTGGATCGTTTGAGCCATCTGTATATGTTCTTTAAAAAACGAATAGACCTGATTTATCAAGATATCTCTCCACACCGTCTCACCTCCTCACCCCATTCTCTCCTACCATCAATCATATCCACATCTACACTTGGTTTCGGAAACAGCCATGGAGGTACGTTCCCGAATGCAATTGCCGGCCCGATCTCTCTCTCTCTCTCTCTTGCCCAGTCCATATTCTACCACTTTTTGCCCAATTGTCCACCCGTTAGCCCTCTGCTCACACACTCCTTTCTTCCAGCATTCCCCAGTTGCCATGACTGCAGGGTGTCCTTTTGAACTCCCTTTTAACCTCGCCCAGTAAGCTAATGCAAGTTTGTCCTGCCTTATCCTCAGTGGCAGTTCCCCACTGAGTTCCCCATCCACCTGCAATACCACAACAGGTGTTGTCCTGAATGCACCCACACACAATCTCAGGGCCCTTGACTGTATCCCATCCAGGCGCTGGGGTACAGTTCTGGATGCCGATCCATATACAAAGCACCCATAATCCAAAGATCACCTGATCAATGCCTGGTACATATACAAGAGTGTTTTTCTATCAAGCATTTCGCTACACTCGCATTAACATCTGCTAACCATGTGTATGTGACAAATAAAATTTGATTTGATTTTGATTTGACCCTCAATCACATCCTGCCACTGCCCTCGTGATGTTTAGCACCTTCCTACACTTAATTTCAATCAATTTCACCTTCCTACACTTAATTTAATCTCAACCTCTTATCAAACTACATATCTAAATACTTAAGCTCAGACACCCAACCTTTATCCTTACTGTATACATGCAGCCTAACATCTTTAACCTTCCTCCTAGAAAACACCATCAATCAAGACTTGGCCATAGACATCCTAAACCCCCTTGTCAGAGACCAATCTTCCACAACTGCCACAGCTTCTTGCCCTTCTTGCTTCTTCCTCATCATATATTTCACATTCTGACCTCTTTTCCATACATCCCCATCATCAGCAAACAAGGCCCCTGCCTGTCCCACCGCCTTAAATATGTAATCTCTCATCAGGGTGAACAACACTGGACTAACCACACTTCCCTGAGGAGTACCATTGTCTACTTTAATCCACATTGACAATTCTGACCCCACCCTCAATGCCCAATGCACTCAACTTGAGCAACAACCCTTCCCTCCACATGGTATCGTAAACTTTCTCAATGTCAAAATACACATCACTCATTACCTATTTTTTTTTGTCAGGGCCTTGGCTATCTCTGTACTAACTGTCACCAGGGCATCCATGGCAGACCACCCTCTCCTGAACTCACTCTGTGCTACGCTCATCAAATCCCTTACTTCCAAGAAATACATCATCCTACTCACTATCATCTTTTCCTTGGTTGTCAACACGATATCCTATAACTGGTATCACCCCAGTCCGCCACACCTTATTATACAACCCTAATAATGCTTTCAACACACTGTTCGGTGCATGCTTCAACATCACAAAGCTAAATCCATCTGGTTGAACCATTAATTAAATGTATCAACGTCGGATGACCACTAGACATGCAGCATGATTGAGTGAAAAAGTGGACCACGTGACATGCGATGCAGTACTGAAAAACAAAAGTACAGAGATACTAAATATGTCTGCGTACTAGGTTCGGTTTGCTCCCAGCAGAACTCGGCTAGGTGACGCAAACGTCTGTGCTTCGCATACTAATTCGAACTATTTCCTCAAAATAGTCAGAATTAATCTAAGATAAATCAAGAAACCTGTAATTACTTTAGACTTTTTTTTTGCCACGGTTGTTATTTTAATCTAATTCAATCTGTCTGCAATATTAAAGCTGATCTACCCCCTAAAGAATAAAAATACATCTGAATTTTATTGAAGAATACCTACTGTTGACCAATCACAGGGATGAAGAGCCATAGACTTTGGCTCCCAATTTCGACAAGCCTCAATAAAGAATGTGTGCTCGAACTGCCGAACATCGCAAACAAACTGTTTTGACTGGGACGCATACGGTAATGCACCCTTGATTGGGGAAGGACAATGCGAACTCCCAGCAATTGTATTACGAGGGTCGGAAAAACCAAGATTGAAACATCTGGGTAACCGGAGGTCTGCCTCATGAGTTAAGGAAAACATTCTCACTTGTTTGAATAGGCCTACCGTTCACAGCTTGCCGACCATGGTCATAGATAATATAACTTCAGCTTATATAGTGCAAAGAAAAGAAGGTAGGCTAATTGACAGAGCAATAATTCCCCACAGAAAAAGTGTTCTCCGAAGCGTGGTGGCCTACACGACTAGCCACGTTAGGCAAAAGCATGCCGATGTGCCTGAACGAAGATCGAGTGGGTGACTCGGGTGCTTCTGCTGCAAGAAGCGAGTCGGGAGAGAAGTTGTCTGTTGCTGAAAAACAAGAAGTGAGAGAACAAAGATGCGTTGACATATAAATACATCCCAAGATTTATGCCAATTGGTTGAGAGACCCTATTCCCTAAATAGTGCACTACTTTTGAACAGAGATATGTGGCCCCTGGTCAAAGCGGTGCACTAAATAAGAATAGGGTACGATTTGGCATAAAGACATACAATTGATGTATTTCTAGTAGCTGTTGGACATACAGATTCAGAGTTTGATTAAAACGAGGCAATTCTCAAACAAAAACATCCCAAATACTGTACATCACCCAGGAGGTCAGTGTGAATAGGACACACTGTACAGTACCTGTCAGAATGACCACACATACTGTATTTATCATTTAAAAGTTGTTTAATCTTTCCCCTTAGCCATCCACAGAAAGTAATTAACATATTGTTTGTTGTTAGGCAGCTGTGACACGTAATTTTGCTTCAATGGATCATTGATGCTTCTCCATATGAAAACACTGATAATTATGTTGTCAATTCTTGAGCCACCATAGCATAAAAGCCTCTTTCTGAGGCGTGATGAGCCAGCTGAATGTTTAATTATCCCTTTCTCCTATGCTGGTCTGAGGGTCTCAAAAAGCTCATCAAACTGTTTAGCATACATGTGCAGAGCCAAAAAGAGGCAACGTTTATGTCTAGAATCTCTGGCACAGTGCAATCAAAGCCAACAGTTCTCCTGAGTGAAGCAGGAGAAGAGATAGAAAATGAAGCAGCCAGAACATGCTCTGCGAATCCCAAATAACACAAATATTCCCTAAATGATGCACTACTTTGAGCCCTATGGACCCTGGTCAAAGGGAAGGGCACTATAAAGGGAATAGGGTGCAATTGGGACTCAGTCAGAGCACACTGGGCAATGGATCCACTCTTCATTCCAGGCCCAAAGCTATGAAATTGATGAACCACCCATGAGACACTTATTTATCAAAGTGGGAAAATGAGTGCAGTATATCTCCCTACATATAACAGCTTGGAGATACAATTGGGAAGACCAATTCACAATTTATTTCATATGACATTCAAAGTCCCTACATAGATTTGCAACTATGATTTTATTTGTATTACTTTTTTTTATTTAACTAGGCAAGTCAGTTAAGAACAAATTCTTATTTTCTATGATGGCCAAGGAACAGTGGGTTAACTGCCTGTTCAGGGGCAGAAAGGCAGATTTGTACCTTGTCAGCTCGGGGATTTGAACTTGCAACCTTTCAGTTACTAGTTTAACACGCTAACCACTAGGCTACCCTGCCACTCCTTGAGCCTTAACATGGAGAGCCACTTAAAAATGGAGAGACAATTATATCTTGTGGATACAGAGATGAACATGAGAGGGATTTGTATAACCAAAATAGCCCATGTATGAAAATTATTTGACATTTAAAATATCTTGTTTGTATTCTCATATTATTTGTAATTGATGTCTGAGTAAATGTCGAGACTGAAAAGCTGTCTGAGTTATTGAAGCTCAGGAGGAATTTCACATAGGGCAGCATAATAGTAAAGGCCAAATTCGGCTACTTTCCAGACAGAATAAGATTATGTTTTAGATCAAGGAAGTGTCTGGTGATCAGGGTTGGGGTCAATTCTGAATTGAGTTGCATAGTGCTCTCTAATTCCAAATAAATTATTGAATTTGACTTGGCCACACCCTACAGGAAGCAGAATTGTAATTGAATTTGAATTAAAGAAAGTATGATTTAATTAAATGAAATTCAAATGCTTTATTTATTCTACACATCACCAAAATGTTTTTATGTTGACATCATGTATGGTGACCAATACCATGAAGCACAACTCTAGATTGTCTTCATCATGCTTCCCTAAACTGAAAATATTGCATAAAGATGGTTTTGGAGTCAGTGGGAGTTGGTATGGTATAGTCTATACCTTGGCAACTAAACTATAAAGGCAAAACTATCCTTAGTTATTGGCTGTAGGCCTATAGTTAGTTTCAAAGACCATCTGAGAGAAATTATTAGGGAGCATAAAATGTCCTTGAAGCCCAATATAAGCCTGAGAGTTCAGAAAAGTTTGAGTATGACGTAGGTAACTGGCAAAAAAAAATATTTTTAAAAATGGCTAAATAGTAGCATGTCTCAAAAGTGAGTCATAAGATTATAGTACGTGGCTGAGAAGGAAATGCCCGGGATAGCGTATGGTCTGCCTTTTGGTGCCTAGTGTGTATCATATTGTGATTGTCTTGTATATACAGTTGATGTTGGAAGTTTACATACACCTTAGCCAAATACATTTAAACACAGTTTTCACAATTGCTGACATTTAATCGTAGTAAAAATCCATGTTTTAAGTCAGTTAGGATCACCACTTTATTTTAAGAATGTCTTCCACAAGCTTCCCACAGTAAGTTGGGTGAATTTTGGCCCATTCCTCCTAACAGAGCTGGTGTAACTGAGTCAGGTTTGTAGGCCTCCTTGCTTGCACACACTTTTCAGTCTTGCTGACACATTTTCTATAGGATTGAGGTCAGGGCTTTGTGATGGCCACTCCAATACCTTGACTTTGTTGTCCTTAAGCCATTTTGCCACACCTTTGGAAGTATGCTTGTGGTCATTGTCCATTTGGAAGACCCATTTGCGACCAAGATTTATCTTCCTGACTGATGTCTTGAGATGTTGCTTCAATATGTCCACATCATTTCCCTCCCTCATGATGCCATCTATTTTGTGAAGTGCACCAGTCCCTCCTGCAGCAAAGCACCCCCACAACATGATGGGTTAACATGCTTCACAGTTGGGATGGTGTTCTTTGGCTTGCAAGCCTCCCCCTTTTCCTCCAAACATAACAATGGTCATTATGGCCAAACAGTTCTATTTTGTTTCATCAGACCAGAGGGAAAAAAAAGTCTGATCTTTGTCCCCATGTGCAGTTGCAAACGGTAGTCTGGCTTTTTATGGCAGGTTTGGAGCAGTGGCTTCTTCCTTGCTGAGCGGCCTTTCAGGTTATGTTAATATAGGACTTGTTTTTACTGTTGATATAGATAATTTTGTACCTGTTTCCTCCAGCATCTTCACACGGTCGTTTGCTGTTGTGCTGGGATTGATTTGCACTTTTCGCACCAAAGTACGTTAATCTCTAGGAGACAGAACGCATCTCCTTCCTGAGTGGTTTGACGGCTGCGTGGTCCCATGGTGTTTATACTTGCGTACTATTGTAGGTACAGATGAGCGTGGTACCTTCAGGCATTTGGAAATTGCTCCCAAGGATGAACCAGACTTGTGGAGGTCTACAATTATTTTTCTGAGGTCTTGGCTGATTTCTTTTGATTTTCGATTTTCCCATGATGTCAAGCAAAGAGGCACTGAGTTTGAAGGTAGGCCTTGAAATACATCCACAGGTACACCTCCAATTGACTCAAATGATGTCAATTAGCCTATCAGAAGATTCTAAAGCCATGACATTATTTTCTGGAATTTTACAAATTGTTTAAAGGCACAGTCAACTTAATGTATGTAAACTTCTGACCCAATGGAATTGTGATACAGTGAATTATAAGTAAAATAATCTGTCTGTAAACAATTGTTTGAAAGATGACTTGTGTCATGCACAAAGTAGATGTGTATGTAAAACTTCTGACTTCAACTGTATTAGGGATTGATTGCTTAAGGGTATGTGAGACAAGGGTGATGTACCTGTCCATAGTTATTTATGATTATTTATTAGGAAAGGGAATTGTACTAATTATCTCATATTATGAAACAAACAATATATATATATTGTTTTTAACTAGGCAAGTCAGTTAAGAACAACTTCTTATTTTCAATGTATTTTTGTGCTACTTTTACCATATACTGTGTCATGACGTTGGCCTCTTTGGGTATAGCAAGCCCCATCCCCCTCTCCCTGCCTCCCCCTTTCCTCCTTCAACTAGGTTGCTGTGGTCAGAGAGACGTCGTAAATTCCTGAGGATCTCCTCATGGACACACAGTATAGAGAGAGTACATTTTCATAGAGAACAAATAAATTCCTTCCACCTCACAGAACTTGAGGTACGAACAAATGTTATGTTCCGGAGAAAGTATAAAAGATCGGTGAAGAATCCAGCTATGAACTGGTCCGTCTGTCACAACTTGGGGAAGCTCATGGGAGACGGTGTAATCTTTGTAATCTGAATATTTTTCCTTGGTGCCCAGACTTCCTAGTAATTACGGTTCCATGATTAATCCGCCTCATCGCGTAATACTAATTACAGAGAATCTTTGATAAAACTATCAGTCTTCAGTTAGTGATAGTAAAGACACGACAACTGTAACATTCTTGTTCAATACACAGTTCTCTTTCTGAGTAAACATTAAATATGGTACACTCCCCTGTTTTTAGATTTTGACAAATAAACGTTATTTGGATATCTGAATGTCTAACATCTGTTTGATCCTACAGAGACCTGTACAGTATATGTAAATATATTCTGTGAATCCATAAAGGCAGATACATTTAGAAGATTTATTGAAAAGATCCCTATTTATTTACGGTCCTTTATCGGGCTTCGGTACACTGACAATGGTGTTTGGCATAGTAGGGTGTGGAAGCAGAGTGCTAGTGGTGAATGGTCTTGGGGGCTGCAGAAGGTGTGAAAAGTCTTAGGAGAGATGTTCTTACACGGTATGTATTGTTGTGTATGGGAGATTGAAGAGAAATTGCACCTTTCAATCATTGTCCTACACAACAATACAAAAAAACTTCCTCATCTCAAAGACCTATCTGTAAACCTCCCCAGCCCATTGACTTTGACAGATCATTCTTGTCAATAGTAGCAGGGGATTTTGGTATACGTGTCTTTGTATCATGTTTTGAGAATTTGCAGCGAGAAGAATGAGGTGGTTGTGGTAATTACATGGCCAGGAATGTACTCTGTGATCCTCAGGCTACATCTAACCACCAGTAACCCCATAACACAAACACTACCCAATTCATGTTTATGCCATGCTTACTGTAAATGTAGCTATCTATACGCTTGTAAATATTTTTGCCAACTAACCTTCATCTTGTGCAGGGCTAGGGATTGGAAACATGCTGGTGGAATCAGATTATACACCACCTACATCAAAACACACAGCAATACACATTTTTACCACCCCACTAATTGTATCGATCTCTATTAGACTGGCTAGCATAGCACACCTAACATGCTGTTAGCTAGTTAGTGTCACTAAATTGGCAGCAAGATTGCTAGCCAGCTGAGAAACTAACAAACCATAGACAATTTATACACATGCATTATTACTACCAACACACCGAGAGTGAGTTAGCTATATCGACAATATATTTTTACTTTTCCAGACAAGGGTGGAATAGATATCTACTAGATTGAGTTACTATTATTTGCTAACATTAGCTAACTTATGATAGCTAATGTTAGTCAAAGATAGAACGAACAGACAAACATGTTTACTCTTTCGAAGGTAGCTACTAGTCTAGCAGTGACTACCATGGCATATGCAAAATTGATTGACAGTGTATATCCAAAAGATAGCTAGGCATATGATTTAGGTGATGGCTTTTAGAGTTCAATACAGCAGGATTGTAACGTTAGCTAATGTAGCTAATTTACCTGGTCCAGCTAACGTTATGGATGGGTGTCCTGTGCAGGAACCAAATCAGCGGAAATTTTAGAGCGCCACCTATAGTTTTTGATAAAACTCAAACTTTCATTAAAACACACATGCAAGGTACTGAATTAAAGCTACACTCGTTGTGAATCTAGCCACCAAGTCAGATTTGTAAAATGCTCTTCGGCGAAAGCATGAGAAGCTATTATCTGATAGCATGCACCCCCCAAAATACCTGAACGTCACCTAAACAACAGATTTTGCGGTAGCCGGCGCTACACAAAACGCAGAAATAAAATATAAAACATTCATTACCTTTGACGAGCTTCTTTGTTGGCACTCCTATATGTCCCATAAACATCACAATTGGGTCTTTTTCCCGATTAAATCCGTCATTGTATACCCAAAATGTCATTTTATGAAGGGCGGTCTGATCCAGGAAAATTCCCCTTTACAAGACGCAACGTCACTTTTTAAAATGACAAAAGTTGCCTATAAACTTTTACAAATCACTTCAAACTACTTTTCTAAACCAACTTTAGGTATTAATAAACGTTAATAATCTATCAAATTGATCACGGGGCGATCTGTATTCGATAGCAGCAAGTCTTGAAATCATCGTCCATGTTTTCACTTTCATAACATCCTGCGGTGCGCCTATACGTCATCTAACCAAGGATAAAGCAGCCATGAAATGCCAGTACTGGCGACATCGTGTGGAAGCTGTAGGCGTTGAAATGGGAACCTCGTTTATTTTCTGTCGCCTTAGACAATACATTGACTGGCGGATGAATATTTGTTTTGTGTTTTTGGTGAACAGTTTTACCTGGGATTTTTACTCCTAAACACGTTCTTTTATAGCCACAGACATGATTTAACCAGTTTTAGAGACTTCAGAGTGTTTTCTATACACACATACTTATCATATGCATATACTATATTCCTGGCATGAGTAGCAGGACTTTGAAATGTTGCGCGATATTTAACAAAAAGCTGTGAAAAGCTGCGAAAATTCGCATCATCCCTAACAGGGTTACCTCCACCTCGTTTTGTTGTGAAGGAGAAAACTATGGTATCGCATCACGTCTCAGCTGTCATCTAAATGGGTTCCCCATCCGTTGAACCTGAAAATACCTCTGATAATCTTTGGTCACCGTAAGCATCATTCTTGATAGCCACAAACCACTGGCAGCATCAGGGTACATTCCTGGAAGGTAGAATGTTCCACATCTTAGTTGAATTGGTTTAAATTGCTTAAAATTAAATTATACTTCCTTCAATTCAAATTCAATAAAATGTTTGCTTCCTGTGTGGTGTGGCCAATTCAAATTTATTGTTTGAATTTGAATTAATCTCTGAAATTCCTAATTGACCCCAACCCAGCAGGGGTTTAGATGAGATATGTTTTACAATATTCATCTCTGAGCGTTGAATCTTAGCCCGCTATCATACTATGGGCTTTATTTTAACAAACCTAACGCAGTGATAAATCTTAGCGCTGGCGGACGCGCTATAGGTCCAAGGATGTGCCAGAAATATTTAGCTATTTTCACTGCAGGAATTATTAGTGCAATAACTGGTGATGGCGCAAAAGTGCTGTGATACAGTGCATACAGAAAGTATTCACACCATTATGTTTTTTCCACATTATGTTGTGTTTCATGGCCCCTACGGAGCAGCGACCAACATGCATAGCAAAGAGCATCTCTCTCTCTCAGTCACAGAAGTTTGAGTTTCACGTTAAAGCAATGGTGTTGGGTTTACACAGACGCTTTTCCATAGTCGGCCAATTTGATGGTTTTAGGGGTTCTTCATTTTAAACACACTAAATGTTCCATGTTCTGGTCGTTTCATGGACACTCATGTTAATCGTATTTTCATACACTCCAAGATTTAAGACTAGCAACTGATCATTGGTTTTAATCACTACAATTAACACTGCTTTCTTTCATGTTATGCTCCCTGCATGCCGATCACGGGCGGCACCTGGAAAACCTCTCTTCAACATTGATGCTAGCAACAATGACAAGATACTGGAACTCGTCATGGCTCTGGTTCCTTCGCTATCGCTGCGGGCTAGCTCTGAGCGATAGACATCTCACTCCAACATGGGTGCTGCTACTGCTTCGCAATCGGTCCCAGCTTCACCCTGAAGATTATGGGCCGATGATCCACTGCTGCTTGTGTACGTTACATTTGATTAAATGTTCTGAGATCGTGGACGCCAAGAGGAGGTCCTGCAGTAATTGCTCATTTTGCCATGACTGTCTAGTAGCTATGTTGCTTTTCTCTTGCAGCATTGCAATCTGCCATATAACACTGACTGTATATATACAGTGCCTTGCGAAAGTATTCGGCCCCCTTGAACTTTGCGACCTTTTGCCACATTTCAGGCTTCAAACATAAAGATATAAAACTGTATTTTTTGGTGAAGAATCAACAACAAGTGGGACACAATCATGAAGTGGAACGACATTTATTGGATATTTCAAACTTTTTTTAACAAATCAAAAACGGAAAAATTGGGCGTGCAAAATTATTCAGCCCCTTTACTTTCAGTGCAGCAAACTCTCTCCAGAAGTTCAGTGAGGATCTCTGAATGATCCAATGTTGACCTAAATGACTAATGATGATAAATACAATCCACCTGTGTGTAATCAAGTCTCCGTATAAATGCACCTGCACTGTGATAGTCTCAGAGGTCCTTTAAAAGCGCAGAGAGCATCATGAAGAACAAGGAACACACCAGGCAGGTCCGAGATACTGTTGTGAAGAAGTTTAAAGCTGGATTTTGATACAAAAAGATTTCCCAAGCTTTAAACATTCCAAGGAGCACTGTGCAAGCGATAATATTGAAATGGAAGGAGTATCTGCAAATCTACCAAGACTTGGCCGTCCCTCTAAACTTTCAGCTCATACAAGGAGAAGACTGATCAGAGATGCAGCCAAGAGGCCCATGATCACTCTGGATGAACTGCAGAGATCTACAGCTGAGGTGGGAGACTCTGTCCATAGGACAACATATTGCACAAATCTGGCCTTTATGGAAGAGTGGCAAGAAGAAAGCCATTTCTTAAAGATATCCATAAAAAGTGTTGTTTAAAGTTTGCCACAAGCCACCTGGGAGACACACCAAACATGTGGAAGAAGGTGCTCTGGTCAGATGAAACCAAAATTGAACTTTTTGGCAACAATGCAAAACGTTATGTTTGGCGTAAAAGCAACACAGCTCATCACCCTGAACACACCATCAAACATGGTGGTGGCAGCATCATGGTTTGGGCCTGCTTTTCTTCAGCAGGGACAGGGAAGATGGTTCAAATTGATGGGAAGATGGATGGAGCCAAATACAGGACCATTCTGGAAGATGGAGTCTGCAAAAGACCTGAGACTGGGACGGAGATTTGTCTTCCAACAAGACAATGATCCAAAACATAAAGTAAAATCTACAATGGAATGGTTCAAAAATAAACATATCCAGGTGTTAGAATGGCCAAGTCAAAGTCCAGACCTGAATCGAATCGAGAATCTGTGGAAAGAACTGAAAACTTCTGTTCACAAATGCTCTCCATCCAACCTCACTGAGCTCGAGCTGTTTTGCAAGGAGGAATGGGAAGAAATTTCAGTCTCTCGATGTGCAAAACTGATAGAGACATACCCCAAGCGACTTACAGCTGTAATCGCAGCAAAAGGTGGCGCTACAAAGTATTAACTTAAAAAAAGTTTTAAATATACAATAAATGTCGTTCCACTTCATGATTGTGTCCGGTTCCGGTTGGAGCGAGCGGTCGCATTCGCACTTCGCTCTGCAGGTTGTATAACTTTTTCATTACATTTCATTATAGTACAACGGTTGATTTGTCTAATCTTAGCAATTCTTCTTAGCTAGCTACATAGCCGTCCTTGTATCAGAGATAATTGCATAATTATCGTATTTCGTCGCCCTAACGTAGCCTTCACTGCTATTCGCCCAGGAGCTAGCTAACGCTAGCTAACGCACACAGATTAGCATCACTGTAGTGCTATTCACTCAACTGTACGACTTGATTAGTTTACTGTTAGCTAGCTACATAATCTTAGCCATTCTTCTTAGCTAGCTACATAGCCGTCCTTGTATCAGAGATAATTGCATAATTATCGTATTTCGTATTTCGTCGCCCTAACGTAGCCTTCACTGCTATTCGCCCAGGAGCTAGCAACGCTAGCTAACGCACACAGATTAGCATCACTGTAGTGCTATTCACTCAACTGTACGACTTGATTAGTTCAGTGTTAGCTAGCTACATAGCTGTCTTTGTTTCCAAGATAATTGTGTAGTTTAGTGTGTGTAGCCTTGGAGTGATTATGTTAATTCACTGAGGTTCGCTAGCCAGCTATTTGTCGTCCTTAACGTAGGAGACTCTGCTAGCTAGCCAACAGCTAACAGCTAGCCAACGTCTACTGTTTCGAATTCAATCACCGGTCAGGTAGTATCACATTTTCATTTCATTACAGTACAACGGTTTGATTTGTTTGATCGTAGCTAGCTACATAGCCGTCTTTGTTTCAAAGATAATTGTGTAGTCTAGACCGATTTCCTAGGTTAGCTAGCCAGCTATTGTCGTTCTTTTAACTCAACGTAACGTAAACAACACTGCTAGCTAGCCAGCTAGCCCCCGAATAGCAGCACTGTAGAATTATTACACTCAACGGAACGACTTGATTAGTGTAGTGTCAACAACGCAGCTACTGCCAGCTAGCCTACTTTAGCAGTACTGTATCATTTTAATCATTTTAGTCAATAAGATTCTTGCTACGTAAGCTTAACTTTCTGAACATTCGAGACGTGTAGTCCGCTTGTCATTCAATTTCCTTGCATTAGCGTAGCCTTTTTCTGTAGCCTGTCAACTATGTGTCTGTCTATCCCTGTTCTCTCCTCTCTGCACAGATCATACAAACGCTCCACACCGCGTGGCCGACCACCTAACCTGGTGGTCCCAGCGCGTACGACCCACGTGGAGTTCCAGGTCTCTGGTAGCCTCTGGAACTGCCAATCTGCGGCCAACAAGGCAGAGTTCATCTCAGCCTATGCCTCCCTCCAGTCCCTTGACTTCTTGGCACTGACGGAAACATGGATCACCACAGATAACACTGCTACTCCTACTGCTCTCTCCTCGTCCGCCCACGTGTTCTCGCACACCCCGAGAGCTTCTGGTCAGCGGGGTGGTGGCACCGGGATCCTCATCTCTCCCAAGTGGCCTTTCTCTCTTTCTCCCCTTACCCATCTGTCTATTGCCTCCTTTGAATTCCATGCTGTCACAGTTACCAGCCCTTTCAAGCTTAACATCCTTATCATTTATCGCCCTCCAGGTTCCCTCGGAGAGTTCATCAATGAGCTTGATGCCTTGATAAGCTCCTTTCCTGAGGACGGCTCACCTCTCACAGTTCTGGGCGACTTTAACCTCCCCACGTCTACCTTTGACTCATTCCTCTCTGCCTCCTTCTTTCCACTCCTCTCCTCTTTTGACCTCACCCTCTCACCTTCCCCCCCTACTCACAAGGCAGGCAATACGCTTGACCTCATCTTTACTAGATGCTGTTCTTCCACTAACCTCATTGCAACTCCCCTCCAAGTCTCCGACCACTACCTTGTATCCTTTTCCCTCTCGCTCTCATCCAACACTTCCCACACTGCCCCTACTCGGATGGTATCGCGCCGTCCCAACCTTCGCTCTCTCTCCCCCGCTACTCTCTCCTCTTCCATCCTATCTTCTCTTCCCTCTGCTCAAACTTTCTCCAACCTATCTCCTGATTCTGCCTCCTCAACCCTCCTCTCCTCCCTTACTGCATCCTTTGACTCCCTATGTCCCCTATCCTCCAGGCCGGCTCGGTCCTCCCTCCCGCTCCGTGGCTCGACGACTCATTGCGAGCTCACAGAACAGGGCTCCGGGCAGCCGGCGGAAATGGAGGAAAACTCGCCTCCCTGCGGACCTGGCATCCTTTCACTCCCTCCTCTCTACATTTTCCTCCTCTGTCTCTGCTGCTAAAGCCACTTTCTACCATTCTAAATTCCAAGCATCCGCCTCTAACCCTAGGAAGCTCTTTGCCACCTTCTCCTCCCTCCTGAATCCTCCCCCTCCCTCCTCCCTCTCTGCAGATGACTTCGTCAACCATTTTGAAAAGAAGGTCGATGACATCCGATCCTCGTTTGCTAAGTCAAACGACACCGCTGGTTCTGCTCACACTCCCCTACCCTATGCTCTGACCTCTTTCTCCCCTCTCTCTCCAGATGAAATCTCGCGTCTTGTGACGGCCGGCCGCCCAACAACCTGCCCGCTTGACCCTATCCCCTCCTCTCTTCTCCAGACCATTTCCGGAGACCTTCTCCCTTACCTCACCTCGCTCATCAACTCATCCCTGACCGCTGGCCACGTCCCTCCCGTCTTCAAGAGAGCGAGAGTTGCACCCCTTCTGAAAAAACCTACACTCGATCCCTCCGATGTCAACAACTACAGACCAGTATCCCTTCTCTCTTTTTCTCTCCAAAACTCTTGAGCGTGCCGTCCTTGGCCAGCTCTACCGCTATCTCTCTCAGAATGACCTTCTTGATCCAAATCAGTCAGGTTTCAAGACTAGTCATTCAACTGAGACTGCTCTTCTCTGTATCACGGAGGCGCTCCGCACTGCTAAAGCTAACTCTCTCTCCTCTGCTCTCATCCTTCTAGACCTATCGGCTGCCTTCGATACTGTGAACCATCAGATCCTCCTCTCCACCCTCTCCGAGTTGGGCATCTCCGGCGCGGCCCACGCTTGGATTGCGTCCTACCTGACAGGTCGCTCCTACCAGGTGGCGTGGCGAGAATCTGTCTCCTCACCACGCGCTCTCACCACTGGTGTCCCCCAGGGCTCTGTTCTAGGCCCTCTCTTATTCTCGCTATACACCAAGTCACTTGGCTCTGTCATAACCTCACATGGTCTCTCCTATCATTGCTATGCAGACGACACACAATTAATCTTCTCCTTTCCCCTTCTGATGACCAGGTGGCGAATCGCATCTCTGCATGTCTGGCAGACATATCAGTGTGGATGACGGATCACCACCTCAAGCTGAACCTCAGCAAGACGGAGCTCCTCTTCCTCCCGGGAAGGACTGCCCGTTCCATGATCTCGCCATCACGGTTGACAACTCCATTGTGTCCTCCTCCCAGAGCGCTAAGAACCTTGGCGTGATCCTGGACAACACCCTGACGTTCTCAACTAACATCAAGGCGGTGTCCCGTTCCTGTAGGTTCATGCTCTACAACATCCGCAGAGTACGACCCTGCCTCACACAGGAAGCGGCGCAGGTCCTAATCCAGGCACTTGTCATCTCCCCGTCTTGATTACTGCAACTCGCTGTTGGCTGGGCTCCCTGCCTGTGCCATTAAACCCCTACAACTCATCCAGAACGCCGCAGCCCGTCTGGTGTTCAACCTTCCCAAGTTCTCTCACGTCACCCCGCTCCTCCGCTCTCTCCACTGGCTTCCAGTTGAAGCTCGCATCCGCTACAAGACCATGGTGCTCGCCTACGGAGCTGTGAGGGGAACGGCACCTCAGTACCTCCAGGCTCTGATCAGGCCCTACACCCAAACAAGGGCACTGCGTTCATCCACCTCTGGCCTGCTCGCCTCCCTACCACTGAGGAAGTACAGTTCCCGCTCAGCCCAGTCAAAACTGTTCGCTGCTCTGGCCCCCAATGGTGGAACAAACTCCCTCACGACGCCAGGACAGCGGAGTCAATCACCACCTTCCGGAGACACCTGAAACCCCACCTCTTCAAGGAATACCTAGGATAGGGTAAGTAAGGGTAAGTAATCCTTCTCACCCCCCTTCCCCCCCCAACAAGATTTAGATGCAAGTGGCTGTTCCACTGGTTGTCATAAGGTGTATGCACCAATTTGTAAGTCGCTCTGGATAAGAGCGTCTGCTAAATGACTTAAATGTAATGTAAATGTTGTTGATTCTTCATAAAAAATACAGTTTTATATCTTTATGTTTGAAGCCTGAAATGTGGCAAAAGGTCGCAAAGTTCAAGGGGGCTGAATACTTTCGCAAGGCACTGTAGCTGCAACTGGTTGGCTGGGTTCACAGGTAGAATATTGTCATGTACCAGATGAGAGCTCATTTTGCCTCCGCAAGGGCACTGGGCTGTGCGTCACATGAGAATTAGCCTACTCATAAGTCTCAGAAGCTATCTCAGTGGCGTGATTACGGCACAGTGTAGATGGGTATATTATTTTAATTTACCAAGATGGCAGGTTCATCTTGCCTCAGCAAAGTCACTGGGAGATGAGTAACATGGGAAATGAACTTACTGCGGGTGTGCCTGCTATAGCCCACACATAATTTCACCTGCATGCTACACATACAGAGGCTTGCGAAAGTATTCACCCCCCTGTGGCATTTTTCCTATTTTATTGCCTTACAACCTGGAATTAAAATAGATTTTTTGGGGGGGGTTTGTATAATTTGATTTACACAACACGCATACCACTTTGAAGAAACAAAATATTTTTTATTGTGAAACAAGCAAGAAATAAGACACAGAATTTTTCTACTTGAGCGTGCATAACTACTCATCCCCCCCAAGTCAATACTTTGTAGAGCCACCTTTTGCAGCAATTACAGCTGCAAGTCTCTTGGGTATGTCTCTATAAGTTTGGCACATCTAGCCATTGGGATTTTTGCCCATTCTTCAAGGCAAAACTGCTCCAGCTCCTTCAAGTTGGATGGTTTCCGCTGGTGTACAGAAATCTTTAAGTCATACCACAGATTCTCAATTGGATTGAGGTCTGGGCTTTGACTAGGCCGTTTCAAGACATTTAAATGTTTCCCCTTGCTTTATGCTTTACCAGTATGCTTATGATCATTGTCCTGCTGGAAGGTGAACCTCCGTCCCAGTCTCAAATCTCTGGAAGACTGAAACAGGTTTCCCTCAAGAATTTCCTTGTAGTTAGCGCCATCCATCATTCCTTCAATTCTACCAGTTTCCCAGTCCCTGCCAATGAAAAACATTGCTACAGCATGATGCTGCCACCACCATGCTTCAGTGTTCTCAGGGTGATGAGAGGTGTTGGGTTTGCGCCAGACATAGTGATTATCTTGATGGCCAAAAAGCTCAAGTTAGGTGTCAACTGAGCAGAGTACCTTCTTCCATATGTTTGGTGGATTTCCTGCATGTCTTTTTTTGCGAACACATCATGGAATTGCTTTTTTCTGGCCACTCTTCTGTAAAGCCCAGCTATGTGGAGTGTACGGCTTAAATTGGTCCTATGGACAGATACTCCAATCTCCGCTGTGGAGCTTTGCAGCTCATTCAGGGTTATCTTTGGTCTCTTTGTTGCCTCCCTGATTAATGGCCTCCTTGCCTGGTTCGTGAGTTTTGGTGGGCAACCCTCTCTTGGCAGGTTTGTTGTGGTGCCATATTCTTTCCATTCTATAATAATGGATTTAATGGTGCTCTGTGGGATTTTCAAAGTTTTACATTTTTTTATAACCCAACCCTGATCTGTACTTCTCTGCAATTTTGTCTCTGACCTGTTTGGAGAGCTCCTTGGTCTTCATGGTGCCGCTTTCTTGATGGTGTCCCTCTTCATTGTAAAGGGTTTAAACACATGCTTGTTCAATGAACCATAAACAATTAATGAACATGCACCTGTGGAACGGTCATTAAGACACTAACAGCTTACAGATGGTAGGCAATTAAGATCACAGGTATGAAAACTTAGGACACTAAAGAAGCCTTTCTACTGACTCTGAAAAACACTAAAAGAAAAATGCCCAGAGTCCCTGCTCATCTGCGTGAACGTGCCTTAGGCATGCTGCAAGGAGGCATGAGGACTGCAGATGTGGCCAGGGCAATAAATTGCAATGTCCGTACTGTGAGACGCCTAAGACAGCGCTACAGGGAGACAGGACAAACAGCTGATCGTCCTCGCAGTGGCAGACCACGTGTAACAACACCTGCACAGGATCGGTACATCCGAACATCACACCTCCTTGGATAGGTACAGGATGGAAACAACAACTGCCCGAGTTACACCAGGAACGTACAATCCCTCTATCAGTGCTCAGAGTTACACCAGGAACGTACAATCCCTCTATCAGTGCTCAGAGTTACACCAGGAATGCATAATCCCTCCATCAGTGCTCAGACTTTTCCGTTTTGAAAGTTTTGGAATTTTTTTAAACAAGTTATTTTTTTGATTTCACTTCACCAATTTGGACTATTTTGTGTATGTCCAATACAACAAAATAGGAAAAATCCCAAGGGGAATGAATAATTTTGCAAAACACTGTAGTGTCATACAGATGACATTGCTGAATTGTCTTAAAGCTCTTAAATGGTGCACTTCTACACATAGTTTGTTGTCTGACAACAGTTCTGCTGTTTTGGGGATTGGGCTATGGTAAAAAAATAGTGCACTGTTTGGGAATAGGGTACTATTTGGGACTGCCTTTCAGCCGGCTGACAAATCTGGGAACAAAAATGATCTGATAGGTTGCAAGATGTAAATAAACCATCACATTGGCCTTGCTATTACCCTCAGCCTGAACTTGCTTTTCTTTCCTGTTATCAACTCCACAGAAAGAAAGAATAGACTGCATTAAGCCTTTACATTTGGGGATTCCTCCCTATGATGGCATTACAAGCCCTCCAAAACACTCCCATCAGTACTTTTGAACAGTCCTCGTAAATTGTGAGAAATTATGGAAGTTCTGTCCGAGCTGGAGAGTGGGGAGTTGGCAGCCTCTTCTAACTGATCTATGGATCAGAGAGGCTGTGTGGGACAGAGAGAGGTTGCGTTCCAAATGGCACCCTATTCCCTACATAGTGCACTATATAGGGAATAGGGTGCCATTTGGGTCACACAGAGTGGCGGTGCCAGATATAGAAGGAGCTTGGGCTCTGTTTGCCAGATGGATCGACACGACGCTGCTGGTGAAGGTCTCATTACAACGACTCGGGTGCCTTCCTAAGATAAAACAGGCATAGGGATCTGAGGAGAGAAATCCAGTCAGCATTCTGGCAGCCCAGCGCGCTCTCTCTCTACCTCGTCCCCTCCTCCCCCCTCACCCTTCAGCCGACCCCTCCCTGGCTTCATCAGAGCGCTATTGTTTGTGCTGTGGCAGAAAATAGCCCTGTCCACCATACAGCCCAGCAGTGACATATGAACACTCATGCAGAGAGGAGAGATTCTGTCTGCTGTGAGCGATGCACCTGTGTGGTGACTCAGAGCCCAAGATGGAGTGGCAGAGTTGGCAGGTGTTGTTGCTCTGTCAGGTGGTTATTTCCCTGGTTGTTATGTAGAGCTGCAATTAGAATTTGTGATGAGTTGGAGGAAAGGGGAAACAACAATGTTGCGTGAAAAATACAGCAAGTAGAGGTGGTGTACTGCTCATGACCACTACCTTGTATCCTTTTCCCTCTCGCTCTCATCCAACACTTCCCACACTGCCCCTACTCGGATGGTATCGCGCCGTCCCAACCTTCGCTCTCTCTCCCCCGCTACTCTCTCCTCTTCCATCCTATCATCTCTTCCCTCTGCTCAAACCTTCTCCAACCTATCTCCTGATTCTGCCTCCTCAACCCTCCTCTCCTCCCTTTCTGCATCCTTTGACTCTCTATGTCCCCTATCCTCCAGGCCGGCTCGGTCCTCCCCTCCCGCTCCGTGGCTCGACGACTCATTGCGAGCTCACAGAACAGGGCTCCGGGCAGCCGAGCGGAAATGGAGGAAAACTCGCCTCCCTGCGGACTTGGCATCCTTTCACTCCCTCCTCTCTACATTTTCCTCCTCTGCCTCTGCTGCTAAAGCCACTTTCTACCACTCTAAATTCCAAGCATCTGCCTCTAACCCTAGGAAGCTCTTTGCCACCTTCTCCTCCCTCCTGAATCCTCCTCCCCCTCCCCCCCCTCCTCCCTCTCTGCAGATGACTTCGTCAACCATTTTGAAAAGAAGGTCGACGACATCCGATCCTCGTTTGCTAAGTCAAACGACACTGCTGGTTCTGCTCACACTGCCCTACCCTGTGCTCTGACCTCTTTCTCCCCTCTCTCTCCAGATGAAATCTCGCGTCTTGTGACGGCCGGCCGCCCAACAACCTGCCCGCTTGACCCTATCCCCTCCTCTCTTCTCCAGACCATTTCCGGAGACCTTCTCCCTTACCTCACCTCGCTCATCAACTCATCCCTGACCGCTGGCTACGTCCCTTCCATCTTCAAGAGAGCGAGAGTTGCACCCCTTCTGAAAAAACCTACACTCGAACCCTCCGATGTCAACAACTACAGACCAGTATCCCTTCTTTCTTTTCTCTCCAAAACTCTTGAACGTGCCGTCCTTGGCCAGCTCTCCCGCTATCTCTCTCAGAATGACCTTCTTGATCCAAATCAGTCAGGTTTCAAGACTAGTCATTCAACTGAGACTGCTCTTCTCTGTATCACGGAGGCGCTCCGCACTGCTAAAGCTAACTCTCTCTCCTCTGCTCTCATCCTTCTAGACCTATCGGCTGCCTTCGATACTGTGAACCATCAGATCCTCCTCTCCACCCTCTCCGAGTTGGGCATCTCCGGCGCGGCCCACGCTTGGATTGCGTCCTACCTGACAGGTCGCTCCTACCAGGTGGCGTGGCGAGAATCTGTCTCCTCACCACGCGCTCTCACCACTGGTGTCCCCCAGGGCTCTGTTCTAGGCCCTCTCCTATTCTCGCTATACACCAAGTCACTTGGCTCTGTCATAACCTCACATGGTCTCTCCTATCATTGCTATGCAGACGACACACAATTAATCTTCTCCTTTCCCCCTTCTGATGACCAGGTGGCGAATCGCATCTCTGCATGTCTGGCAGACATATCAGTGTGGATGACGGATCACCACCTCAAGCTGAACCTCGGCAAGACGGAGCTGCTCTTCCTCCCGGGGAAGGACTGCCCGTTCCATGATCTCGCCATCACGGTTGACAACTCCATTGTGTCCTCCTCCCAGAGCGCTAAGAACCTTGGCGTGATCCTGGACAACACCCTGTCGTTCTCAACTAACATCAAGGCGGTGGCCAGTTCCTGTAGGTTCATGCTCTACAACATCCGCAGAGTACGACCCTGCCTCACACAGGAAGCGGCGCAGGTCCTAATCCAGGCACTTGTCATCTCCCGTCTGGATTACTGCAACTCGCTGTTGGCTGGGCTCCCTGCCTGTGCCATTAAACCCCTACAACTCATCCAGAACGCCGCAGCCCGTCTGGTGTTCAACCTTCCCAAGTTCTCTCACGTCACCCCGCTCCTCCGCTCTCTCCACTGGCTTCCAGTTGAAGCTCGCATCCGCTACAAGACCATGGTGCTTGCCTACGGAGCTGTGAGGGGAACGGCACCTCAGTACCTCCAGGCTCTGATCAGGCCCTACACCCAAACAAGGGCACTGCGTTCATCCACCTCTGGCCTGCTCGCCTCCCTACCACTGATGAAGTACAGTTCCCGCTCAGCCCAGTCAAAACTGTTCGCTGCTCTGGCCCCCCAATGGTGGAACAAACTCCCTCACGACGCCAGGACAGCGGAGTCAATCACCACCTTCCGGAGACACCTGAAACCCCACCTCTTTAAGGAATACCTAGGATAGGATAAAGTAATCCTTCTCACCCCCCCCCTTAAAAGATTTAGATGCACTATTGTAAAGTGGCTGTTCCACTGGATGTCATAAGGTGAATGCACCAATTTGTAAGTCGCTCTAGATAAGAGCGTCTGCTAAATGACTTAAATGTAATGTAAATGTAAATGTTTATATACTGTAGGCTAATAGTGGAGCTGATTATCTAAGAGGCGATAGCATGACTCTTGCTGATCCGAGCGTCCCAAGGCAGGAGGGGGAGGATAAAGACATCTCTTACAGGCACTGAGTGCTGGATGACAGCGAAGCTGAAGAGATTGAGCTCGGCGCACATGTGATAGATGGGCTGCACGAGCCTGCATGAGCTTCTGTGACTGGGATTTGAATCTTGGCTGTCTGTCACTACGGCAAAAGAGGCTTGGCATGTGGGCCAGCTAAATAATCACACCACTGCGATTACTGGTCCATTTCAAACAGGATAATCCGCTGTGAAAGATGAATGGGGAAGTTATGTAATTGTGAGGGATATTATGGAGCGGGACATAGCTACAGTACATCAAGCCATTTTCACATCTATCTCTGCATTCACACCTTCAGTGTCTTTTGTAGTACAAAGGAAAAGTAGCCTTGGCTGGCTTGTGCGAGCCAGAAATACTCATAGGAGCAGGAGCCGGTTTCAGTATCATGAGACAGTTTAATGTACAAGTATACCCTCTGGGCAGGACAGTAGTCTGTCGCAGGGCCTTAGCCCCAATCTATTTTCTTGATGCTGAGTGCTAAACGGACGCATCGGGTCCCATTTTAAGGTCTATGGTAGGACTTGGCCAGAACTCCCAACCTTTCAATCCCAGGGCGGACACTAACCACAAGGCCCCTGACTTGGTCTGTTGCAGTGTATCTGGTATTGATTGTTTTTGCCTCGTCGGAAAAATGTGATTGTTTGGATAGTATGATTTATATTTCCAGTTGAAGTCGGAGCTTTACATACACCTTTGCCAAATACACTTAAACTCCGTTTTTCACAATTCCTGACATTTAATCCAAGTAAAAATTCCCTGTCTTACGTCAATTAGGATCACAACTTAATTTTAAGAATGTGAAATGTCAGAATAATAGTAGAGAGAATGATTTATTTGAGCTTTTATTTCTTTCATCACATTCCCAGTGGGTCAGATGTTTGCATACACTCAATTAGTATTTTGTAGCATTGCCTTTAAATTGATTAACTTGGGTCAAATGTTTCGGTAGCCTTCCACAAGCTGACTTTGTTGTCCAAAAGCCATTTTGCCACTACTTTGGAAGTGTGCTTGGGGTCATTGTCCATTTGGAAGACCCATTTGTGACCAAGCTTTAACTGATGCCTTGAGGTGTTGCTTCAATATATCCACATAATTTTCCTACCTCATGATGCCATCTATTTTGTGAAGTGCACCAGTTTCTCCTGCAGCAAATCACCCTCACAACATGATGCTGCCCCCCCATGCTTCACGGTTGGGATGGTGTTCTTCGGCTTGCAAGCCTCCCCCTTTTTCCTCCAAACATAACGATGGCCTTTATGGCCAAACAGTTCTATTTTTGTTTCATCAGACCAGAAGACATTTCTCCAAAAAGTACAATCTTTGTCCCCATGTGCAGTTGCAAACCGTAGTCTGGCTTTTTTATGGCAGTTTTTGAGCAGTGGCTTCTTCCTTGCTGAGCAGTCTTT
Source organism: Oncorhynchus keta (assembly GCF_023373465.1). Classification (NCBI taxonomy): domain Eukaryota; kingdom Metazoa; phylum Chordata; class Actinopteri; order Salmoniformes; family Salmonidae; genus Oncorhynchus; species Oncorhynchus keta. The sequence continues at coordinate 4,146,014 of NC_068428.1, forward strand.
CAGGTTTTGTCGATATAGGACTTGTTTGACTGTGGATATAGATACTTCTGTATCTGTTTCCTCCAGCATCTTCACAAGGTCCTTTGCTGTTGTTCTGGGATTGATTTGCACTTTTCGCACCAAAGTACGTTCATCTCTAGGAGACAGAACGCATCTCCTTCCTGAGTGGTTTGACGGCTGCGTGGTCCCATGGTGTTTATACTTGCGGACTATTGCTTGTACAGATGAACGTGGTACCTTCAGGCATTTGGAAATTGCTCCCAAGAATAAACCTGACTTGTGGAGGTCTACAAAAAAAATTCTGAGGTCTTGGCTGATTTCTTTTGATTTTCCCATGATGTCAAGCAAAGAGACACTGAGTTTGAAGGTAGGCCTTGAAATACATCCACAGGTACACCTCCAATTGACACAAATTATGTCAATTAGATTATCAGAAGCTTCTAAAGCCATGACATAATTTTCTGGAATTGTACAAGCTGTTTAAAGGCACAGTCAACTTAGTGTATGTAAACTTCTGACCCACTGGAATTGTGATGCATTGAATTATAAGTGAAATAATCTGTCTGTGAACAATTGTTGGAAAAATGACTTGTGTCATGCACAAAGTAGATGTCCTAACCAACTTGCAAAAACTCTAGTTAGTTATCAAGAAATTTGTGTGAGTGGTTGAAAAACGAGTTTTAATGACTCCAACCTAAGTGTGTAAACTTTCGAATTCAACTGTATACACAGTGCTGTGAAAAAGTATTTGTCCCCTTCCTGATTTCTTATTTTTTGCACATTTGTCACACTTATATGTTTCAGATCATCAAACAAATTTTAATATTATACAAAGATGACCCAAGTAAACACAAAATGCAGTTTTTAAGTGATTGCTTTTTTCCTTTAATAAATCAAATGATCCGAACCTTCATGGTCCTATGTGACAGAGTAATTGCCCCCCCTTGTTAAATCATAAATTTACTGTGGTTAATCATATTTATTGGAAAGCTGAGTTCAATAATCCCTAGCCACACCCAGGACTGATTACTGCCAGACCTGTTGAATCAAGAAATCACTTACATAAAACCTATCTGACAAAGTGAAGTAGGCCAAAGATCTCAAAAAGCAAAACATCATTCCGTGATTCAAAGAAATTCAGGAACAGATGAGAAACAAAGTTATTGACATCTATCAGTCTGGAAAGGGTTACAAAGCCATGTATAAAGCTTTGGGACTCCAGTGAACCACGGTGAGAGCCATTATCCACAAATGGAGAAAATTTGGAACAGTGGTGAACCTTCCCAGGAATACCCGGCCTACCAAAATTACCCCAAGAGCGCAGCGACGACTCATCCAAGATGAGAACCCACAACAACATGTAAAGAACTGCAGGCCTCACTTGCCTCATTTAAAATCAGTGTTCATGACTCAACCATAAGAAAGAGACTGGGCAAAAATGGCATCCATGGCAGAGTTCCAAGGCGAAAATCATTGCTGACCAAAAAGAACATAAAGGCTCGTCTGACTTTTGGCAAAAAACATCTTGATGATCCCCAAGACTGTTGGGAAAATATTCTGTGGACTGACGAGACAAAAGTTGAACTTTTTGGAAGGTGTGTGTCCCGTTACATCTGGCGTAAAAGTAACACAGCATTTCAGAAAAAGAACATCATACCAACAGTCAAATATGGTGGTGGTTGTGTGATGGTCCGTGGCTGCTTTGCTGCTTCAGGACCTGGACAACTTGCTATGATTGATGGAACCATGAATTCTGCTCTCTACCAAAAAATCCTGAAGGAGAATGTCCGGCCATCAGTTCCTGACCTCAAGCTGAAGCGCACTTGGGTTCTGCAGCAGGACAATGATCCGAAACACACCAGCAAGTCCACCTCTGAATGGCTTAAAAAAAAAAAAAATTTAAGGTTTTGGAGTGGCCTAGTCAAAGTCCGGACTTGAATCCGATTGAGATGCTGTGGTGTGACCTTAAAAAGGCGGTTAATGCTCGAAAACTCTCAAATGTGGCTGAATTAACACAATTCTGCAAAGAAGAGTGGTCCAAAATTGATCCACAGCGATGTGAATGACTCATTGCCAGTTATCGCAAACGCTTAATTGCAGTTGTTAGTGGGCAATTACTTTTTCACGTAGGGCCATGAAGGTTCAGATAGCTTTTTTCCCTTAATAAATACAATCATCACTTAACTGCATTTTGTGTTTACTTGGGTTATCTTTGTGTAATATTTACATTTGTTTGATGATCTGAAACATTTAGGTTTGACAAATGTGCAACAAAAAAAAAGAAATCAGAAGGGGGCAAATGGTTTTCACAGCACTGTATATATCTATCTTGGCAGTGATCAAGGTGAGCTCTTCAAAAAGATTTTGCTGTGTTTTGTTTGTTTGATGTGGAGGCAGCCTTGCTCCCATTCAATCGGCAGGCTACAGAGCTGGAAACTAAACTCCTCAAGCCACCATTCACTCCTATCACAGCCCAATGATCTGAATCCTTTGTAGACCATGCAAGAGAAATAGGTACGAAAGGCAGAGACTAATAACTTTCTGGCAGGATTGAATCTGGAGCAGCAATTAATATTGCCCTCTTCATAACAACTTCAGATCAAATACAGTATGTAACCAGAAATGTGTCGCGATTCATCTCACTCTGTTCATATACATTTTATACCAAACGAGAAACCTTCAATATCTCAATACTTTCTCATTCCACACCACCCAGAGAAACAATAAAATGAGATGCCTTTTGTAATCTAACTTTCACATTTATACAGATTCCTCTCCGCAAAGGAGGTTTATCTACACAAAATTCACATAACAAAAAGTACAGATGTAGAGAAATGCATTTGGAGCGTACCTTTTCTTCTAAATTGAAGTCCACCCCTCTTCATCTTTCTTCATCCATATCCTGTTCAATATGTTTTTTTTTGTTGGCAATAGCAAAATAACCAACTACCCACTGAACCTCTGTTCCTGTTTGATAAAGCAATGCGAGGAACCATGGAAACAGTCATCAGAGTGCAGACTTTTAAATGTGTCAAAGTTGGCCTAATCGATCTCAGAGGCAGAGCAGGATATTAATTTTAGACTGGGTAAGAATAATATTGTTGCCATAGAGTCTGTCTCCCCTAAGCAAAGAGGCTTTTACCTGAGAGCACAATGTACCACAAGAGGGAAAATGACATTTTTCATATCATAATACAACTGAATCTCATGTACAGAAGGCACCATCCATCCAAAATCCCAGTACGATTTTAAAATGGTAAATTTAGAAGGTGCCCACAGCGTATGTTAATTATACTATACACACACACACACACACACACACACACACACACACACACACACACACACACACACACACACACACACACACACACACACACACACACACACACACACACACACACACGAACACAGTGGGCAGCTTCTGGCAAAAAAGAAAGAAAAGGATGCACCACCATCCACACATCCGGTCTCTGACTTTCACATGAATTAATGATTGCCTATATTATTTTGAACAATTAGGATTTGCAATATCAAGCTGTGAGAAGTGCCTTGAAGTGATGAGAACAGAGATATTTTAAAAAGCAACAGTGATAGTGAACCTCATTAAATGTCATCTGGAGCATTTTCATCAGTGATATCCAATAATTGAAATGGTCTTTAAAGTTGTGTTCGATTATTAACTTATTAACGCACCGCTAAAATGGTTATTCGGTGTTCAAGGAGGTCGTAAACACCTGGCGTATGTCATAACACTCTACTATCCCTTTAAGTTTGTTATCTGTTTTGTTACAGCATTCAAAAGATGGCTTTATCTCCTCTCCACAATTATGAGAAACGGATACAGCAAAAAAATGTTATTACTATTTCAACATCATGATTTAACAATATCACGCCTCTACAAGCTTTTTGGCAGGAATATAGCGGTTGACCAGCATCATCATTTGTTACCACAGTCTGTTCTGAATTATAACCTGCTATGTTATCTAATACTTTGGGCTTTTTAGTTGCATTTCCATCTGACGTATGAAGTGCAAACTCATCATTTTACCATCCTTCTACCATCTTGTTTTTTTCCAAGGAAAATGGCCATACCCTTAGATTCCATTGAACATTTTATTTCTTGTATTTCACAATAGCAGAAGTGATTTGTACTCCACTGGGATGGACCTCTACTCGCAGAGTCAATGCAATTACAGTGCATTGCTTATGAGCAGAGAAGCTTTATTGTACAGCATTAGCTAATTTGGATCAAATAGAGCCTCCATTACATGAGTACTTAGCTGTTGCATCTCTGTAGTTTACTGTGGTTGTATTTGTCAAAATGTGATGTTTAACAATCAAATCTCAATGGATCTTCAACAGCTTATTATTTCTGTAAATTCTGTCAATTTTATCTAGCACTTAACACATGCAGCCTGGAATGTAAAGGGAATGCTGAGACATCTTTGAAACATTATCAATATGAGAAAGGGCACTGTAGGTGAAGAAATGTGTTAGGATCTGTATTCTTGTCTGTCATATTTGACTTTGTTTGGTATAATTCTACCAACAGCAGTATTTTGTAATACCCAGAAGGTTGCAGCAGAGTGAACTCACAGGTCATTTAAGCAGCTCCATAGCAAAATATAACAAAAACTACACACAACAAAAAAATACACACGTTACAATGCGTACAGATATAGATACTTTGATTGAGGCTTGTTTGATCAAACAAGAAGTCCGCTTATAGTCCAGTTGGAAGTAAACAACCTTATACACAATAAAAAATAATAGCCAATTGATTATTTTTACATTGACCATGAGATTAAATGAGAGGTGGTGTTAAATCATAAAATTCATGCTAATCTCACTAAAGAGTTAGAACAATAGTAAACATACAAGAAATGGAACAGGAAAGGTCTCTGTTGGCACCAAGATTTTTGACGTGACTGACTATTATTTTCCTAAGGGGGAGGGGCCTTCCCAGAGGGCTCAGAACCTATTTGTGCTTATCATTCCCACATGAGTTAGCCTACAATAAGTATATGTCCCGAATGGTACCCTGTTCCCTACAGTGTGTACTACTTTTGACCAAAAGTAGTGGACAATGTTGGGAACAGGATACCATTTGGGACGGATTCTAAATCTGTCATACAGCAGGCATTCCATGAATGTTTAAATATTAAACGTTATATTAAGCCTCTGTTCCTCCAAGTCAAAGAGCTATTGATATCCAACACATATTAACCTTGATACCAATAACGCAAAAAAGTTATTGCTGGTTTAGGTTGGAATATGAATTGTGTAGCCTGGGTGGGTGGTAATCTCATGACTGACTGCCAATCATAAGGAAGGTAGCAGACTGTATATGGCCTATTTCTGAATAGGTGTCAGTGATTAATTAATACATTTTTGCTTTGCAAAATAATCAAGTTTCCAAACTTGCCTACGGACCGTGTAGATAGGCTTATGAAGTATAATATCATGTTCCTGGGCTTTTTGAAAACATACTAGATACAATACTGCAATAGGCTAACATGCTGTAATTATTGGAGAGCTGCAGTTTGTGGTGCTGCTGACGTAGCTGAGTAAAATGAAATGGGTTTGGCACCCTTTGTCTGGTAGGTAGCTTATTTTCAGGACCTGCAACATCTAAAGCGTATTAGTTTGTGGAAAGCCTTTTTGAAATCCTCATTGGACATGGTGTAAATGATGGGGTTTATTAAAGAGTTAAGATAACCCAACCAAGTGAATATGTCAAATAATTCTGGATAGAAACATGACGCACAGACTGAAACCACTAAAGTGTAAATGAAAAACGGTAGCCAGCATATTATGTAAGCTCCAAGAATGATCCCTAAAGTTTTTGTCGCCTTTCTTTCCCTGGCAGCGGAGATCCTCTTCTTCTCCAGGAGCGCGTCGGATACAATGACTTTCACATGGTTCACATTGGCAGTTGAGCTATTCGCGTCGCAAGAAGAGGCTTCGTTCGTCCCGTAATTTAGAGAGGTGGTGGATGCCACAGAATGTGTACCCGGCGAGTTTGTAATCAAATGGGCAGAAGTGAGTCTTTTCCCCGGTTTATTAGACGACTGTTTCAAGATTCTCTTTCGGGCTTCCACGTAGATCCTACCGTAAAGGGCTATGAGTAACAAAGTGGGAATATAGAAGGCTCCAAAAGTGGAATAAATAGTGTAGAAAATGTGATCAGTATTCACGTTGCAAGTGGTAACCTCGTCCGTTTTCACCTGACGCCAGAAGAAGGGCGGCAGTGAGATGGAGATGGCAATCACCCAGGCAGTGGCGATCATCCCCGCTGCGCGCGCTGGTGTGCGCTTCTTGGTGTACTCAACCGCGTCTGTTATTGCCCAGTAACGGTCCAGTGCAATTACGCACAGGTGAAGAATGGATGCGGTGCAACACGTAATGTCTGAAGACAACCATATGTCGCACATAACTTGTCCCAAAGTCCATGTTTGACTCACCGTGTATAGTGCGCTGATTGGCATCACCAATACGGACACTAGAAGGTCTGTCAGGGCGAGTGATGCTATCAGAAAGTTTGCAGGCGTATGCAGTTTTCTGGATTGATAAATAGTAGCAATAACGAATGCATTTGATAATGTTGTTCCAAAGGTTATCAGAGATAATGTAAATGCTAAACCGGCTTGGAAAGCCAAACTATCCACCTCCTCTCCTTCAGTCGTAACATTTACATTGGTATCACTGGTTGACATATTCCAGAACTCTCCATAAATAAAAGAAGTTGGCTTCAACTGACTGGCGCGCTCCATCGTTCGACACTCTTTTGACAGATGTCATTGAGCTTTGAAGGAAAACCCTTCATAAAAAGGAGCACAGGGACTGCTTATCCAACGTAAACGTCGCATTTATTGTCATTTTCCAGGTTATGCGCAGCTCCATCCCCTTCGGTGTCCATCAGACGCACACTGCTTATCCAAAAATCACAAGAAAAAAAAAATGTGAACCCTTCTTCTTGAAATATCCTTTGCCTTGACTTCCCATTAATGTACTTTATTGTTTGTTATACATTCAGCTTTTGAACGGAATGTAGATATGAGAACCTTCCCATTCTATCCATTATTGATTGTCGTTAGGTTGCCCAATTAAACGTGCATTTATTAATTGTGTAGGCCTATCACAGTATTGATAAAAACATTTAAAGAATGATAATGATCTGTAGTAGTTTGCTTTCTTTATTGTTGTTCTTTGAGTCTGTTAATCCGCTCTTCTAGCCACTGTGCTGGATCTGCGGCACTTCAGAAGTTGGGCGCGGGCGAGGTTTCACACTTGGTTTTATAGAGAACGCTCGAGCTGGCAGAACTCTACAGATATCACACTGGTCCTCCTCTCTCTGTCTCTCAAGGCTGAGCAAGTGGTTTCATACACCGGGTCATAATGCCCTTGGGTTTAGTATTAATCATAGCCAGAAAAGGGCTATTAAACTATTTTGACATGCAAATATTGTTATGGTATCTGAAATAGACCTAACTAATAACATAATAAAACAAATCGTACATGTACAAATGCATTCCGCCACATAACATTGATTGAGATGCAGTGCAACGCCAGAAAAGTGTCAATCAGCACCTTGGATAGCTCCACACAGGCGGTCCGCTGCCAGGACCTTTGGACAGCTCCTCTTCTGAAGTTTGTTACAATGTCATCAGTTCAACCGGGAAAGCCACGCATTGTGATGATTATATAGTACTTGGATATGTTGTTGGTGATATTATTATAGTCTATATGATACTGGTTGTGCTCTGTTCTTTAGAAAATGAAAATACAGGTGTTGTAGGGGTATAATGAATACCAATGTCAAATCAAAATCAAATCAAATTGGTAGTGTACACATTTATTTATTTATTTCACCTTTATTTAACCAGGTAGGCAAGTTGAGAACAAGTTCTCATTTACAATTGCGACCTGGCCAAGATAAGGCAAAGCAGTTCGACAGATACAACGACACAGAGTTACACATGGAGTAAAACAAACATACAGTCAATAATACAGTATAAACAAGTCTATATACAATGTGAGCAAATTAGGTGAGAAGGGAGGTAAAGGCAAAAAAGGCCATGGTGGCAAAGTAAATACAATATAGCAAGTAAAACACTGGAATGGTAGTTTTGCAATGGAAGAATGTGCAAAGTAGAAATAAAAATAATGGGGTGCAAAGGAGCAAAATAAATAAATAAATTAAATACAGTTGGGAAAGAGGTAGTTGTTTGGGCTAAATATAGGTGGGCTATGTACAGGTGCAGTAATCTGTAAGATGCTCTGACAGTTGGTGCTTAAAGCTAGTGAGGGAGATAAGTGTTTCCAGTTTCAGAGATTTTTGTAGTTCGTTCCAGTCATTGGCAGCAGAGAACTGGAAGGAGAGGCGGCCAAAGAAAGAATTGGTTTTGGGGGTGACTAGAGAGATATACCTGCTGGAGCGTGCGTGTGCTACAGGTGGGAGATGCTATGGTGACCAGCGAGCTGAGATAATGGGGGACTTTACCTAGCAGGGTCTTGTAGATGACATGGAGCCAGTGGGTTTGGCGACGAGTATGAAGCGAGGGCCAGCCAACGAGAGCGTACAGGTCGCAATGGTGGGTAGTATATGGGGCTTTGGTGACAAAACGGATTGCACTGTGATAGACTGCATCCAATTTGTTGAGTAGGGTATTGGAAGCTATTTTGTAAATGACATCGCCAAAGTCGAGGATTGGTAGGATGGTCAGTTTTACAAGGGTATGTTTGGCAGCATGAGTGAAGGATGCTTTGTTGCGAAATAGGAAGCCAATTCTAGATTTAACTTTGGATTGGAGATGTTTGATATGGGTCTGGAAGGAGAGTTTACAGTCTAACCAGACACCTAAGTATGTGTAGTTGTCCACGTATTCTAAGTCAGAGCCGTCCAGAGTAGTGATGTTGGACAGGCGGGTAGGTGCAGGTAGCGATCGGTTGAAGAGCATGCATTTAGTTTTACTTTGCCAGGACCTTTGGACAGCTCCTCTTCGTTATCGCAGGTACAGCGAAATACTTGTGTTTCTAGCTCCAACGGTGCAGTAATAGGCTACCTAACAATACAAAACAATACACACAAATACAAAACATTTAAATAAAGTAATTAAGAAAGAAGGGGATGAGCATCCGGAATATAAATATATCTGTATATGATGGTGTGTATAGACTTTACGGACAGTATATGAATAGAAAAGGTGTGTACAGCAGTAGTTATATAGGATGAGCCTTGACTAGAATACAGTATATTCTGTACATTTAAAGTCGGTAAAACAGTATGTATTAAAGTGACCAGTGTTCAATGACTATGTACATAGGGCAGCAGTCTCTAAGGTGCAGGGTTTAGGACCGGGTGGTAGCTGGCTAGTAACAGTGACTAAAGTTCAGGGCAGGGTACTGGGCGGAGGCTGCTGACCTGGAGATTAGATCTGGGGCTACATGTCTGCATTAGGCCGCTGGATGCATAATTGGTCGTCCAGTCAGACCTTTGTATCTAACGATGTATCCTATGATCAATCAATGTAAAACCATAATGGCATTGCCAATCTGTCTGTCTTTTTGGATATCTTTGAGTATGGCATATAGCCTTTCTCTGTCTGTCTTTTTGTATCTCCACAAGATGAAAATAGAGAGTTGAGACTGAGATGGGCTTTGTGAACTTTGTTATTAACTTTGTAAATGATTAATATGTTGGTGCATAAATTATAGAAGACGATCTCTATTAGTGTTCAAATGAGTTATCCTCACAATCCCTCAAGTCACTATAATAGGGGAAATCAATTGTGCAATGCATATTGAAAAGGTTTGAGTTATCTTTGTGTGAAGAAGTTGAAGCAACTATGTCTCTACACCAACTGGGGATTTTATAGTTTATTAAGCTTCTTGGATTTTACTCCATTTTATACCTTCATTCTAAACTCAACTTAACTTTTAAGTGGGTCATTATTAATCTTTATTAGGCAGTCATTTCGATGAAATTATATCTGGGGTTCATTCTCTTTCCCCAACCCAGGTCTTGAACAGAGTCAAGGATGGTGAAATCTGCTGAAGAGAATAATCATCCTTATCTGCTAGTGAGAGAAATAAGGTCAAGCGGTTGCTTATTGCATTTCTATTGACAGAGACACTTTGCAATCGTGTAGAATTTCCCTTTGCAACACGAAAGCTGATTGTGATATTGATGTGAGCCTAAATGCTAATTATGACTAATGTATAGTGACTGTACATTGTAAGTCGCTCTGGATAAGAGCGTCTGCTAAATGACTTAAATGTAAATGTAAATGTAAATGTACATTATCATTAAGTACTCATTTAGGACCTGTTTGTCAGTCTGTCTTTGTTTCTTCCTGGCTGTACCTCCGCCGTCGAAGCTATGCTTTTCCAATCCTACCTGCCTTAACTCCCAGGCTTTCACCCTAAGCCAAATAGAGACATTCAGTGTCTCTACCATCTCAATTGAAATGTGTTGTTTGTTTGTTTAGCTTCATGAGCTTCTCTAATGAAAAGTGCTATACAAGTTAAATCATTTATTATTAATCATAATCGAGTGAATCTGTATTAAAATAGGCTATATCATTCGTATTTATCAAAGCTAGATTGAATGTTTGAAACATGTCCTAGAATCCTTCCTTTGTGCTGAGAACCCTGAATATCACTGATTTAATTTATTTGATCAAATCAATACGTTTCTTTCATCAGATCAATTTACTCTAAATTAGACCATCATTGTGACTGGGACAAAAGTCTTCTCCCCAAGACTTGAGATAAAAAAAACAGTAGGTCTCTGGTGTTACTGAGAAGGCCGTCTTTTATCTCTTCACTTGATTACAATGTTAATGTATTTGACTGTAAAAGGTCTACCTGAAGCTGGCCACGGTCTTGTTCCATCATGGTCTGGTATGACAGTGACAGTGTTCTTGCTGCTCTCCTCTGTCCATGAGAAGGATTTGTCAGTCAAGAGTAGGGTGCACACATTTAAAATACCCAAATGCAGGACAATAGGAGGATTTTTCAGGGTCAGTGTAGCCTAAGAATAAAAACTATCTGGCCAGGTTTTATAACTCATTTTGTGGCACAGACTTTACGTGGATAACTATACATGCAGCCAGAGACAGTAGCCAGCAACATCGTCCTTGCAAAAAAAATCTGCAACAGATTGGCTGGTGAAAGGCACACTCGGAAGTCTGAATGGACCAGCAAACTGTCAATCAACACAGGCCGGGTGAGCTAGCGAACAGATTGCTGATTTGCTGTACAGCTATAGGATCTATTTCCATTGCAGCACAAACGTCAAATTGTAGGAAGAGAGGATTGCCATAATAATGAAATATGCAGCTCCAAAAAAAATTGGTGACCAAGAATATTAACTGTTTACTTTGCAAACGCACCAGCAATGGGACAACAATTACTAGCATATGCTAACTGGTCATTTGGTATGTAACAATTACTTGAAATTGATCATTTACTTATGAAGCTTGCATTTAGGATTTTTTTGTTAAAATTATTACTGTTGCGAAGATGCACCATAGGCGCGGCTCTTCACATGCACTCTCCAAACTTCCACCACTGGAAGGTGCTTTATGTGCTCTTGTTGAAATGTTTGCTGTTGCTTTCCATGTTTAAATGCATAGACCCTATGAGGTGAATCTATGTTCCATCTAATACTATAATAATTGCTAGCGTTTCATCATTCCATCCCTGTACCGTGTATTGCAACATATTTCTATTCAATTTTTAATAGGCCTACATAGACATTTCTGTTTCATGTTTGATAGGCCTACGACAAATTTCCATTTAGCCAACCATTTGTTACCCTGCTCTGAGTGGGCTCGATGTTTATAGTGCACATGCACATTCCTAAGACCCATGAGGTAAAAGTTATGTTTATTTCATTCAATGTATGGTTTCCTTTGTTTATATTTCCCGGGTTATGCCAGAGTTATGTGCGTCTGTTTCCATTCTGTCATTTTTGTTGTTCATAAGGAGCGCGCTCCTCAGTGCGTGGCCTGCGCTCCACGCTTTGGAGTCAAAGTTGAATAAGAGAACATTATTGTTCCATGTATGCATGGTGTTGAAATATAGTGAATAATCATTAAGTCTGATTAAGAAGAATGTACCAATGTATGTGGATGTGGAAATGGCCTTTTACATTGTAGAACCAATGTATTGGTTGTAATTGTCAATTGGGTAATTGTGTGGTCCTGGGGGCCAAGTGCTTATATTATGCAGGCCTACCTGTTTGAGCTCCTGTTAGACAGATTCGATTTGGTTTCTCAAGGGGAGGCTGTTCAGTCTTGCCCTCTAGCTATGTCCGTTCAGATTGTATCCGGTTTAACCTGTCCTAAGGCTATTTCTTTTGGGCTATTGCCCTTGTATATTTGGTAAATATACTTGTATATTTTGAATGAAATGGCGTTTTTACCATTGGATCACCAAGACCTATATATATCTTTTTACTAGACTTGAGACTCTTAGAAAGCATGACTTGGGCTTGACTCGAGTCTTGACCTGTTTGTTCTACTTGGGACTCGACTTGAGACTCGGGTCTTGTGACTTTCTTGTGACTCGAATAATAGTGATAGTAGTCCCACCTCTATCATTTCTCAAAGATGTTACCGATATGTATATATATATTTACTATTCAGCTGACCATCCTTAAACCTAATAAGAATAAGTTTTTTTTTTGGTGTAACAGTAACGTCATGCCTTTATATTTGGTTATGTAGAACACCAATGAATCATTATGTGATCTTCCGAGACATTGATTCAGCTTTGATCTAACTAAACGAGCACCTTTGTGAGAAGTGGCGGGTGCTATGGTAGCACTACACCCCCGCAGTCCGCTGAACCGAACAAGCAATTGAAGCGCCCCTACTCTTTTGCCTCTTTTGCCCGACCACCTGTGTGGCTGTTTTATGAAAATCTGGGAATATTTGGCCAAGGAAACATTTCTGGTTGTTTTTAAAACAGTTAGGAAATGAGACTTTTAAAAGGGGATTGAGTGAAGTAGCAGAAAATATGTTGAATGAGCATCTAATAAGCATGGAGAGCCTCACATGTTTGACTAATTTACCTCATATCTTTCAGTTTAATATGGCTATTTACTTACTTTTGTAGCTCTTCACTAAAAGCACACGAGTTAGGCTGAACTGTCCTCTCCAACTTTAGCTGGAATTTAGCCCTAAAGGATTTGAGAAATATGATTGGTTGACGATAGGCCTATGACGTTGGCCTTACGTCTCATCTTGCGCTGCACAGCATGTCAGAGCTCAACAACGATTGGAGATGCGTTTAACATCACCAGTTGGCTTACGCTACCACATCCTTATGATATATATTTTAATACGCGCAACGCGACTGCAAGAGAGGTCTGAATGTCTGACTGAAATACGGGACAAATTATATAGATTTTTTTCTTCTAAATTAGTGGCGTTTGATGTTCGGTTGCGAGACAAAGGGCCAAAATCCAGGACTCATAGTCACACTTCAATTAATAAATTGAAAGTACTGGATATGTTCAGCAAAACATATCGCAGGTTTGGCCAGTCTCATGCACACGCGCTTTCATATGATTGACAGCGATCATCATGCGCGAGAGGCTAACTACTGGTAACAAATGGCCTTGTTTAGCCACCGAACGTGCTCGTTCAGGCAGGCATCATATCTGATATTTTCACAACACAACGAGAACAAGAGTAACTAGGGTGACTAGCCAAGTTAGCTAACTATATGAAGTTAGTAAAAATACCAATACGTTGGGGTAATCCGCCTCAAGTTTTTATGAACTCGGCTTGAATGATGGATCACAAAATTGAGCGAAGTCCGGCTACCAATGGTAAAATTGCATAGCTAACTTTGGCTAGCTAGCTTGTTAGTGTGATGTTGTGTTTGCCTACTTGTTCGTTTTAACGCAACGTGTTTACCATTCCCCAATGTTAGGCAGCCAATTATCGTGACATTGATGGGCTAGCTAGTTAAGATACTTCTTGCAAACATTGGGCAGACGGTTAGTTGCTAACGTTAGCACCAATATTGTGGAGGAAGATGGCTAATTGCGCATAGGCAGGAGTGTCTGGTGTCGAACGAGACTAGAAGATGCATAGCTAGCTAGCTAAATGAACACAACAACATGATTGTTTCCCCTTGCTTTCAGGGACAGACACCGCGGAATGGGGTCTTAGAAAAGCTAAACTTGTCGTGGCTGTTGCCATAATAAAGAGTAAACCTCGCGGGATAAGTGGTCGGGAGCATGCGGAACATTTGGCCAACAAGCTGAATAGCCAGACTGAGGCCTGGAAGACCAAAGCTCAGAGGCTGCAGGAGGAAGTGCTCAGAATGCGTCAAAAGCTCCTTCTCACCCAGATGCTCTCAAAGCCAAAGAACACCAGTGGAACAGAAGCTGGTGGTGGGTCTCATTCATCCTCTGCTAGTTTGTAACTAGCTAACCGCCAGTCCTTTAAAGTGTGACTAATAGCATATTTAGACATTTAATTTAATAAAAATGTGTCTTCTATTGGTCCATCACATGTGAATACAGTATACTCAGTAGGCCCGTTGTACATTAGGTCTGCTGGATAGGTCCAAAGCAATGCATTTAGAATTAGATATGTCACAGTAAATAGCCTCCCAGTTTTATTATTTTGTTAAATTGAAGAACAGTAGGATTCATGCTCATTTAAATGTAGCATATTTTCATGGATTGGATTACAATGTCTACATGAGGAGTGGAGCCTAGATTTCACACCTTAGCTATCAGCCGGGGTGGGGTGTAGAGAATGACACAAATATTAATTTCCACAAAGTTTGCTGCTTCTGTGTCTTTAGATATTTTTGTCAGATGTTACTATGGAATACTGAAGTATAATTACAAGCATTTCATAAGTGTCAAAGGCTTTTATTAACAATTACATGAAGTTGATGCAAAGAGTCAATATTTGCAGTGTTGACCCTTCTTTTTCAAGACCTCTTCAATTCACCCTGGCATGCTGTCAATTAATGGACCCAAAATATCAATGTTTTGTTCCCCGAGCCACTTAGTTATTACATTTAAGTCATTTATCACTTTTGCCTTATGGCAAGGTGCTCCATCATGCTGGAAAAGGCATTGTTCGTCACCAAACTGTTCCTGGATGGTTGGGAGAAGTTGCTCTCGGAGGATGTGTTGGTACCATTCTTTATTTATGGCTGTGTTCTTAGGCAAAATTGTGAGTGAGCCCACTCCCTTGGCTGAGAAGCAACCCCACACATGAATGGTCTCAGGATGCTTTACTGTTGGCATGACACAGGACTGATGGTAGCGCTCACCTTGTCTTCTCTGGACAAGCTTTTTTCCGGATGCCCCAAACAATCGGAAAGGGGATTCATCTGAGAAAATGACTTTACCCCAGTCCTCAGCAGTCCAATCCCTGTACCTATTGCAGAATATCAGTCTGTCCCTGATGTTTTTCCTGGAGAGAAGTGGCTTCTTTGCTGCCCTTCTTGACACCAGGCCATCCTCGAAAAGTCTTCGCCTCACTGTGCATGCAGATGCACTCACACCTGCCTGCTGCCATTCCTGAGCAAGCTCTGTACTGGTGGTTCCACGATCCCGCAGCTGAATCAACTTTAGGAGACGGTCCTGGCACTTGCTGTACTTTCTTGGAAGCCCTGAAGCCCCTTCACAACAATTGAACCGCTCTCCTTGAAGTTCTTGATGCTCCGATAAATGGTTGATTTGGGTGCAATCTTACTGGCAGCAATATCCTTGCCTGTGAAGCCATTTTTGTGCAAAGAAATGATGACTGCACGTGTTTCTTTGTAGGTAACCATGGTTGACAGAGGAAGAAAAATGATTCCAAGCACCACCCTCCTTTTTGAAGCTTCCAGTCTGTTTTTCAAACTCAATCAGCATGACAGAGTGAGCTCCAGCCTTGTCCTCGTCAACACTCACACCTGTGTTAACGAGATAATCACTGACATGTCGTCAGCTGGTCCTTTTGTGGCAGGGCTGAAATGCAGTGGAAATGTTTTTTGGGGATTCAGTTCATTTGCATGGCAAATAGGGACTTTGCAATTAATTGCAATTCATCTAATCACTCTTCATAACATTCTGGAGTATATGCAAATTGACATCATACAAACTGAGGCAGCAGAATTTTGTGAAAATTAATATTTGTTTCATTCTCAAAACTTTTGGCCACGACTGTATTATTGAACTGAAGGCCATTGTGGCTTGCTCATTAATGAAGTTGAGCATCATGGACACACAAGGTTGCTTTGGAAACAAGGCCCGTTGATGTGCAAAACAAGTAAGAATTAGACCTATATGAAATTACACAAGGTGGTGGTGAATTACTTAAAAGGCTAGAGAGACATAATTGAATGGAGTTTAATGACAAAGCTAATTGTGTGAAAACTGAGGGTGTTTTAATTATAGGGCCTAATGCTTAATTCAGTGACACAGAGTATAATGAAGCTGTCAATGAGATATGAATAGTGATGAAGCTCATGTCCTACTTGGTGCAACCTGCAGGAGATGGCTTCATGGACCTGCTCTCTCAGGACTTCATGGGGCCGGGCTTGGTGAAAGATCCGCTCAACTCAGACATGGACTCCGGCTGTGGGATGGAGAACAACACAGAGACACTTCTGCCCACTCAAGACTCTGCAGAACCCAGTGCCCAGCCCGCCTTCCCACCTGTCACCACCACACCCCCCCAGATCCCATTCTCCAGCCTGTGTGGGGCAGACCCTCGTGGGAAGGCCATGCTGCTCCACATGCAGTTTCTCCAGAGCCTGTGTGGGCTGAACAGGGTGGAGTGGGAGGCAATGGGTGCGGAGGCTGGAGGGTTTAGCCTGGACAGGGACAAGGACAGGTCCGTGGTGGCAGACTCGGTGTGCCAGCTGCTGTCCTGTGTGGTGTCTGCTAGTAGGGATGACAGACCCCTGCCCCCACGCTCACTGCTCCTGCAGGCGTCCCGGGTGGCGGCCCAGGCAGTGGATCACTGGCTCTCCCACAGACAGCCCTCCCAGCTATTTGTGACAGGCATGGAAGATTCCCTGAAAGAGCTCACTGATGTTCTATTACGCAACGGCCAGCTCAACAGGGTAAGAAAACATAATGCATATCGTAGTGTATTAATGACAATATATTTTACAGTACTATATTTGTGTAGGTGTTTAAAATATACTTCCTTTAGGAGGTAAAACCAGACATTAAATTCCAAAGCGAGAGGTTCTCAGTCCTAGTCTCACTTACAGTTTGGATGATCATAGCATGGCTAAATGTAATATCAAGTTGACTGGAGATTGATGAGTTCAGTGGTTCTTAGTATGCAGTCCAGAATAACAGCCTGTATGTTTCATTACCCTCAGAAAGAAATGACAGTCATCAAAGTGGCATTGAGGTTTATAGATGATCATATCTCCAGCTGACTGATTTTCTGATTCACGCCCCTACCTTTAAGGTATCTGTGACCAACGGATGCATATCTGTATTCCCAGCCATGTGAAATCCATAGATTAGAGCCTAATGAAATTATTTAAATTGACTAATTTACTTACATGTACTGTAACTCAGTAAAACCTTTGAAATTGTTGCATGTTGCATCTATATTTTTGTTCAGTGTAAATTGAAGACAGACAATTTTCTGTTTTAATGCACAGTAACATTAATATACACTGAGACTGTAGGAGGAAGGAAATGAGAGCATGGAGAAACAAGTGAGATAAAATGGGGAACGCCACCACACCCACTGTTATGACTAATCATGAGATATGACTGGCAGCACCAATACTTATTAGCTTCTGAGGGGACAGACAATCACCTTAGTGTCAGTAGGCTTGAATAAATGCTGTCACAGTTGAGTTGTGAAGGGCGTGTTGTCCCTTTCCGAATGAAGATTAATAGGTGGGAGGTTATATGTTGCTTTTAGGCCAATTGTTATTACAAATCTAGCCACTAGTCACTTTGGATTTCCTGAAAAACTGCTTGAAAGATTCTTACCTGGCGTAAAGCATTATGGTGATTGTTGTACCAAACAACTTCCAGTCGTTGGACCATTGGTTGAGAGGCTGCTGAATCATAGTTATTTTGGTTACCAGATTATATGAATGGCCAGCAGTTTGCATGTTAGTCTTGGCTGGAACCAGGAAACAAATCTGTCACCAGAGACTAATGTGTCATAGCATTTCCATTATCCCCAAATAGACAGTATGTTGTCCGTCTGTATAGGCTAGGTCAGGGATGGGCAACTTTGATGGGGGTGGGGGCCACAATTAATCTGAATTCATCACTAGGGGCTGCAGTTGTGCTGCCAACATGCCCTGACCATGATTACTATGTTTAGATATATGGCCGCTAGACTAACAATCTAAACATTTTAGCTGATATGGGCTAATTGAGTGACTCTCGGGATTGACATAACAAGAGAAAAACTGCTGATGCACACATTTCGAAATGGCACCTTGTGTATTCTACTATTCTAACTCGCAACAGTAAGTTGAGACCCGAACTGAGGGGGGGGATTGATCCGAGGTAGAGTGTAAATGTAAATAATGTATAGTGTAAATAATGTATCGAATGATTTCCATTGGGAGCTCTCAAACATGTCTGGCTAAAGTTCCGTTAGATATTTGCAAACACTGTATCCCAAGTGCTACCCTACTCCTTTTTTAGTGCACTACTTTTGACCAGTGTCCACGATCAAAAGTAGTGCACTGTATAGGAAATAGAGTAGCATTTGTGACACCTAGCACGCTTTGGTCTCTGCGTCTTTAGCATGTCCTCAAGGTTACTGTTATTTAACGGGACGGTAGATTGATGACCAGTCAGTCAAGAGGGAAAACATATAAGCTAGAAGTCAGCTTAATGTCAGTCAAGGAGGAACAGTCACGGCTGCTCTAGTCTAGAGTACAGAATGTTTTCCCAATCGTAATACAGTGTGTACAAAACCCTCACAGCCATGTTGCCTGCACCTGCCACCAGTATTCCAGAGTGGAATAGCCTAAATCATTGCAATGGTTTCTGCATCACCTGTAACAGCTCTCGTTGGTAGAAGAGTGGACCAAAGCGCTGCGGAGAAATTGTTCATGATACTTTTATTATAAAAAAAAAACACTCAAACAAAATAACGAAAGCGCACAGTTCTGTCAGGTACAGACACTGAACAGAAAACAAGATCCCACAAAACCCAAAAGGAAAATGACAACTTATATGTGATCCCCAATCAGAGACAACGATAGACAGCTGCCTCTGATTGGGAACACACACACACACACACACACACACACACACACACACACACACACACACACACACACACACACACACACACACGGCCAAAAACAAAGAAATAGAAAACATAGACATTCCCACCCGAGTCACACCCTGACCTAACCAAACATAGAGAATAAAAAGGATCTCTAAGGTCAGGGCGTGACATCACCAGTATTCACGGTACACAACACAGTTTGAGGCAGTCTGGGACAGTTTATTCTCAAGTGCAAACTACTCAATAATGACCTTTGTTGAAAGGTTAGAGAAGTTATGATATCAAACTAATTGACATCAAGTTTCCTCATGAATATAATATATATATATATATATATATATATATATATATATATATATATATATATAGTTCCTTTAAAAAAAATCTGTCAATTTGTCTCTTAATCAAAATAGGATCAATGTTTGCTGTAAAATGTTTGCCATTATGGCTAACTTTGATTTATCTTAATATAGAGATCAATTGGCTGTGTCAAACTATCACAATTCTGAAATATTTTAAACTTGTCATGTGCCCATGGGCATCAGCAACAAGCCAACATGTTGGCGTGAAGTGGTGCAGCATGGTTGAGTGGACCTGCAATTTAGGACTGCGTAATACATTGATTGTTAAGTCACTTATAATGAAAACAGGACAAACAAGTGCCCAGGGAAACAATTTTAGGAGGCTCTCAAACTCACTCCAAGCGGGTGGCCTCACTCCTTTGGTCCAATAGTTTCTGGTGTAAAATACGACAATAAGAAAGTCCGAACTAAAGTGGCTTGTTCTTGTTCGGAGGAGAGCATCATAGAATACCGCTGTAACTCTCTTTCACATGGCCATTTACAGGACAGTGAATGATCAGGACGAACCTGCAGCACTCTGTGCTGTGCCTCTGTGTGTATGAATCACAGACTGATGAAATTGGGCTGTAGCTTTGGGACAGGAGGGCATGATGCAATGTCCTCTACTGCTGTCACAGGGACAAAGCTCCTCAGCCCTGTTCTGTCTGTAGGACTGTGGAATCAGCAGCAGAATAACAGAGGCTACATCCCATATTCCCTATAGCAGTGTTTCTTAATCCTGGTCTTGAGGACCCGAAGCGGTGCACATTCTTGTTTTTGCCCGAGCACTACACCGCTGATTCAAATGATTAACTCCTCATCAAGCTTTGATGATTTGAATCAGGTGTGTAGTGCTAAGGCAAACAGAGAAATGTGCACCCCATTGGGTCCTCAAGACCAAGATTAAGAAACACTGCTATAGGGAATATGGTTCTATTTGGGATGCAGTTTCTGTCATTCTGTTGCTGATTCCCCAGGACCAGGATTAAGAACTGCCCTATAGAATGCACTACTTTTGACCAGTGTCCTTAGGGTGCCTTTTGTGACTCACATCACTCCAGACATCCTTGATTGTGTTTGTAAAGAAAAACAATTCTATTCACCTCATGCCTGACTGATATTGCCGGTGAATAAAGTCATTAGCCAGGTAATTTTTACTCCGGCTGCCTGTATCAAGCCAAACAGCAGTCGGCCTTTGGGTCATTTCCATGCAAATGAAGGCTGCTCACTGCTCAGAAGGCTGATCACTGACACAGCTTGAGTGACTAAGGAAGAGTAGGCTGTATGCCGTTTCAGAAGGAGGAGCATCACTGCTGCAGAGTATTCTTTTTTTGCGATGGAGGCATCAGAGATACCGAAGGAGTTGTTTAAATGATTTCCAGCTCCATCCTGTAATTAGCGTAATAGGAGCTGTCTCCTCTGCTTTGGGATGACGCTGATGCTACTGGAGCTTATTGATGTCATTTGCAGTTGTGGAAATAGGATCCTTCAGTGATGTGACTTTATATTTATAACCCTCATTTCATTCAAGTTGATTAATTTCAATAAAAAAAAACTGTAAATTAAACCAGATCCATCCTATTGCTGGCTCGAACTGTGTTAGTTAATTCTGCTGAGTAACTAAATGTGGGCGTAATATTTTTTCTTCCTATTTCACACATGTGGAAGTGTGTTAATGTGTTTACCATGTTATGAATTGGTGGTTTGGTTTATAACAACGAACAAAAGCTTGAATGGTTATCAGCATCCTCAAGGAGGAAATCCTTAATTGAAAAATATGTTGTATTTTTATTCCTGTTCTAAACTGTGCTTCTTTAGGCCTCCTGGGAATCTGCCAGCAATTTTCTATTAGGCTTAAATCTCTATCTTGACTTCAAATGCACGCTTCATTCCCTAGCAATGTGAAAAGAGATGAACTGTTACCATCAAGACGATGATGATGAAATACGCTATAGAGGCCTCTCTCAATAGCTGACATACTGTCAAATAATTTGGACTGGGTATTTCATCTGGAGACGTGAAATAGGTAGGCGATATCATTTACACCGACTGCAGCCCTCAACCTGGGTGATGATGGTAATGCCACAGAAGACAGAACTAGATTGAGATTCTATGGTTAATGCTGAGGCCCTTATGTCTGAATCTTTACCTGGCCCTGTCTGTCTGTAATGGCTTCACAGCTGTCTAGGGGCCAGTCTACTCTAGTCATGAAGGTGACGCGCCTAGATTAAATGGAATATCGTGACTCCCCAGAGGCACCAGTCAAATGTCACTCTCATAGCGTAAAAGGCTCAAGACTATAAGGTGATATTATTTCATGACAGTATTTTATTTCAACTGAGAATAGCACAAAGTTTAGTTTTCTGTCTGGTCACATAGTAGTCTCACTTATTATCTCCCTTTTCTCTTAGGGTGCTCAGTTATTACCTGTATCTTATGTGAAGACCTACAATTTGTCCAGCTTGTTCTCTTTGCGATATCGAAAAACCTTAGGCCTATAGTCTGAAATCTGAATACATCTTGTATCATAGTGTTTACGGTAGCCTATTGCATAGCATAGCCCTGCATACTGTGCAGGGATGATATTATAGTACAACCGTTCTCGTACGCTGTTCAAAACAAATTGCCAGTAGCCTAGCTATACACTGTGTACTCCATGACATACAGTGCCTTGCGAAAGTATTCGGCCCCCTTGAACTTTGCGACCTTTTGCCACATTTCAGGCTTCAAACATAAAGATATAAAACTGTATTTTTTTGTTAAGAATCAACAACAAGTGGGACACAATCATGAAGTGGAACAACATTTATTGGATATTTCAAACTTTTTTAACAAATCAAAAACTGAAAAATTGGGCGTGCAAAATTATTCAGCCCCCTTAAGTTAATACTTTGTAGCGCCACCGTTTGCTGCGATAACAGCTGTAAGTCGCTTGGGGTATGTCTCTATCAGTTTTGCACATCGAGAGACTGACATTTTTTCCCATTCCTCCTTGCAAAACAGCTCGAGCTCAGTGAGGTTGGATGGAGAGCATTTGTGAACAGCAGTTTTCAGTTCTTTCCACAAATTCTCGATTGGATTCAGGTCTGGACTTTGACTTGGCCATTCTAACACCTGGATATGTTTATTTTTGAACCATTCCATTGTAGATTTTGCTTTATGTTTTGGATCATTGTCTTGTTGGAAGACAAATCTCCGTCCCAGTCTCAGGTCTTTTGCAGACTCCATCAGGTTTTCTTCCAGAATGGTCCTGTATTTGGCTCCATCCATCTTCCCATCAATTTTAACCATCTTCCCTGTCCCTGCTGAAGAAAAGCAGGCCCAAACCATGATGCTGCCACCACCATGTTTGACAGTGGGGATGGTGTGTTCAGGGTGATGAGCTGTGTTGCTTTTACGCCAAACATAACGTTTTGCATTGTTGCCAAAAAGTTCCATTTTGGTGTCATCTGACCAGAGCACCTTCTTCCACATGTTTGGTGTGTCTCCCAGGTGGCTTGTGGCAAACTTTAAACAACACTTTTTATGGATATCTTTAAGAAATGGCTTTCTTCTTGCCACTCTTCCATAAAGGCCAGATTTGTGCAATATACGATTGTTGTCCTATGGACAGAGTCTCCCACCTCAGCTGTAGATCTCTGCAGTTCATCCAGAGTGATCATGGGCCTCTTGGCTGCATCTCTGATCAGTCTTCTCCTTGTATGAGCTGAAAGTTTAGAGGGACGGCCAGGTCTTGGTAGATTTGCAGTGGTCTGATACTCCTTCCATTTCAATATTATCACTTGCACAGTGCTCCTTGGGATGTTTAAAGCTTGGGAAATCTTTTTGTATCCAAATCCAGCTTTAAACTTCTTCACAACAGTATCTCGGAACTGCCTGGTGTGTTCCTCGTTCTTCATGATGCTCTCTGCGCTTTTAACGGACCTCTGAGACTATCACAGTGCAGGTGCATTTATACGGAGACTTGATTACACACAGGTGGATTGTATTTATCATCATTAGTCATTTAGGTCAACATTGGATCATTCAGAGATCCTCACTGAACTTCTGGAGAGAGTTTGCTGCACTGAAAGTAAAGGGGCTGAATCATTTTGCACGCCCAATTTTTCAGTTTTTGATTTGTTAAAAAAGTTTGAAATATCCAATAAATGTCGTTCCACTTCATGATTGTGTCCCACTTGTTGTTGATTCTTCACAAAAAAAATACAGTTTTATATCTTTATGTTTGAAGCCTGAAATGTGGCAAAAGGTCGCAAAGTTCAAGGGGGCCGAATACTTTCGCAAGGCACTGTAGACTGACCAGGTGAAAGCTATGATCCCTTACTGTTAAGTCCACTTCAATCGGCGTAGATGAAGGGGAGGAGACCGGTTAAGGAAGGATTTTTAAGTCTTGAGACAATTGAGACATGGATTGTGTACACTACCGGTCAAAAGATTTAGAACGCCTACTCATTCAAGGCTTTTTCTTAATTTGACTATTGTCTACATTGTATACTAATAGTGAAGGCATCAAAACTATGAAATAACACATATGGAATCATGTAGCAATCAAAAAAGGGTTAAACAAATTAAATATTTTATATTTGAGATTCTTCAAATAGCCACCCTTTGTCTTGATAGCTTTCTCTCAACCAGCTTCACCTGGAATGCTTTTTCAACATTCAACAGTCTTGAAGTAGTTCCCACATATGCTGAGCACTTGTTGGCTTCTTTTCCTTCACTCTGCGGTCCGACTCATCCCAAAACATCTCAGTTTGGTTGAGGTCCGGGGATTGTAGAGGCTAGGTCATCTGATGCAGCCCTCCATCACTTTCCTTCTTGGTCAAATAGCCCTTACACAGCCTGGAGGTGTGTTGGGTCATTGTCCTGTTCAAAAACAAATGATAGTCCCACTAAGCCCAAACCAGATATATTGAGGATTGCTGCAGAATGCAGCAATGGTAGCTATGCTGGTAGCTATGCTGGTTAAGTGTGCCTTGAATTCTAAATAAATCACAGACAGTGTCACCAACAAAGCACCCCTACACCATTCAGTGTCACCCGTTCACCCACACAACTTCTCACAATATCGCCAATTTGGACTCCAGACCAAAGGACACATTTCCACCAGTCTAATGTCCAATGCTCATATTTCTTGGCCCAAGCAAGTCTCTTCTTGTTGGTGTCGTTTAGTTGTGGTTTCTTGCAGCAATTCAACCATGGAGGCCTGATTCACACAGTCTGCGCGAATCATGCCTTCATGGTCGAATTGCTGAAACGAAACCACTACTAAAGGACACCAATAAGAAGAGACTTGCTTGGGCCAAGAAACACAAGCAATGGACATTAGACCGGTGGAAATCTGTCCTTTGGTCTTTGAGTCCAAATTTGCGATTTTATTCTGCAGCAATACGCCATCCCATCTGGTTTGGACTTAGTGGGACTATCATTTGTTTTTCAACAGGACAATGACACAACACACCTCCAGGCTGTGTAAGGGCTATTTGACCAAGAAGGAGAGTGATGGAGTGCTGCATCAGATGACCTGGCCTCCACAATCACCCGACATCAACCCAATGGTTTGGTATGAGTTGGACTGCAAAGTGTAGGAAATGCAGCCACCAAGTGCAAAACATATGTGGGAACTCCTTCAAGGCTTTTGGAAAATCATTCCTCATGAAGCTGGTTGAGAGAATGCCAAGAGTGTGCAAAGCTGTCATCAAGGCAAAGGGTGGCTACTTTGAAGAATCTAAAATATATTTAGATTTGTTTAACACTTTTTCGGTTATTACATGATTGCATGTGTTATTTCATAGTGGATGTCTTCACTATTATTCTACAATGTAGAATAGAGGTCAACCGATTAATCGGAATGGCCGATTAATTAGGGCCGATTTCAAGTTTTCATTACAATCGGAAATCTGTATTTTTGGACACCAATTTGGCAGTTTTTTTTTTTTACACCTTTATTTTACTAGGCAAGTCAGTTAAGAATACATTCTTATTTTCAATGACGGCCTAGGAACGGTGGGTTAACTGCCTCGTTCAGGGGCAGAACGACAGATTTTCACCTTGTCAGCTCGGGGGATTCAATCTTGCAACCTTACAGTTAACTAGCCCAACGCTCTAACCACCTGCCTCTCATTGCACTCCAAGAGGAGCCTGCCTGTTACGCGAATGCAGTTAGCCAAGGTAAGTTGCTAGCTATCATATAACTTATCTTATAAAAAACAATCAATCAATCATAATCACTAGTTAACTACACATGGTTGACGATATTACTAGTTTATCTAGTGTGTCCTGTGTTGCATATAATCGATGCGGTGCATATCGTTGCTTCAATGTGTACCTAACCATGAACATCAATGCCTTTCTTAAAATCAATACACAGAAGTATATATTTTTAAACCTGCATATTTAGCTAAAAGAAATCCAGGTTAGCAGGCAATGTTAACTATGTGAAATTGTGTCACTTCTCTTGTGTTCATTGCACACAGAATCAGTGTATATGCAACAGTTTGGGATGCCTAATTTGCCAGAATGTTATGTAATTATGACATAACATTGAAGGTTGTGCAAAGTACCAGGATTTTTTAGACGAATGGATGCCACCCGTTAGATAAAATACGGAACGGTTCCGTATTTCACTGAAAGTTAAAACGTCTTGTTTTTGAGATGATAGTTTCCGGATTCAACCATATTAATGACCTAATGCTCATATTTCTTTGTGTTATCATGTTATAACTAAGTCTATGATTTGATAGAGCAGTCTGACTGAGCGGTGGTAGGCAGCAGCAGGCTCGTAAGCAGTCATTCAAACAGCATTTAGCTAGCTAGTTAGCGGGGTGCGCGCTAATAGCGTTTCAAACGTCACTCGCTCTGAGACTTGAAGTGGTTGTTCCCCTTGCTCTGCATGGGTAACGCTGCTTTGAGTGTGGCTGTTGTCGATGTGTTCCTGGTTCGAGCCCGGGTAGGGGCGAGGAGAGGGACGGAAGCTATAACGTTACTGTTACACTGGCAATACTAAAGTGCCTATAAGAACATCCAATAGTCAAAGGTTAATGAAATACAAATGGTATAGAGAAAAATAGTCCTATAATTTCTATAATAACTACAACCTAAAACTTCTTACCTGGGAATATTGAAGACTCATGGTAAAAGGAACCACCAGCTTTCATATGTTCTCATGTGCAGAACCTCCGTACCGCATCGCCATTCGCCTCCCAAATCTTGTAACAATGCAGAGGGCTCTGTATAGCACCGCATTGACATGATTGGGTGACGGGAGGTGGGGGCGGTACATCCTGTATAAACACAAACTCACTTCACAGCTCTGACCTGCTCTGCGACGCTCAAGAAATATGAATGCCCTGATTTCTGCTGAGTCTGTATCACCGTAAATTCGGCATGGCCAATACAGACATTGGATTGATCCTGCAGTGCCCAGATGCACAGTGCTCTCCAGGAATGCGCTCTCTCCCGCCAATTTGTGCACATTCATTGTTTCTTAACTTCATTGTGTGAATTGTTCGCAGTTGGTTGTTAGGAATATACGTAATTCCCCCGTTACATATATCACCAGTCGTACATTTACCTTTAATTCCTATAATTTCTAATCTACAATGTTTGTTTGGTTATGGTCATTTCTGTTAATGTATTCAATATATTATTATTCCAGTCTTAAGGTTCTCATTGTCGGAGTAGACACATTGTTTGCATAGCGCATGCTACTCTTGTGAGAAACAAGTTTTGGTTTATTTCATTCCATTTAGAGTTTTGTCAATTCAATTTAGTCATTGACAGAAGCGCTCCAAACAAAAGACAATGTTGAGTAAGGACGCACACCTGATTACGCGTAGAAGTATATAGGCCTATGAGGCTACCTGGCCTGCACGCAAATGTAGGAATATAAATGTGCCTGTTTAGGGATCTAAAAGTATTTCTGATTGGCTTAACACACCACCACTAATGAGCTGTGGAGCTTCTCAACTTAAAGTTGTCTTCACCTCAAACAGCAAGCAAACAAAGTCTGTTTTTACACCCATTGACAATGACAATATTTACTCAATGTAGTAACTCCACAATACTTTTGAGATAATATTCTATAAGAGGAACAGGAGTAGAACATTTGAGGTGCCAGTGATCAGCTCCGGTGAGCTCCTGCCCAAGTAAAGCACTGCTTCTTATCCCTTGCACAAATAGCCTACAGCTGTGTCTGTCTCAAACTCACTTGCATGGGAAACTGAGGACCCAGAATATTTTATATAGCAAGTTCGCTAGTGCAAGCTTCTGGCTGAACCCAAGTTAATAATTGATACAATGTTTCAAGTTCGTTGCAGACAGGCCATGTATAGCAAATGTGATTTTTAGGATATTTTTTCTTTATCAGGATATTTTCTACCTGCAGGTTGCAATGTTTTTATTTGTTGCCTTTATATAGGCTATTTTTACATAGTTGACGATGGCAATAGAAGGGACTTTTTAGGTTTGTATCATTTTCATTTAGATTAGGATAGAATTCTAATTAACCACATGACAATGATTTGGAGATATGAAGGCGATGTTTTAAATGAAATGAAAATGTTCCACGCAAATGTGCATATGAAAATCATAACTGGCACGCAGATCAGTATAAATAATAAGATGTATTGGCAAAATGCGAAAGGTTACCAACTTCTAGTATAGTCTATTACCGGCTTAAAGCATCAGACAAGCTCAATATATATAGTTGGTTTTATTAAAACACATAGGGTGTGTCTATATATGCAAAAATACACCAATTGATTGGTCGAAAGAACAAAACTTTTGGTTGACCAAGATCTTTTGGGGGTTGGGGACAGCCCTAGTTAAGTGAAAGAATATGGGGGTTGGTGGTGTTACCGTGCTGTTTTTTGATGTGTTTCCCTCTGGTCTGCATCAGTTCCAGGTTCAGGAGAGGCTGACGGAGTGTTTGATCCTGCTGGGAGGGAGCAACTTGCTTAGGTCCCTGCTCATCCGTCATGTGCTGTCTGAGATCAACCGGCTGGCAGAACACCTCTGGATCACCTGCCAGGTAAGGACCAGGACACGCGCACACAAGCACACACACACACACACACACACACACACACACACACACACACACACACACACACACACACACACACACACACACACACACACACACACACACACACCTCTTGTTTGCCAGCGCTCTCCACACAGACCTGGGGTGGGGGAAGGGAGGATGTTACAGGTTTGTATAGGATGAGTTAAATCATTGAATTTAATTATGTTTATAGTACTGTTTATTATGCATATGTAGTGAGCCAGTATTGGGACAGTTACATGTATTTTGTTGTTTTGCCTCTGTACTCCAGCATTTTGGATATGAAATGATACATTGACTATGAGGTTAAAATGCAGACTGTCAGCTTTGATTTCAGGGTATTTCCATCCATATCGGGTGAACCGTTAAGGATTACATTACTTTTTAGACAAATCCCCCCCATTTTAGGGGACCAAAAGTATTGGCACAAATGTACTTCAAGTAGTAAAACGTTAAGTATTTCATCCCATATTCATTGCACGCAATGACTACATCAAGCTTGACTACAAATTTGTTGGAAGTATTTGCTTGTTTGTTTTGGTTGTGTTTCAGATTATTTTGTGCCCAATCTAAATGAATGGTATATAATGTATTGTGTCATTTTGGAGTAGATGTTTTGTTGTAAATAATAATAGAATATGTTTCTAAACTCTTCATTAATGTGGATGCCACCATGATTACGGATCCTGAATGAATTGTGAATAATGATGAATGAGAAAGTTAGACATACAACTATCATACCCCCAACAAAATGCTAACCTCCACTCTTAATGTAATAGTGTTAGCATGTCTTGGTGGTATGATATTTGAGTGTCTGTAACTTTCTCACTCAGGGCATATTGCACAAGCCTACATGTCACAACATTGGTCTCAGGTAGCCTACAAGGTGTGGTGGGTGATGCTGTTTGACTGGCACTTCTCCTCTGAAAGCCAGTGTATACACACAGCCCAGCCGCCAGCGCTCATGCAAAATAGAAATGTGTGAATAGGGAATTGAAAGCAGATTATTCTCCCTTCTCGTGGCGCTCAACTCCCACTGTAGAGAGACAGTTTGTGTGTTTTTCCTTCATCCTATTGAGAAAAGCCCTTATTGAAGCAGCCCTGAGCAAAAAGCAGAACACAGTGCTGCTGTACCAAGTGAATGAGAAAAGAGAATTTCTGTCACATCATTTTGTCTGCAAGCAAAGTCCTAGACATTGGTTTATTAAATACTATAGGACCTTTTCTTTCCTGATACCAGTGTTGTTGAGTTATTTACACTGTGGCTGCTACTGTAGACCACTGTCATTTGGTTATAATGTATTCAGATGACCTGTAATTGTTCACTTAATTTTTGGAGCTGTTGACTTGCCTCGTACCCCTCTAACATTGAGGTCTTGATACTTCATAGTACTTGTGCCACTTCAAAGCCATTATGTCCTTGCACTTGACCCCTCTGCTGTCAATGTAGAAAAACTGTCGGATAAATTGCTGGTAAAGACCTCTACCGTTTGAAGACTTAGCCACCAGACTAGCTAATTAGTATAGCCTGACCGATATATTGGTTCACCGATATCGGCTGCTATTGGCCTTTTACAAACATATCGGTATCGGCCGATAATTCCACCGATAACCAATATTCAATAAATAGGATGAAAAAAGGGAATCTCATGCTTATCCGAACACTTAGATAGCAATGTTTCATTATTGTCACAATGCAAGAAATCAACATTTGAAGCATATTTCTTGGACAATTGGTCTTTTGGATGGCAATTTCGTAAAACAGTTTATCAGCAGATGTATCGGTAAGTTTTGTACCCCCCAAAATATTGGAATCGGTATCGGACCCCAAAAACACACCAGTCGGGCTCTACTCGGCATAGTACCCCACCCCCCCAGATGTCCCTGTCTGTGTCCCAAATGACACCCTTTTATAAGACACCACTTTTGACTAGGGCCAATAGGGCTCTGGTTAAAAGTAGTGCACTATATAGGGAATAGGGTGCCATTTGGATCGCATCCCCAATGATGCGGTTGAAAGGATTGCGGTGCATCTAACAGAACTTAGAATGGGCTGCTGGCTTGCAGTCGCACTGTGGTACATTATTACAACAACAGGCTTAATTTGCTCTACAAGCTTGTCTGTGCTGTTGAACATTTGCATGAAAATTGAGACATAACAGGCTTCTTTTTTGTTGATTTAGTCTTGGAATATGCTCTCTATACAATAATACATGAATGCAACTGTGGAGAAGAGGCCAGTGCATTGAGAGCTGTAGGCTGGGCTTTTGTCATTATTTTTTTATTTCACCTTTATTTAACCAGGTAGGCCAGTTGAGAACAAGTTCTCATTTACAACTGCGACCTGGCCAAGATAAAGCAAAGCAGTGCGACAAAAACAATTACACAGAGTTACACATAAACAAACGTACAGTCAATAACACAATAGAAAAATCTATGTACAGTGTCTGTAAATGTAGAAGATTAGGGAGGTAAGGCAATAAATAGGCCATAGAGGCGAAATAATTACAATTTAGCATTAACACTGGAGTGATAGATGTGCAGATGATGATGTGCAAGTAGAGATACTGGGGTGAAAAAGAGCAAAAAGATAACAATATTGTCAGGTCTTCTAGGAGTAGTGGGTTTGGAGTCAGGCGCAGAGAGCAGAGGGTTAGGACAATCGTATTTATTCCGGTGCAAAACGGCCACGCCAAAAACACTAGGCGCATAAAACTGACCGGCCCAAAAACAGGACCCAAACAGTCCGGAGAAAATAAAATACAAATGCACATCCACAAACTAACAGAGGAACAAACCCGCACAAAAGCAGGCGGGCCTAACCGGCTTAAATAGCCCTAACCAAAACCCAAACAAGAAACAGGTGTAACTACACTAACAGAAAAGGAAAAGGGGATCGGTGGCAGCTAGTAGACCGGTGACGCCGAGCGCCGCCCGAACAGGAAGAGGAGCCACCTTTGGTGGGAGTCATGACAAATTTGGGGATGAGGTAGTTGGATGTGCTATTTACAGATTTGCTCTGTACAGGTACAGTGATCGGTAAGCTGCTCTGACAGCTGATGCTTAAAGTTAGAGAGGGAGATATAAGTCTCCAGCTTTAGTAATTTTTGCAATCGTTCCAGTTATTGGCAGCAGAGAACTGGAAGGAAAGGCGGCCAAAGGAGGTGTCGGCTTTGGGGATTACCAGTGAAATATACCTGCTGGAGCGCGTGCTACGGGTGGTTGTTGCTTATATAGACTTATATAACCTGGAGCCAGTGGGTTTGGCGAGGAATATGTAGCGAGGGCCAGCCAATGAGAGCATACAGGTCGCAGTGGTGGGTAGTATATGGGGCTTTGGTGACAAAACGGAAGGCTGTGATAGACTACATCCAGTTTCCTGAGTAGAGTGTTGGAGGCTATTTTGTAAATTACATCGCCGAAGTCAAGGATCAGTAGGGCTGCCTGATTTGCCCATCAAAACACAGCGAGTGGGATTGTATAACGCATCAAGCCTCTTACTGCATCTTGCCTTGCAATGCAGTGGGGCAGTTTCTGTTAATATTGTATGATTTTCGAGAGCTGTGGTCAAGTCCTGGGAAATACAGTTTGAAGACTTGCCAGCAGGGCCTAAAACTAAACCTAAAACTTTTTAGTTTTAGTGGCAGGTACTGTAGATAATAAAATCTTCCAGCCACACTGATTTTCTTACCAGCCAAAATATTTTTGGGGCCATAATTTCACAAAGAAACGCACACAAAACGGATGAGCATGCTTATTAATGTTTCTAACCATTAAATGTATTACGAGCAAGAAGTGATGTGGTATATTGCTTGATTTAATATTCTGTGACCTATGATGTCTATTTTTCCCAGCAGTGGGAGCAAACTCAAACATTGAAAAGCAACCGAGCTTGTTAACAAAACAATGTAAATAGCCAAGAAACACAAGGAAAACTTGAGTAAATTAGACCAATTTATATGCCTGTACCCAATGCTTCTAAAAACAAATCTTTCGGGTACTCACAGCCCCCCAGACAGGCAGTGTTGCTGCATGAGGTGGGATAGCTACAACGTTAGGATTCAGATTTCTTTGTGTCTTACTAGATATGAAACAAAATGGCAGAAATACTTTGAAAACAGCTACAGCAGCGTTTATTTTGCTATAAATCACAACTCGCACTTGTGGCCATACTTGACCATTTTTTTTCAATTGCTCACACTTTAGAACCCGGAGTGTTACCACGCGGTAACGTGGCTGGTAAATCAGACATTCTTACCCACCAATGCCAAAACTCGCTTTTGGCAGGTGGCGGGTGTTCATTTTAGGCCCTGCTTGTCACACTTTAGTCTAGCCGTGGCTCGAAGGTCTTGTGGAGAAAAAAAAAACAGTACTAATTTATCAGTCTCTTCTTTTCCGTCCTCGTGGCTGGGTAATGCACGGTACTGTATGCAGGGAGCATCCTCGGACTGATAGCCTCCCTGTGCGTTTGAGCCTCCCATGTGTCCGTGCGTGTTACCCCTGTCTTTCCCCCAGATCTGCAGTGGGACTGTGATAAAGGCAGACCAGTCAGGTGAGGTGTATTTCTAGGGTGATTTATGTGAGCATTAAGATTCCGTTAACCCTTCACACAGAGTGACAGAGCCACATGGTTTCCTCCTGCCTCTGTAGCTTCATGCACTCAGTAAGGGGTAACGCTGTGGGGGCTGCTCCTTTGGGATGGAGGTCGGGATGATCAGTTCAGTCCACCGACACACACACACACACACTGCAGCAACATAAACACACACTACCTTGGTCGCTAGAGGTGAGATAGGCATCCCCATCTGTTTGCTAGACCCTTCCCATGGTAAAAAAAATAAAAAATAAGTCAGGACTTGGTAGTGGTTGTATAAGGGACAAGATCTGTGTGTTGGCCTAAAATGTCATTTTTAAAACCATGTCACTAGTTGCTTCTCTGTTAATGTAGCGGTCTGGTAACACCTAATAACAAGACAGTTCTAAGGACAACATGAAGAGGATGCTCAATTATGCCAAATTGTTTTAACGATGAGTCAGTCAGAGCTCTATTGGATCTGGTTGTATTCTGAGAAGTAATTTAGGATCAAATTGTTGTATAATTGGTTTGTTGCCCGATGGACATTGTAATCATGATTATTATGAGAATGATTGCATTTCTAATTGTTTTTTCTACAGACATGCTGTAGGCTGCATATAGCCTAATACTGAACCAAAGAGTGGTGCTGCCTCAAGTCTCTAGTGATGACAATCAATTAAAGAATGATTACTTCAGTAGTATTTTCTTTAAGCCATTATTATTTAATCGGGAGTAGTGACTATTAGGGTTGGGCGATGTTACGACACAATTGGAAATCAACGACGTTTGACAGACATTGTCGATTGCAACGACATCATGATGTGACAGGCGATAGTTTTTATATGTTTACATTTTTTTCATTTTTTTTCAGACGATAGTTTAACCTATTTGAACATGACTGGCACAGCAGAAGTCGGCCAGCGCACAACAGTGCAGCTCACAGCATGGCGACACGCCAAATGACCTACCTATTCCTATTTGCCGTAGCCTTTTTCATGAATTATGTAGGTAGACTTAGCCTACTATTAACATAACGCATGAGTAGGCCTGCAATGTAGACGGATGATAATGGGCCTTTTGCAGCAGACACTCCGTTGTGTGGCTTGTTCTGAAATCTTCATTTCCCTTTTTGTCCCATTCCCCATTTTTTATTTGCATGTGACTTGTTAGTCTAAGCATATATTTCACGATCAACATTGAAATTAATCCAGGAGGCCAGTAAACCGAGTTCTATCTCAGTTATGTTTGTGAATATCCTAAATAAAAACATGATATGGTAATAATGAGAGATGGATAACCAACAATTGCAAGATGGAATGGGAGGTTAAACAAACCTTAAACGTTTTTGGACTCCACCTGACCAAAGTTTTTAGGAAAAACAAAGTGTTCCGCCGGAAATTCCTTGCAAACTTAACAGCCAATAATATAGCCCTACTGTCAATAAAATGAGCAGTTAACATGACAAGTTTAAATAGATGTTATTATTGTGGAAGTGTTTATTCCTTGAATATATATATATTATATCCTTGAATTGCACTACGGGCATTTTCTATTTTATTTTAACCTTTATTTAACCAGGCAAGTCAGTTAAGAACAAATTCTTATTTTCAATGACGGCCTAGGAACAGTGGGTTAACCGCCTGTTCAGGGGCAGAACGGCAGATTTGTACCTTGTCAGCTCGGGGGTTTGAACTCGCAACCTTCCGGTTACTAGTCACACGCTCTAACCACTAGGCTACCCTGCCGCCCCATTACATAACCACCCGCAGTAGCGCTTTTCATAAGCGCAAATAAAAATATATGTTGCCTATAAAAAGAGTGGCTACAAATTACAAAATTAATCAAGTAATCAAAATAATTATGAAATTAACCGAATAAATGAAAGTGCAAATAAGTTTTAAAGCACACAACAGAGTATTCTAGCCTAGGCTACATTTATTTTGAATAAGACACATCTGTGAATACAGGCTTTGAAAATTAAACAAATAATGCAATGAAGAACCATTGACTATTTTTCTTTTCATTATATATTAACCTACCTAAAGGTTACTGGCAAGGAACACAAGCATGTTCACCCTTTCTGGCTTTAATAGTCTCTGGAGTGGCATGCTGTATGTAGACCCACTGAAAACACATTCAGACTGAATGAGGGAAAAAAAAATGTTGATGATACAATTGTATAGTAACGAGGTTTGGACAGGTCGATGTGTCATTCCAGACATCTCCCAACCCTAGTGACTATTCCATAAGCAGAGTTTAGCCCAGCCAGGCAGCAGGTTTGCAGGCTCCGGTGGTGGGCAGAGGCGGGTTGCCACTGCCCTTGGACCATTCAGAGAAGCCCAGCCATCTGGGCCCCGTGTTGCACTGTGACAGGGCATGACAGTCACAGCAGATAGCACCCAACCCAAACAGACAGACAACCCACACAGCCCATAGGACAAATGGTACAAACACTCACTCACTTCTCCAATAACACTATAACACTGGGCAGTAAAAATGAAAATCTAGACTGTTTTTCTGACTGTGCTTTATGTCAAGTTTAAATCATGGTTGTTCTGTGGCTATTGTGAAGCAATTTATCACCCTGGCCCTGCCATTTTGTAATTAGTAAAACACTTTACCGGAGCCATATATTTAGATATATGGCTCTGCTGTTTACTGATGGTGGTCTTTTTCATCTTACACAGGGGTACTCCAAGGACAAACCCATAGCCTGAATATGATCTATCAGACTCGGTGTCCAAGCAGCAAACCTGTTTTTTATTGTCTAATTAGAGTGTGCTAGCTAGCCCAGTCTTAAGTCTGGGAGGGAAGGGATTGTCAGGGATGACTACCTTTTAATAATATGAAGTTTGGCTCCAGGATGATAAATGAAAGTTATCAGATGTGCAGAGCTCGGTCAGCTATCATGTCAGCTAGAGCCAGAGGAAATGAGTGTCAGAGCTGTGGCTTGTAAAGGGCAATGGCAGCTAAAACTGTTCTGTTTAGCCTCAGAAAACTGCAGTGTAATGCTCGGGGGAACATTTTCACTCCGGATTACGCTGTCCATCTACAGTAAGCAGACCACTTACTTTTCATCCCTAAATGTCACGAGTGAGATATCTGTATCTGTACATTTTTAGCCAAAGCTTTCAGTAGAATCAGCTTTCCCTTTCATTTCTGGAGAGAGTATGCTAATCTTTCCTGAGTTGGGAAGGATGCACACTGAAAATTGAGAGCGTAATTATATGTGATCATTGTCAGTTTGAGATGTGTTATTTAGAGACTTTTTAAAGAAATGTCATTGCATCCCACTTCACCATTTATCAATGACTAGTTTCTGATGCAAAGCACCTTCTCGTCATCATAACATCCTGTATGTCGCCATGGCAGCCTGAAGGCCTATGTATACACTGCAAATTGGCCGATATTACCTAGTGTTGATTTTCAGTATAACATGTAAGGGAAAGGGGTATACCTAGTCAGTTGTACAACTGAATGCCTTCAACTGAAATGTGTCTTCCGCATTTAACCCAACGCCTCTGAATCAGAACGGTGCGGGGGGCTGCCATAATCGACATCCACGTCTTCGGCTCCTGGGGAACAGTGGGTTAACTGCTTTGCTCAGGAGCAGAACGACCGATTTTTACCTTGTCAGCTTGGGGATTCGATCCAGCAATCTTTCGGTTACATGTAGTGTTGATTCAAGTGTTAAATGAACACTAGTTGGTGTAAAATAACCCTAGTGTTGGTGTTAATAACCATTGTTAAACCAAGACCACGCCTATCATATTTCCCAGCATGCTCTGTTGCAGGTTGATTTTTAGAATGGTTTGTTTCATGCTATGTGTTTGCATGTACATTGATTAATTAATCTTGTGCATCTCAAATATAAATAACATAAATGTTTCTACTAATCCAATCTGTTACTTCAATTTATTGCACCCGTTACTGAAATGGTTGTATCAGTTTAGATGCTTAGGTAGTCTCATATCTTAGTCTTCCCAACCCAGCAGTCATTCGGAATACATGTTGCGGGTGAATTAAAAATCAAAATGTTGGATATCCCCACTTTGGCTGGATTACAATAAGACTTGTACATCACTTTGCACACCATCATAAAGTGACTTGCAGGCCCGATGTGGCTTGTAAACCATGAGTTTCGGGCCACTCTATTTGGCTAAAGCTCTCAAAATAAGCCTTATGAAATATGTATTGTGTGAAATAATTTAATTTGAATGATAACATATTTGCTTAGGATCTCATCACAGGACTGAAAATGGATAATTGCAACAACCATGTCACTGACAAATACGGTCATGGGTGGTAACTCTACAATTCACTCGAAAGGCAAGGCACTCTGGGAAATATGCAAATAGGGCATTACACTAAGCATTGTGTTAATTTAACACTGGAGAATTTGTGGCGTAGTAATGCACATGTACATGAGAGATTTCAGCTGAGGGACACTGCCTGCCCTACCACGACAGAGTCAGCAGCTCAGACTCCAGCCCCACACACACACACACACACATAGTGACACAGAATCACACACTCATGCCTGCTCAGCTTCCCCACCCGTCCTCCATTAGTTAGTGGTAGAGTGAGGTCAGGACCCTGCTTAGGACATCCTGTACCCTCAGTGCATCAGGATATTTGTACAGCCGTCCTCTGAGGGACACTGTCCCTGCTTCTGCCTTGGGTTAACTGCAAAGAGCCTTTTCAGGACAAATATTCCTCTCTCACACACACATGCACAGTGACACACACACACACACACACACACACACACACACACACACACACACACACACACACACACACACACACACACACACACACACACACACACACACACACACACAAAGGGTGTCCCTAAAAATGATTATTCTGTGTGAATTATTCTTATCAGAGAGAAACTAATAACAGTACTTTTGTACTAAAACAATTGAGGTCATCGTTGTTGTTTTTCTACCACTAAAACTCTGAAAAATTACAGTGAGTCATACCGATCCTAGTAAGAACAAGTTATTTTATCTGCTATGTGGACTGCTTAAAGGATAACTCCAAAG
Source organism: Oncorhynchus keta (assembly GCF_023373465.1). Lineage (NCBI taxonomy): Eukaryota > Metazoa > Chordata > Actinopteri > Salmoniformes > Salmonidae > Oncorhynchus > Oncorhynchus keta. The sequence goes on from NC_068428.1 coordinate 4,184,311, forward strand.
TATTTAGTGGTGTCATACACAATTTTTCTATAATTGTATGATTTAATGTCTATTGACTGTTTAGTGATGAGCAAAACAGGAAAGTGCTCTTCTGTGATGTTTTCATGGAGGATCTCTGAGATGACTAATGCAAGAAATGGATAGTCTTTTTCAGCGATCTACAGCATTCAGACCCCTTGACTTTTTCCACATTCTGTTACATTACAGCCTTATTTTTTTACACGCAATCCTCCATAATGAAAAAGCAAAAACAGGTTTTTAGATATATATATGTATATTTTAATTGGTACTTTTAACTCTTTTACATTTACATTTACATTTAAGTCATTTAGCAGACGCTCTTATCCTTTCCCCCTCCGCAATTTTGTGATATCCAATTGGTACTTAGTCTGGTCCCATCGCTGCAACTCCCCTACGGTCTCGGGAGAGGCGAAGGTCAAGAGCCATGCGTCCTCTGAAACACGACCCTGCCAAGCCGTACTGCTTCTTGACACACTGCCCGCTTAACCCAGAAGCCAGCCGCACCAATGTGTTGGAGGAAACACTATACAACTGGCGACTGTCAGCGTGCAGGCGCCCGGCCCGCCACAAGGAGTTCGCTAGAACGCGATGGGACAAGGACATCCCTGCCGACCAAACCCTTCCCTAACCCGGACGACACTGGGCCAATGGTGCGCCGCCTCGGGTCTGTAGTGTCATGACGTTGCCCTCTTTGGGTACAGCAAGCCCCACCCCCCTCTCCCTGCCTCCTTCAACTAGGCTGCTGTGGTCAGAGAGAGGTCGTAAATTCCTGAGGAGAGGATCTCCTCATGGCCACACAGTATAGAGATAGAGTGAAGTTTCATAGAGAACAAAGGAATTTCTTCCACCTCACAGAACTTGAGGTCCGAACAAATTTCATGTTCCGGAGAAGGTATAAAAGATCCAGCTACTGGTCCATTTGAATCCAGCAACTGGTCCGTTTGTTACAACTTGGGAAGCTCATGGGAGACGGTGCGGTCACATTACCATAACGCTGTTTATATAATAGACTCTGATATGAGGTTTATATCTAATTGTTGTATAAGATTAATGAGTGAGTATGATACTGTTTGTAAAATGGTGTAATGTGATTTTGGATAGTTTAATGAAGGAAACTCCAATTCCCTTTTGAGTTTAACTAAATCAGAGGACCGCCCAGTTAGGGTCAGGCATCCTGGGACAGCCCCTTTTCTGCAATTCCGAATAAAACCCAACTTTGAGAAATTCTCAGTAGACCCATGTTTTCCTCCATTAGGAGGGGACAAAGGTTGCAGACCATTGCTGAATCTTTTAACCATACCACGCGGTTAAACTCTTAGACTATCGATACCGACAGAATAAGAACAAGTCTTTGATATTAATTACTAGTCTGCAGCTAGGAATTCGGTATCATTGAACGCGAAGAACGACAACCGCCGAAACATCCATTCTACAATGTCACTCTGAACTATCCACTATAACCGCGACAGAGAGAGAGAGAGAAGGACAATTCTACAAAAGAAATGAACTTTTCAACAGTGATCAAGACGACACACTGAGCGTAAATATATATATTGATTGCAATTGTTCCCGAATGAGTGAGCGTTCATGTGTAAAGGATTAGCATTTCAATTGTCAGAATTATTAACTCTGTAGTGACTTCTTTGTAGACCCTCACTTCCCTTTTGTCTAACAAGCCGCCATGCCGGTTTAGCCCACTAGGGCACATTCTCCTATCATTTCTTGTAACCATATTTACTTTGTTGTTTTATTTATGCATATCTGTAAATTACTTAGTTAGTAATAAATAAATTATTTAAGACAATTGATGTATGGATGACTCATAGTGAAGACTGGGTTTGTGCAGATAACCAACAATTTACAACGTTTGGAATGAGACTAACGTGAGGTAAAGTAAATAATTCATTAATCAGAAGACTATTGATCATATATGGAAATATCTGAAAAGTTATATTGGGAAATTATAACTTTGTAATCTGAATATTTTCCTTGGTGCCCCGACTTCCTAGTTAATTACAGGCACATGATTAATCAGTTTGATAATTACAGAGAATCTTTGATAAAAACGAAGTCATCAATTTAATGATAGTAAAGACACGACAGTAGTGACCTATCCTATTTCCATTGATCATCCGTGAGGTTTTTCTACAATTGATTGGAGTTCACCTGTGGTAAATTCAATTGATTGGACATGATTTGGAAAGGCACACACCTGTGTGTATATATAAGGTCCCACAGCTGACAGTGCATGTCAGAGAAAAAAACAAGCCATGAGGTCAAAGGAGTTGTCCGTATGGTGCCGAGACAGGATTGTGTCGAGGTACAGATCTGGGGAAAGGTACCAAAAAATGTTTGCAGCATTGAAGGTCCCCAAGAACACAGTCATATCAAATTTCAAATCAATTTATAAAGCCCTTCTTACATCAGCTGATATCTCAAAGTGCTGTACAAAAACCCAGCTTAAAACCCCAAACAGTAAGCAATGCAGGTGTAGAAGCACAGTGGCCTCCATCACTCTTGACAGAGCTCCAGAGTTCCTCTGTGGAGATGGGAGAACCTTCCAGAAGGACAACCATCTCTGCAGCACTCCACCAATCAGGCCTTCATGGTAGAGTGGCCAGACAGAAGCCACTCCTCAGTAAAAGGCACATGACAGCCCGCTTGGAGTTTGCCAAAAGGCATCTATTGGACTCAGACCACGAGAAACAAGATTCCCATGTGTGATGAAACCAAAATTGAACTCTTTGGTCTGAATGCCAAGCGTCTGAAGGAAACCTGGCAGCATCATGCTGTGGGGATATTTTTCAGGGACTAGGAGACTAGTCAGGATCGAGGGAGAAAATTAACGGAGCAAAGTACAGAGAGATCCTTGATGAAAACCTGCTCCAGAGTGCTCAGGACCTCAGACTGGGGCCTTCCAACAGGACAAGCACACAGCACACAGCCAAGACAACCCAGGAGTGGCTTCGGGATAAGTCAGAGCCTGGACAGCCAGAGCCTGGACATGAACCCGATCGAACATCTCTGGAGAGACTTGAAAATAGCTGTGCAGCGATGCTCCCCATCCAACCTGACAGAGCTTGAGAGGATTCAACAAAGTACGGAGTAAGGGTCTGAATACTTATGTAAATGTGATATTTCAAATTTTTTTATATACATTTGCAAACATTTCTAAAAAGCTGTTTTTGCTTCGTCATTATGGGTATTGTGTGTAGATTGATGAGCGAAAAAAAACAATGTAATCCATTTTATAATAAGGCTGTAACGTAACAAAATGTGGAAAAAGTCAAGGCGTCTGAATACTTTCCGAATACACTGTAAGCCTTTGCAACATTGACCAATTAAAAGCAGTTCTGTAGCGATTAAGTTTCTGCAGTATACTATAGGCCAAATACATTATCACTGCTATGCTTGCCCTGCCGATGTTGTTCTTTTCAGATCATTTTTAAATTACATTTCAAAACTTGAGTTCTATGATCACACTGGTAATGGATCATAATTTGTGGCACAGCTGAGTGAGAAATAATGTACTTTCTTTATAGACTTAAACATGAACTCACTCATAACAGCTGTATTCATTGACATGTGACAGTCTCTCTCTTTATCGTTTTAGACATTTTAAAATCACAGTAGTATCAACTGCCTTTGCTGTTTGTTCGAGGAAGCTGCCGAGTACAGACACTGTGATCTGAGCAATCCGATTGGGTAGTGGTTGGGCTATAGGTGTATTTGATTTGCTGTCCGGACATGCTGAGTAGGCAGAGTTTACCTTCAGACACATGAAATGGTTCAAAATGGGAACACTTTGCCTACCCAGCGCCAGGCAGCTGAAACAAGTGCACCTACCGCCAACAGCAGCCGTTATCGTTGGGTATTTTATAGAAATGTTTTGCGATCGATTAGGAATGCCTTGGAGATCAACCAGTCGATCGCGATTGACTGTTTGGTGATTAATTTAGACTAAGCTTAGTCTGGGCTTGATAGCCAGCTTGCTATGCTAACTGCAGGCTAACTAGGAGAAGCATTGCATCATGAGAGATGAAATGCACCCTGGCAATCGTATTATGCTGTAAACGAGGAATTGTGTGGTATAACAAAAACAAAACATCAATGTGTGTCAAATCTTATGTATACTTATGTATGCATGTATACTAAAAATGTAATAACTGGTTAGAAAGTGTCGGAATTGCCCTTTTTTAAAGGGAAAAGGTAGAAGGAAAAACTGACGAGTAGACTTTTCATGAGGATGTCAAACTCTTATAGCCTAGTAATGGGTGGTGTGCAGTGCACCTGAGGAAAAACAACACTCTTTGCCAATTTATCCTTTACAGAATATCCTGGAACGTAGAGAAGGAGAAAAAGAGTGTGTGTGTTCATTCATGTCCAAGTGAGTCTCTCTCATAAAAGTCATTTTATTCTAGCATTGTTTATGTCCCCCCAGCTGACATGCACCCGAGCTGAACCGCCTTATATCGTATCCAGCAAGCCTACGAGTCTGAGGGAAACGTGACTTATGGCTCTCAGCACTTCATGATACTGATGCTCATTAAAACCCTGGCCATTCTGACTGAGCTATGTCTCTCATTACACATCTGCCTAGTGCGTTTACGAGATTGTGTGTGTGTGTGTGTGTGTGTGTGTGTGTGTGTGTGTGTGTGTGTGTGTGTGTGTGTGTGTGTGTGTGTGTGTGTGTGTGTGTGTGTGTGTGTGTGTGTGTGTGTGTGTGTGTGTGTGTGTGTGTGTGTGTGTGTGTGTGTGTGTGTGTGTGTGTGTGTGTGTGAAACAAAGTGCCGCCTCTCTCTTTGTGCTCTCTCCTATTCTCTCTTATTCTCCATGCTTGGTGCTTTCCCTTCTGGGCCAGTGACCGGTTTCGATGAAGATCAGATTAGGAGCTGCAGCAGAGGTTTTGCTGGACCGTTAAATAGCCAAGGATCAAAGTCGTACTTGGCCCCTCAAAGCAGCACAGATCTCTAACCGAGAGGGAAAATGAAGCTGTTTGAACAAAGTCATGTTATGATGAAAGAAAAGCCAGGAGCCACCAGTGCGTCGGTAAATCGCCTCATTTTTCCACTTCCTTCGACAGACTCTCACACTCTGCTGATGGCAAACAAATGTGTATCATGGTAGACAACGTGTTTTTCTCTGTGATATCTTGCATTCTGTTCAGGAGCTTCTACATACGTCTGTGTTGTGAGATGGAACATAGTACACAAATAGTATATTTTTTTGTTGTCTTTTGGTGCCTTGACAATAGAACTTTTTATTTAAATTGTTATAATATTCTTATGTTATTCTTGTCTATAACTGTTCGGTAGTCTGTCATGTATTTTATGTTTTATGTGGGCTCCAGGAAGAATAGCTGCTGCATGTGCAACAGCTAATGGGGATCCTAAACTAGGAAGCCACCAGGGAAGAGGATATGGTAATGCTCTGCAGACCAGCCCTCTTTGTCCTTCAGCTTAGCACGTAGCAGCAGCAAGCGTCTTTGTGCCATCAGCATTGACCTACGCACAGAGGTACTGGGATGAAGAAAATAAAGCCTTATCTGAGCCAGAACGCCCCACAGCGCAGGAGTCTATCTCCTGTGTCTGTAGTGTGAGGCATCTTGATGTACAAGTAAACCCTCTGGACAAAAAAATTGATTAAAAAACACCCCCCAAAAAACAGACCTGGTAAATAGAGCAGAGAGGAGCCTGGGCAAGGACAGGCTGGGGAGATGGGTAACTGGGGAGAAGGTATACTGTGGTGTCAGGCCCAAGGCGGGCGGGCGGACAGAGGGGGCTGTAGCCTGTGGGGTTTCTGTCTGTCAAACCAAATTTCTTGGGGAAATTGACGGAATATTGCAGTTCAACCCAGGTGAAGTAATAAATCTCTCTGAAGGTTGATGTCACTTTTGGTCTCTTCATGAGTGTAGTGGGCAGTGAATGTGCCAGTTAGTCAGCGTCCATATACTCACTACATCACAATGGTTCTGACTGAGGAAAGACCTCGAGAGACAGTTTTCTGAAGAACTACAAAATGCTTTTCTTCCTCAGAGAATAGCCTAGATTTGAATGGTGTTGCTTTTGAGGCAAGCTTGAAGAACTTGATGTTTCTTTTATCTTGTAACAAAAGGTATATGTCCTCACACTAAAAGCGGTCAAAATGCAGTCATGTAACTCAGAGAATTCCCTCGCGGATGAGATGGGATCGATTAGCTGTCGGAGAAATCAGTGTATTTGTCAGTCCACCGCCTTGAATGAGACGCTATGAAACACATTGTAGCTTTCTCTAAGGCAGAAGACAAATCAATTCTGGGGAGTTGTTTTCCTTATCTTGAGCCAAGGTGATGACGGCTGTGTGGGCCAGTATTGTCTGCCTTTGTAGTGATGGCTACAATAGGCTTCGGTCAGATGGCTATCAGAAAATATTAGATTCACTAAGAGCATCTGCTCGGCTCTGCTCTCCACAGTTTACACACCGACCTCGTGACATAGAATGGGATTGCAAATACCGGACCAACAGTCCTGGGAAGAACCCATTTTTCGGCAGCAGTTTTGTTTCCACTGAAAGAGATTTATTGAAACTTATCCTGATTTATGGTCCAGGATTATGGTTTTGTTTTTTTTACGCCTCATAACATGTCCTGCACAGATCATTGATTTGCTTTATAGTGTTTATGAGTGACTTGCATAACATCATTTGCAAATCAGTACAGTACAATGTTCATCAAATAAATGGATTGAAATTGAGTTCTTTTAAAAATGATTTGAAATGGGTACTCGTCATCTTTTGGCTGCTGATATCTCAGACTCCAAGTGCTAAAACATTTTCCAAGTTTGGAAGATCAACCCACCAAATGTGTGGCCTGCAGGCAGGTTTTGTTTGACATTTGATTTTAACTCTAGCATTTTGGTTTGTACAGCCAATCTGACACAGACGCGAAGGTTGGTGTTTTGAGGATCTGGCTACTAAGTTAAGTGAACAGTGTTAGTGATGAGCAAATGTCTAGTGTTGTTGGCTCTGTACTGAAATGAGCAAACACTGCATGGATATATTGTCCAACCTCCAATACAAACAGACACCTGTGCATACAGTCAGGTACATAATTGTTGGCACCATTGATAAAGATGAGCAAATAAGACTATAAGTAATACAAATACTGAGCTATATTGTATGCTCCAAAAAATTGGAAATTATACTGAACAACTATATAAACGCAACATTCAGTTAAGTTGAGTTACAGTTAAATGAATTCATTAGGCCATAAATCTATGGATTTCACATGACTGAGCAGGGGCGCAGCCATGGGAGGGCATAGGCCCAATCAGAATGAGTTTTCCCCCCACAAAAATCAACATTTTGCAACGGCCATCTCAGTTTCCAGACTTGACTTGAATTGAAGAGGACTCTACATAAGAACAGATAAAGGATATCAATGATCTGGAAAGATTCAGTATAGAGGAATAGTCTAAGATCCCTCTCAATGTGTTCTCCAATCTCATTAAACATTTTAGAGAAAGGATCAGTGTCATTATCCTCACAAGGGGAGGATAACGGGTGCCAATAATGTATTTTTTATTATTACTTGTTAAACCAAATCTCTTTCTCTGAGCAATTTTATTAGTATAAATATAACTCAGAATTTGTATTTATTTTATACAGTCTTTTTTGCTCATCTTTATTCAGGATACCAATAATCATGGACAGAGTTTGATACTGAGTTTGTGCAGAGATCAGGTACCTGTAATATTAGAATCTTAGCATCACTAACATTATCTGTGGTCTACCCGCAGTGCATATTAATTCCATTCAGGCCACATTGGAGGCTGTTTTACCCTCGCCCATATTAACCACCAAATAATTACTTTTTCTGTCCTTCTCTATCAATTGAAGGCCTTTAATGTATTTGTTTACTAGGATCCCCATTTAGCTTTTGCAGAAGCATCAGCTACTCTTCCTAGGGTCCACAGAATACAACAACAAAAAACATGACAAGTAAACAAAACATTGATACACATTTAAAACACGATATACAAAGAACACCACCAGGGTGTGTGTGTGTGTGTGTGTGTGTGTGTGTGTGTGTGTGTGTGTGTGTGTGTGTGTGTGTGTGTGTGTGTGTGTGTGTGTGTGTGTGTGTGTGTGTGTGTGTGTGTGTGTGTGTGTGTGTGTGTGTGTCCTCACAGTCCCCGCCGTTCCATGATAATCCGTTTTTTAAAGGTATTTTGCTGTTTGCTTAAGTAATTGTAGATGGAAAGAAGTTCCATGCGATCAAATCAAGTCTAATTGTATTTGTTGCATGCGCCGAATTCAACCGGTGTAGACTTTACCGTGCAATGCTTACTTACGAGCCCTTTTCCAACAATGCAGAGTTAAAAAGTAAAACTAATTTGCAAAAATGTCAAAAGGACATAGTAACACAATAAAATAACAGTAACGAGGCTTTATACAAGGAGTACCGGTACCGAGTCAATGTGCAGGGGGTAATTGAAGTAATATGTACAAGTAGGTGGGGGTAAAAGTGACTAGGCAATTCAGGATAGATAATGAACAGAGTTGCAGCAGCAGATGTGAAAGTGTGTGTGTTTTTTTCAAAGTAACCTTTATTTAACTAGGCAAGTCAGTTAAGAACAAATTCTTATTTACAATGACGGCCTATGAACAGTGGGTTAACTGTCTTGTTCAAATAGTCTGGGTAGCCATTTGATTAACTGTTCAGCAGTCTGATAGCTTGGGGGTAGAAGCTGTTAAGGAGCCTTTTGGTCCCAGACTTGGCGCCCTTGTACCGCTTGCCGTGCTGTAGCAGAGAGAACAGTCTTTGACTTGGGTGGCTGGAGTCTTGGCTCTGTATAATACTGTGCGTTGCTCTGAATTCGTTTTGGACTTGTGGACTGTGAAGAGAACCCTGGTGACATGTCTTTTGGGGGGTATGTAAGGGTGTTTGAGCTGAATGTTATTTGATTATACAGACAGTCTGGAATTCTCGTCAACCCTCAACCAGGAAATACTGGTATTGCATGTTGTTGGTTCTGTATGTGCAGTTAAGGGCAAGGTGTGCTGCTCTGTTCTGAGCCAGCTGCAGCTTTGCTAGGTCTTTCTTTGCTGCACTTGATCATATTACCAGACAGTAATCAAGACCAGAGCCATAACCTTTTACTGCAGTGGGCTAAATCAGGGTCACACAGTGTTTCTTGGCAGTCTTAAATAAATCTACTTTGAAACAAAAATATACACCTCATACCTATGGTATTTTAAAAAAAGACACCTGTACCATGTCAGAGTTGAAATGTAGAAAATGTTTAGTTTGCATACCAATATTACACTTTTATATATACTGAACAAAAATATAAAACATGCAACAATTTCAACGGCTTTACTGAATTACAGTTCATATTAGGAAATCAGTCAATTGAAATAAATTCATTAGGCCCTAAACTATGGATTTCACATGACTGGGCAGGAGCGCAGAGTGGGCAGGGGCGAAGAGCATGACTGGGCAGGGGCGCAGAGTGGGCAGGGGCGCAGAGTGGGCAGGGGCGCAGAGCATGACTGGGCAGGTTCGTAGAAGAAGAGAGCTAACTGGAAGTTAACCCCCACCCTCACTTAGCAGGCACAGGCCATTTGACCATAGTTATGGGCCCTGGTCAAAAGTAGTACACTATATAGGGAATAGGGTGCCATTTTGGATACTACCACAGTGTGTACCAAAGTCCTGGTGGATCGCAGGCTATGCATTTAGATGAGCGTTAATACTGAGCCTGCCCGCTGACTGGAAGTCTGGACACAGTATTGTTGTGTTAGTGAGCACTGAGAAGGGGAGCAGCTCTGCTCTGGAGAAGGGAGAAAATTGTATATTCCCTTATCTTTCCTCCTTGTCTGAATCAAACTGTGGGCTTTTCTGTTTCGCCTCCGCTCTGTCAACGAATCAATCTCTGTCTATCATTATATTACTACCCCTTTAGGCCTCTTAGCACAGCTTTATCATGCTGTCTATACTTTTTCTCTCCCAATCTCTGAGGCTGTGATGGCTGACTCTCCAATCAGAGAGTGGGACTGTATGTAGTCTCCTAGCTTTAACGAGCCGCAAGTCTAATCAACACGGCCAATTGAATTCCGTTCAGGGTCCACTTCATTATCTCAAACCTCTGCTATCAAGGTCACAGCACATTGTGATTAGAATCCCTGCAGACAGACAGATAGATCCAGTACAGGAGGCCCTGACATCACTGAAGGCAGAGCCGGACTACCACATTCGGGGTACTTCCTGCATATCAACACATTTTGTGTCGGAAAAATGTACGGTTTTATTATGCTATTCTACATATTATGTCATGAGGCTAAGAGAAAATGTTTGACAAGGGGGCCCCCAACCCCCCAAAACAAAAACAAAAAATTCACACATGTATTAGTACACACCAAACAGACACACACACAAACAGCATTACAGAGAGAAGAGACGGGAGAAGAGAAGGGACTAGTGGAAGTTGTAATTGGACAGAAGGAAAGCATGTATTACACAGTGGCATTACTTGTAATAATAACAGTAGCAGCAGATAACTGTATAATAGCAGTGTACTGCTATATTATTTAAATAACAATATGCAATACAGCAGCTAATGGAGTAGCGTAGCATAGTTGGAGGCTAGCAATGCTAGGGAAAAGCCATGGAGGCAGCCATCTTGGGTTGCATAACAACACCGTAGCCATCTTCAGGCCGATAGTAATAGTGGAGAGAATACTCCTAATGGCCTGCATACTATACTGTAGGGTTGGGCGGTATACTGTGTTTTACAATATACCAGTATTGATGAACGGATCGGTTTGCGTTTGTACTTGACCTTCTATAGCGGTTTTTGAATGTTTGGTTTGCTAAATATGATACGCCGTATGTAACGTCCCTTTTCATAATTTGCTCAGCTACTCGAGTCATCTCTCTCCTCTCTCCATGCCGCTTCCCACACAGACCTAGCCCCGCCCCCTGTCACTCAAGGAGCGCATTTGTTCGTTCAGTCTGCATTGTCAATGCAGCACATGCAACAATATTGGTGACAACAAATGCTGTTTTCACTTTGCTTCTTCATTTAAATCCACTAGCGTTCTATAATTACACTATGAGTTTGTGTTTCTTACATCTGTAAATGGCTCATTTTGTCTTTTCTTAGCTCATTTTAGATCTTCTGAATGGAAACTTGAACGTTGTTCGAATTTTGTGCAACTTCCGGCGCGTGTTTACAGTGAACTCTGAGGCTGTACCCTTACAGTTTTAGACAGTAGCCAATAGGCTATTATTGCAATTTGAGCATCATGTAGGTTTATCAGAGTGGCCAACCAACAAATCCAATGGAGAAAATCCCATTACATTTTCACATGTAAATAGCTTTTGATTTCTATGATATAGCCTACAGCCTATATGTGGTGTTCAATGCAAGCCTATATTGCATTAGACGTTTTTACATTATGCAAGGCTTGACATGAATTCATTTTTATTTTTTTGGTCTATAACACCATGGGCCAAATAGGTGACTGTAAATTGCATTGTATTGTGTTGTATGATGTAAGAAACCACTTTACAAAATACAATTGATTATTATGGTCATACAGAGAATTAGACAATGTAGGCTACCCCTCAGGATATTGGCTTATTTGTACATTCAAGCCGGTCTCAAAATACAACATTGCCCTGTTAATTAAGACAAAATCTTTCTACCTGACTTGCTTTTCAAAGACAGCTTGAGATGTAGCCTACACGTTTTGAGTAGGAAGCAGTAACTCCCTATTGCTGACCTATACTTACCTATAACTGAGCTAATAACACACTAACTAGCAAAAGAATATCCACAAATGTGCACATGCACGGCTCTGATCTGAGCTGATCTGAAAAGCGCATTCACTTGCCGATTGAAGATTGAAAGACCGCTTGTGGGCTAACTACCTGCCAATAGAATTCTACTCCTTTGCGATTTGGCTCTGCCTACAACAAAATCCACCTCAATCTTACAAAGTTAGATTTGTTTTGTTACATTGAAAGGGGGCTGAAAGTGCAAACTAATGAGGCGAACTCGGTGAAGTTCTGCGCAGCCTGGCATTTCTTCTGCGCCGCAGTCCTGGAGGATTATTTTAGCTTGAAGTTTAATTGGAACAGTTTAAAACAATCAGAATGGAGAAAGATCCATTGAAATCACTTAGAATGTATGTGCTGACCCTTGGATGGCATACGTATTTATAAATACCTTGATGTGATATTTTGCCCATATCACCCAGCCCTACTGTACTGTACCCAGAACTACCCCAAGGGCGTATGTGGCAGGGGCTTCTAACGATCACGGATTACAAAAAAAAAGCCAGTCACGTTGCAGACACCAATGTCACCCTACTGGACAAGCTAAACAAACACCTTTTTCTCAAGGTTCAAGCAAAACAACTCTGAACTGCCGATGAGAGCCTCTGAGGTCAATGAGGGTTACGTCTCCACGGAGGATGCATGCAAGTCATTCAAACATGTTAACCCCTCGCAAGGTTGCTGGCCCAGATGACATCCCTAGCCACGCCCTCCGAACAAGTACAGACCAGCTAGCTGTTGTGTTTTTGGACATCCTGTTGTGTTTTCCGTTATCCCCACCTGCTTCAAGATGTTCACTATCATCCCTGTGCCCAAGAATGGTAACTGAACTGAATGACTACAGACCCGTACCACTCACTTCCGTCATCGCGAAGTGCTTTGAGAGGCTAGTCAGACTACATCAGCGCCTCCCTCCCGACACTGAACCGTCTCCAATTCGCCTACCGCCCCGACAGATCCACGGACAACCCAATTACCATTGCACTGCACACTGCCTTCACCCACCTGGACAAGCAGAATGCATATGTGAGGATGCTGTTCATCAACTACAGCTCGGTTCTTCAGTACCATAGTGTCCCTTTATGCTCACCACAAAGCTCACAGCCCCGGGACTGAACTCCTCCCTATGCAGATGGGTCCTGGATTTTCCTGATGGACCCCCAGGTGGTGAAGGTAGGCAACATTAACTCCTCCACACTGATTCTCAACACTAGGGCCCCACAAGTGTGCGTCCTCAGTCTCCTCCTGTACTCCCTGCATACCCACGACTGTGTGGCCTCACGCAGTTTTCAACTCTCATCATCAAGTTCACTGACAACACGACAGCAGTAGGCCTGATTAGCCACAACAGCGAGATGGCATACAGGGAGGAGGTAGACACTCTGACGGTGTGGTGCCAGGTAAACAACCTCTCCCTCAACGTCAGCTAAACAAAGGGACTGATTGTGGACTTCAGGGGGAACGGGGCCGCCATGGAGACCATCAAAAAACGTAAAATGGTCAAACCACACAGACACCGTGGCAAAGAAGTTACAACAGTGACTCTTTAACCTCATGAGGCTGAAGAAATGTGGCCTGTCCTCAAGGGCCCTCAGTCTTCTACAGAAGCACCATTAAGAGTGTACTCTCCTCCCTGCCAGTAAATCTGCCATGTGCATGTGACTAAATAAAAATCTAAGGGGAACAGTAGGGAAGATGTGGTCTATGTAACATTAGCTATAACACTGATATGCATTAGCCTGCTAACACACTACATTGAATGAGACATGTAGCAGTAGTATAGTAGGCAGTAATACAGCATGTTACATTTGAATAGATAAGGTACATGCAGCAGTTGAACCCTAACCCACAAGGTGTCCACTTTTCTTTTTTTTCACCTTTATTTAACCAGGTAGGCTAGTTGAGAACATGTTCTCATTTGCAACTGCGACCTGGCCAAGATAAAGCATAGCAGTGTGAACAGACAACACAGAGTTACATGGAGTAAACAATTAACAAGTCAATAACACAGTAGAAAAAAAAGAGAGTCTATATACATTGTGTGCAAAAGACATGAGGAGGTAGGCAAATAATTACAATTTTGCAGATTAACACTGGAGTGATAAATGATCAGATGGTCATGTACAGGTTGGTGTGCAAAAGAGCAGAAAAGTAAATAAATATAAACAGTATGGGAATGAGGTAGGTAAAGTTGGGTGGGCTATTTACCGATAGACTATGTACAGCTGCAGCGATCGGTTAGCTGCTCAGATAGCAGATGTTTGAAGTTGGTGAGGGAGATAAAAGTCTCCAACTTCAGCGATTTTTGCAATTCGTTCCAGTCACAGGCAGCAGAGAACTGGAACGAAAGGCGGCCAAATGAGGTGTTGGCTTTAGGGATGATCAGAGAGATACACCTGCTGGAGCGCGTGCTATGGGTGGGTGTTGCCATCGTGACCAGTGAACTGAGATAAGGCAGAGCTTTACATGGTCACTTACATGGTAATTCCATGCACTAACCCAGTGGTTCCCAACCAGGGGTACTAGGACCCCTGGGGGTACTTGGCCTATCCACTGTGGGTACATGAGAAGCCTCATGAGACCATAGGTGTACTGGTAAAATACACGAGGGGGTACTTCAGGGGTAATCCAGGCAGAGCTAAATTCAGTTGTTGGTACAGTAACCAAAAACGGTTAGGTGCCACTGCACTAACACACAGTTAGGAAGTCCAGATTAGAGGATTGTCCATGTGGAAAGAGGAGAGGTCCAGTTGCTGAATTGTGATGGAGGACAGAGACACTCAACCTGCCCTCCTTGGAACAACTAAAGCACCAGCAGGAATTGGGGGCCTGTTACCACCACCAGGTTAGACCGCTGATTGGCTGGCCAAGGTCAGCTGACCCACACCAGGAGAGAGATCCAGAAGAGGTGTGAATAGGTTGGGGGCAGAGAGACCTGTAAACAATGGAAAGCCAATTCCCCGAGTATCTCTGCTCTCTGCTAGCGTAATAAAGGTCCTATTCCCACTATGAGATATGAAGGAGAGTCTGTAGAGCGGGGTGGCGAAAGATAATTCAACTTTTCAATTCACATTACATCTTTGCCTCCCTCACCTTTCGTTCTGGTTGGTAACACAACATTCTTGGTCTGCAGCTCATATTGACTGTAAATGGCACAGTAGCCACTAGCCAGTAAACACAAAAAATTCAACAATAGCAGAACATGTTCTTCTAAAACGTATGACACTATTGAATAATACAACCAAACCATACATTCTTACATTACATTACATTCTTCAAGAATCAATGGCTATATATACCAAACCCAGATTGCCCCTTTAACAGATTGGATTGAATTAATGCATTAGTCATATCTGATCCGATGTGAACCAGATGTCATCAAGCAGGCACCAACTCATATCACACACACACACACACACACACACACACACACACACACACACACACACACACACTGTGATTGACTATAGGATATACAGTACATAAGGCTGTCCTTTGAAAGTTGAGGGCCTGATGCAAAGTGCCCATTGGATTTATGTGATACAGATCGCCTGAACGTGTATCATTATTATGACTTACTATCTCATTATTATGACTTACTATCTCATTATTATGACTTACTATCTCATTATTATGACTTACTATCTCATTATTATAACTTACTATCTCATTATTATGACTTACTATCTCATTATTATGACTTACTATCTCATTATTATGACTTACTATCTCATTATTTATGACTTACTATCTCATTATTATGACTTACTATCTCATTATTATGACTTACTATCTCATTATTTTTGACTTACTATCTCATTATTATGACTTACTATCTCATTATTATGACTTACTATCTCATTATTTTTGACTTACTATCTCATTATTATGACTTACTATCTCATTATTATGACTTACTATCTCATAACTCGAAGTCAGATTAAATCAAATAGATTTTGTGGTGGGAACAGACTTCCATAGTCAACTTGCACAATTAGTCTGTGCTTCAATCTGACCAACTGTAACCTACTGATAACAACCACAGCTGCAGGTAACCTAGAGAAGCCTATACGCATCTGGGCAAACATAACTGTCACGCCCTGACGTTAGAGAGCCTTTTTATTCTCTATTTGGTTAGGTGAGGGTGTGACTAGGGTGGGCAATCTATGTTGTATTTTCTATGTTGACCTGGTATGGTTCCCAATCAAAGGCAGCTGTCTATCGTTGTCTCTGATTGGGGATCATACTTAGGCAGCCTTTTTTCCACCTTAGTTTGTGGGATCTTGATTTTGTATAGTTGCTGTGTAGCCTGCAGAACTTTACGTTCGTTTTGTATTTTGTTTTTCGGTAACAATAACGTCCTGTTTTTATAGCCTAAAATAGGCCCGTTTATTTGTGTTCTGAGAAAATGTGAATGACCAAATTTGGTTTATATTCACACTTCGGGTGGCTAGGCAACCTAGTCCTTTTTAATCACAAATAATTGACTGGAATTAATCAATCAACACAATTGTGATGACATACTGTATGAGTATCTGTTTTATTACAGATGCAAAGGCCTACAGGATGCAACCATGCATACAGTGAGCGCAGCCATGTTTGTTTTTGTCCGATCACAGTTGTCTCTGTCTGTGTATAGGGTTTTCATGTTTTCATCCTCGCTAGGGTTAGGAGTTTTTCCAGGGTTGTTCTTTTTTTTTACCATATGACCTGATCATACACTGTAACAAGGGTCTACAGTTGATCAGGTACCAGATCAGGAAAAACTCTGGGCCCCAGGAAAACAATTTCCCTCCACCACTCTGGAGCCTGTAGTGCCACCTTTGAAATCACCACACAATGTTACAAAATGTAAAAAACATATCCTATTTGTATGACCAACATTTTACACGTTTTTGGTGGTGTGGATGGGCTTCCATACTTTTACATGGCTCAGTGCAGCCGGCAGCTACTGCGACAATTTCAGAATGTAATATTCTGTTACTGACATTTCTGGTTAAAAATCTCAATAAAAGTTTCAAATATTTGAAAAAAAATTCAGCTGTTTCAAAAACATTGCTCTGCTATTACCATTTATATTGTAGGAGTGTTGAGTCAATGAGACAATTCTGTTTACACTGCCTTGTTTCAAGGGGGGCAACTGTCGGGCGAGTGTCGTAGCGATCTAGACTTAGCAAGTATGCACGCTTACATTTGAGTCATATGTGTAGCCGACGGTATTTTTTTGTCTTGGAGTTGTGTCTCTGACATAGGGTAAGAGAAGGCTGAGAGAAGTGTTCAGGAGCAACTGTACGGGTTTTCTACACCGTTACGTTATTCTCTGTATATCGGTTATGATGCGCAAAAAGCAGGGAGTTGTTTTAGTGACACGAAGATTAGAGGACATTGGTCTCCAAAGAGAAACGACTAAGGCTCTTTTCCTTCTGAATATCTCTTCAAGCTGTAAGGTGCCCAAAAGGTAGTTGTTTTAGTGACTCAGTGTGTCTGGGCTGTTTTCCTTCTTCAGAAGGACTCTTATCTGCAGACCATCGGTGTTCTGGGGGTTTGTGAGCTACTCTAAATGTTTACTACTAGGCTACTTTACTTTGCCCCCTCAGCGTATTTTGTCTTTGCAATGTTGGCACAATACTCATGTAATGTTAGCCAGCAGAAGGCATTATCTGCTGCTGTTTATTGTGCTTGTTCTGTGCTATTCTCCATGGTGGCAGTGGTCAGCTCATTGAATAGCTTCCTCTGTTATAATTGCGGGATATTTACCATGGGACCTAAGTGGAAAGTTACTTCTGAGGGGAGAGGAACCCAGACCCCCCACCGCCACCGATAGAGGTCTTGCAGTTCATTTCAGGACTTCCTATACATTTTAATTTCCCAACCTGCTGCATTATTAATGGGAAAATGTGTGATCTTGTTTTCTGTGATACAACCTATTGGGCGAATAGATTGCATTGCGAAACATTTATAAGCCTTATGATTACCGTAGATATTTGATCATACTTTCCCGGGTTGTTGTGGTTTGGGAATACACCTCTAACACTACGGGAACCACCTGAGATGTGACACAAGCCTCAGAACCTGAGGAGCGGGAGGCAGGTAGGTAGATAGCCGAGCGGCTGGAGCGTTAGGCCAGTATCCGGAAAGTCGCTGGTTCGAATACCCGAGCCAACGACGTGAAAAATATGCCTGTGCCCTTGAGCAAGGCACTCAACCCTAATTTGCTCCAGGGATGCCGTACAACTATGGCTGACCCTGTAAAACAACACATTTCACTGTACCCATCTTATTTATTTTTTAGTTTTCATGGCAGCAGCCATATTGAGACTATACCATTAGCACCCCAGGGAGAGGAGGTGTATGTTCGTGATCTACCCAGATGGGGTCCGAGTGAGTCAGGCAGGAGAGACTATTTCACATCCTGTCAGCTCTGGAGACAGCCAGCAGCCTGGAGCCGCACCTGACAGCCATCTGGCTGCTGTTCTACTCATTTTCACTCCACACACACAAACACACACACACACACACACACACACACACACACACACACACACACACACACACACACACACACACACACACACACACACACACACACACACACTCACACAAACAGCACAAGCGTAAATGGCACTCATACACATACACAAATACACGCACACAGTGATACCAGTCAACTGGAATTAGGCTTCAAAGCACACTTTTTGTCAATTTTTTTGTCATCAGTTTTTCTCTAAATTCAGTTGAGTGTATATAATTATTTTTCATTTCTCTTTTTAGAAGCCTGTAAAATTACCTGAGAGCAGGTTGAGTTCAAATATTAAGTGTGAGATGCTGTTGGTATTTATTCCAGCCAGGTAGTTTACTTTAATTTCCTCTGTGATGTTTGTGTTTTTCAGGGGGAAAGCAGCGAGGGGCCCAGCCAGTTTGACATATCCCTGTATGAGAACTCCTTCTATCTGTTCTGGCTCCTGGAGCAGCTCCTTCAGGTCGGACAAGGACCTCCAGGGGCCACAGGAGGAACTGGGCACCACTGGAGCCCAGAGCAGAGGGCCCTTCTGGGCCGGCTGGAGCATAGCGTCTTGCTCCTGTCCGATGATTTCCCTCTGTACTCCCTCTACATGTGGCGGATAGGGGCTCTCCTCCCCCCCTCCGACATCAACAACACCCAGACCTGAGACTGCCGTTCCAGGAACGAACGCGGCACCGCCACACGCGTGTAATTCCACCTCCAGATCTTTCTACTTCAAAGGGCTGCAGAAGTTGGCGCAGTTAGTCAAGGAGGATTTGACTAACTTAGCAGGAATCAAAAGACAGGACTTGACAGGACTGGAGAATGAGGTGGTGGCTCCATTTGATATTCTCCTCTGAAGAAGAATCTAAAAATAGTGTTGTGGCTCGTATAGTAAGCTAAACCAATTATTATTGTGTGGCAATGTGAGAAAGACTACAGTGGATGACATTAGAAAAAAAGCATTACATTTTTAATTCGTTTTTATTTACAGACTGTAAATGTAGAATTAACATGCTGAGTATTGTATGAGCAGCTATTTATAGGAACATATTACTGTAAGGAAGGAATGTACAGAATGTTTGTGCTTAGACATCCACGTTTTAATTTGTTGATTCTATTAGCAACATTTTTACTAACAGGACTTGAATAGAAAAAAAGCATAAATGTTTTGTATTCCAGATTTTCCCCTTTCACTTTACAGATTAAAGTCCATGTAAATATTTTGGATTTTAGACTTTGATTAAATTAGACCTGTTTATGGAAGTATTAGCTGATATATTTAACATGTTGTAATAAAAATAAGTCTGCCATTTTAAAAGCAACATCTTGCTCCTTACCTGATCTTTCCAAAATATTTGTATTTTACATCGCTCTATTGTCAGAATTTTAATATCTCAAACAGAAGGGCCATGGACTGGGATTCTACTAAGCTAACATATGGAATTGTTTTAAGATGGTAATACCAACTAACATTTAGCATGATTTTTTCATGTTTTATGAATAATTTCATAAAACACTGAATTTGGCCTAACTGCTATTAGCCTATAGAAACGCATTGAATAACATTTATACATGGCAAAACAGATAGTCCAAAAATGTATAAAATTGAAGTTTGTTTTGAAGTGTCTGGCCTAAATCTGAGATATATAAAAAATAAAAATAAAAGCTCAGGAATTTAGTATATTTATTTTTTACACATTTTTAACCCTTTTTTGGGCACTTAAGTTCTTCCACATTCATTCAAAATGTATTTACCCCTTGACTTATTCCACATTTTGTTGTGTTACTGCCTGAATATATATATTTTTTAAATAGATTCGCTCTCACCCATCTACACACAATACCCCATAATGACACATTGAAAACATGTTTGACATTTTTTCAAATATATTGGAAATGAAATGCATATGTCTAATTTACATAATTATTGACACCCCTGAGTCAATACTTTGTAGAAGCACCTTTGGCGGAAATTACAACCTCTAAGAGGATTGTACAATATTTGCCCATTGTTCTTAAAAAAAATATTCAAGCTCTGCCAAGTTGATTGTTGATCATTGCTAGACAGCACTTTTCAAAACTAACTAGGCCACTCAGGAGCATTCAATGCCATCTTGGTAATTCCAGTCCAGTGTAGATCTGTCCTTGTGTTTTAGGCTATTGTCCTGCTGAAATAATTAATCTCCCAGTGTTTTTTGGAATTTTTTGCAGTATTACTTGCCTTGTTGCAAACCAGGAATATTCTTTTCTGCTAGGATTTTGCCTGTACTTATAGCTATATTCCAATGTTGTTTTATTTTTATCTACCATTAAACTCTGTATCTGTTTAAAATAACCATTGGCCTCATGGTGAAATCCTTGAGCAGTTTTCTTCCTCTCCAGCAACTAAGTTAGAAAGGACACCATTATCTTTGTAGTGGCTGGGTGTATTGATACACCATCCACAGCCTAATTAATAATTTCACCATGCTCAGGGATATTCAGCGTCTGTTTATCTACCAACATCTTCCTTGTCCCATTGCGCTCTAGCGATTCCTTGTGGCAGCCCGGGTGCCTTCAAGCTGACTTCGGTTGCCAACTGGATGGTGTGTCCTCCGACACATTGGTGTGACTGGCTTCCGGGTTAAGCGAGGTGTGTGTCAAGAAGCAGTGCGGTTTGGCAGGGTTGTGTTTCGGAGGACGCATGGCTCTCAACCTACGCCTCTCCCGAGACTGTAGGGGAGCTGCAGCAATGGGACAAGACTAACTACCAATTTGGATATCACGAAATTGGGGAGAAAAAGGAGTTAAAGTACAACAATAACAAAAAACATAATAATCATAACCTCATTAACCACTATTATTTAACACAGAATGAGTCCATGCAACTTATAATGCAATGTTTACTCCTGAACTTCAGGCTTGCCTTAACAAAGGGGTTGAATACTTATTGACTCAAGACATTTCAGCAATCAGCAACCACAATTTCACTTTGAGATTATTGGGTATCAGTGTTACAAATTTAATCCATCTAAATTTAATCCATTTTAAATTCAGGCTGTAACAAAACAAAATTTGGAACAAATAAAGGGTTGTGAATACATTCTGAAGGCACTGTACTTCCATAATTTTTACTGAAGGTACAGGGCTACCTTCAGACAAGTCTTGTGAGGCTTCTGGGCATCCTAGAGCAAAACACGTGTTCGTGAGAGTCATCATTCAGTAGAGGGGTCTTATTAATTTGTACACCAAACCATTACGACGCTACAGACATTTTTGTGAGAAGACGATTTTTGCGATGTTTCCTGGTTTCGACAAACACCGCTGTAGCTCTGCCACCTTCCAACGCAGATGCGGTGGGTTGAATTGCGGCCCATGCAAAAAATCTGATAACAGACCGATTTTTTACAATGCTATTTATAACGCTAATTAGATTTCCACGGGAGCACAGTGTTATGACGTTGGCCGGGGGGTAGGTTTATGACAGTCATAAATACCTCTTTCCCCCCTTTTTCCTCTACCCTGCTGATGTGAAATTTGAATTCCCTTGGTTAACAAAGAGATTCTGGGAACATCAGAAGGTGGGGGGAAATGAACTATATTCTGGTAATCCGACCAATTGAACATATGCGGTGGTACTTAATCAATATGATATCAGTTCGGTTGTCATCTGAGACATTCTCATCAATGATAAGATGACATAAACTCTACAGTGGAAAGTCTGCACATTGTAGTTATCGGATTCACATGGAATTGTTGTTCAATTTAAGTGTTTGAATATAAAATTATTGGTGAAGAGATGAAATGTAATTTTAGCTTCCAAATGAGAGATGTGGGTTTTCATAAGGTTCTGCTCAATCAGTGGCCCGCCCCTGTGAAGGGACATGGGTTATAAAACTTTTCAAACACGCCCTCTCCCTTCCTATATAAAGCCTTGACGACAATATAACCCCCTGTTCCAAGTACGTGAGGTCTGCAGCCTCTACGTTAAAAGGACTAACATGTAAACTACAGAACTAAGCCAACCTCAGCGTGAGCTTTGGTTGCGAATGGTATGAACTTTGAACTCTTATTCACTACAGAAGTGATACCTCCTAGCCGTTGACTTAGCAACAGCAGCTGCAAACGCGGGCTTGGAAAGAACAGACAGAGTATCCCTTCTATCACACAACGACATTACTACAACGTATCCAATTGAGCGCAGCTCAAAGTAAATATTTCTTGCATTTTCCTTTCCCAAATGGGCGGTAATTTAGAATGCATAAGATACTGTATTGACGATAGCACAGCTTCTCCCTTTGTCCCTCAGTCTTCCCGTTCTTTCACTCAAACCCAGACCCTTTTCTTTTGTGTAACCTGCTGTCATATCTGTTCCACCCGCTAGGGACGTTTACCTTTATGACGTAATTTGTAATCAAGGTATGATTAATTCTTTGTACATGTAATTCTGTGTGATTAGTTAGGTATTTAGTAAATAAATAATTAAACCCAATTTTGTATTGCTGATTCAACTTGTTAGCCAGGGTTCGTGAAGATAACCAAGAATTTACAACTTTCAGATGAGACTGAATTAAAGTGACGATTAATATTGACTGTTATTGATGTAAAATATTACTAGGTCTTTAAGAGTTTATTCGGAAGATAACAGCTCTATAAATATTATTTTGTGGTGCCCTGACTCTCTAGTTAATTACATTTACATGGTTAGCTCAATCAGGTCATATTAATTACGGAGAAAGGATTTTATAGAATAGCATGTCATATCACTTAATCCGGCATAGCCAAAGACACGACAACAGATATCGACTCTAGGCAGTTTTAAGACATGATTGTATAGATTGTCAGTGACATTAATTATCAGTAACACTAGAGTAAATCTGACTTACTGTTTTTACTATTGTAAGTCGATAGCAGGGGTATTCGACCAGGGTTCCGCTGCCCCTACTGCCAGTGGATTTTTTTCTCTCAATGTTTTGATGAATATCGCTAGCAACAACAGAATAAATTAATTTTGAATTACATACCTATAGTAGAAACGAGGAGAATATCTTTCTACTTATGTAAACTTCTCAACTTAATATTGAGCAAAAAACTCACTGGAGCCAATTACAGTCACAGGCGTATCTGACATAGGCTTTGAATAAGCTACCAGTACAGCAAGTGCTGCTGGTAAGCTTTCTTGACTTGCGCATACATTTTTGCCAACACATGGCTAACCTTTGTTTAAATGCAGTTCCAATGCAGCTGTTTTTTATGTCAATATCAAATCATTTCTGGGTGAAATCATGTCTGGGTACCTTACTGAGGTTGTTTTCTATTAAAATGGTCAAAAAGAAACAAAAATTGCTTCTTAGCAAAGAGCAATTTCTCAAGCAAGAATTTTGCTATGACTGTATGGGAGTGGTCTGTGTGGTGAGGGGAAAACTGAAAATTAGTTGTCGTTGGCAGAGTGGTTTGGACCTCCCTTTCTTATTTGTCGTATTAACCAATTTACCGCATGGTCATCATGGACGGCCAGAACTCCATCCCACCAAACCAGGCTGAAAAAACAGCTCTTACACTAAAAGGACATTAACATAATTTTCACAATTTCACAGTATTATTCCAACCACATAGTGTTGAAATATATATAAAACACAGGAAACAAAGACGTGAAAACGTATGATGGGGGTCCCTTGGTCTCCACTTTGCCTGGGA
Organism: Oncorhynchus keta; assembly: GCF_023373465.1. Lineage (NCBI taxonomy): Eukaryota > Metazoa > Chordata > Actinopteri > Salmoniformes > Salmonidae > Oncorhynchus > Oncorhynchus keta. Next base: position 4,208,334 of record NC_068428.1, read on the forward strand.
AGTGGTCCCTGGGCAAGATAAGGTTAAAGACCCCTGTCCTAAAGCAGTGATACAATAAGTCTGGCTTACTGTTGTGTTCTAATAGCAGTGATACCCTAAGTCTGACTTACTATAGTGTTCTAGTTAGTTATTTATTTAACCTTTATTTTAGCAGGGCCTCTTTTTCAAAGGATCCCTGCATGTAGACAAATCATACACATTTACAACATTTACAAATACAATATTTATTTACAAGCAATTTAAGAAAAGCAATCACATTCCTCAACATGGAGGTCCTCCATCCACAACTTCCACTGCCCTAGAGGTAACAGGGGATCAAGTTGCAGCGAGCTCTGCAGATAATTCCATACACGGGTGCAAAAACACTGAATGCAGATGTACCTAATTCTGTAGAGATCAACAGGACCTCTAGAGTTAGCCATCCCTGTGATGGGGTCTGGTAAGTCTTTAGGTACAGTGGAAGTTGGTGCAAAAGGGCTTCATTAACAAAAAGAGAGCAGTGTACCAATCTATGAGACTTGAGATGGCCAGCCTACATTCTGATATAGGATGTAATAATGTGTACTAAACCTGTCGCCCGTAATAAAGAAAAGTGTTCTGTGGTAAACTGGATCTGATGGTTTCGCATTCATAAAAATGTTTTTACCATAGTCTAGCACTTGCAGGAAAGTTGAATGAATTATCTGTAATCAATGAGGGCACTATCCAATATACATATACATAAATCATCGGAAACTTTTTAAAGTAAATTGGAAAACATCATGTACTTGGTTTTATTTGTATTAAGTACCAATCTCATTTCCACAAAAGCTTTCTGCAAAGCAGCAAAAGCAGATTGCAGCCCCCGAAAAAAGCCTGGTTGTCACGCCCTGACCTTAGTATTCTTTGTTTTCTTTATTATTTTGGTTAGGTCAGGGTGTGACATGGGTGATATGTGTGTTTTTGTCTTCTTCTAGGGTGGTTGTACTGTCTAGGTTTTTTTTTGTAGATTTATGGGGTTGTTTTCATCTAGGTGTTTATGTTGGTCTATGGTTGCCTAGATTGGTTCTCAATTAGAGGCAGGTGTTTATCGTTGTCTCTGATTGGGAACCATATTTAGGCAGCCATCTTCTTTGGGTATTTCGTGGGTTATTGTCTATGTTATGTTGCACGTTAGCACATTGTTTATATAGCGGTCACGTTTGTCTTATTCTTTTTGTTTAAGTGTTCTTCATTAATGAAGAAGAATGTATTCTAACCACGCTGCGCTTTGGTCTACTCCATACGACGATCGTGACACTGGTCAACCGTGTACTCTTATTATCCACCCCTCAGAGCCTGTTTGCTCTCTCGATTTCTTCCTAGGTTACTGGCTTTCTAGGGTGTTTTCCCTAGCCACTGAGCTTCTACATCTGCATTGCTTGCTCTTTGGGATTTTAGGCAGGATATCTGTATAAGCACTTTGCAACAACTTGCTGTATGTAAAAAGGGCTTTATAAAATAAATGTTGAATGATTGATTGGGTGCAATAGCATACACGACTGTTTCATCTGCGTACAGGAGTATGTGATTTTTTTTGTTACATATTTACCACTATTATATACAGTATATAGACAGTACAGAACCTAAAATCAACCCCTGTGGGACACCTTTTGTAATATAAAGGATACTTGACTTAACACCATCAGAAAGTACACATTGCGTCCTATCTGTCAGGTAGTTTTTAATACAATTACAAAACGCCTGGTCCAGGCCCTTTGAATTAGTAAGGAGTGGTTGACAGTGTTTGAACGCTTTAGATAAGCCAATGAATAGAGCAGCACACTGTTTCTTTCTATCCAAACTATTCACCACATCATTTAAAAGCAGTGCTGCTGAGATGGTGCTATGGTCTGAAGCCCGACTGATGCACATTTCAAGTAGATTTTGAGGTTAAGAAAGATTCAAGCCGAGTGTTGAATAAAGCACTGTATTGGTTTTGACTGACAGACATTATAAACATCATTACAAGAAGATGTCCCCATACCTCCTGCTAATTGGGCTACCTTTGCACATATTTTGTTGTCTGAGTGTGGGAAATGCTATAAATCGAGAGGAGTCGATGTGTTCTGAAAGATTTGATTTTGAGAATTATAATAAATACCGCTTTGATGTCTTCAAGCAAACCGCACACCCATGAGTCCAAATGTGCACTTCACATTTCCACGTTTGAAAACTCATGTAATTTACAGTGTCAACTTTTATGATCCACAGTTACAAGGATGACATGCGTTATACCCTGGGTTGTCCTGAACAGAATGTCAGATGTTTGAGAATGCCTATGTTTGTGGTATTGTGAATAAAAATGACCTGCAGAACACTCACGTGTACGCACTCATGACTCCATTCTATGCGCATCAAAATGACAATGTTTGTCTGAAGTAGCCTAAGTTTAACACTTATAAGGTCACTTATAACAATAGGAGAGGTTTGTGGCCACTTGGAGACCCCACTTAGACCTTTCACTCAAACCCTTGGGAGTGTAACGGCTCCCTTCTATCTCCTCCTCTGACGAAGAGGTAGAACAAGGATCGGACCAAAATGCAGCGTGATGAGGATTCATGATATTTTAATGAAGGAAAACTATACATACAGAAACTACAAAAATAACGAAATGAAATAACAAAAACCGAAACAGCTCTATCTGGTGCAAACACAAAGACAGGAACAATCAGCCACGAAACACTCACAGAATATGGCTGCCTAAATATGGCTCCCAATCAGAGACAACGATAATCACCTGACTCTGATTGAGAACCGCCTCAGGCAGCCATAGACTACGTAGACACCCCACAAAACCCCAAGACAAAAAACACACCACAATAACCCATGTCACACCCTGGCCTGACCAAATAAATAAAGAAAACACAAAATACTAAGACCAAGGCGTGACAGGGAGTTTTTTTTTTCCTATCTTGCACCTACTCCAAAATGTCAACGAATATTCTCATGTTATTGAATGTATCCAGAGTATTTTTTAAATTGTCTTATGGGCAAATTCTTTGAAATATAGTTTGGATTCTTTTCTTTTGTTAGTTTAAATGTTGTGTTCTCACTTTGGTCTGATAATTTCCCCATAATCTCCAAAGTGTTCTCTTTCAATTGATACCATGGTCATGCATATGCTTTTAATAGTTCTTCTGTTAGAAACATTTACATTTGCCATATTCTTATAGGCCCATTTCCACGAGTTTAAGGGGTTAGTAAGCAGAGTGTCTAGCACATCACAGGTATAAAGTTGTTGAAAGGAAAACAGATTTTCCATCATGCGTGGCTGGGAGAGGGAAGAGTGGTCGATTGACTGACCAGGGTCAATTAAAGTACAATTTCTTTCAAATAAAAAGTCTGCCGAGATTAATTGCTGATTAAAATAATCACTTATCAAATTGTTCTTAGTAAAGATGTTAGAGTCTGACATAATTTGCTTTAGGTAGGGAGGGAGAGGAATTAACACGCTTCAGTGCATAGCAGCGATGGCTCTGTGGACAGACTGAATAGGGTCTATAAAGCTGCGTTTAGACAGGCAGCCCAATTCAGATCTTATTCTCACTAATTGGTCTTTTGACCAATAAGCTCAGCTCTGAAAAATATCTCATGTGAAAAAGTGAGAAAAAAAATCTGAATCGAGCTGCCTGTCTAAACTCAGCCTTACATGCTGACTAGACTGGGAGCGTCCGCGTGCGTCATCACATGCACTTTGATTTTGTCCATCCACACCAGACATGATCAGGACACGCTGGTTCAAATATCAAGACAAACTCTGAACCAACTATATTAATTTTGGGACATGTCGAAAAGCATTAAACAGTCATGGCAATTTAGCTGGCTAGCTTTCTGTTGCTAGCTAATTTGTCCTGTGTTATAAACATTGGGTTATTATTTTACCTGAAATGCACAAGGTCCTCTACTCCAACAATTAATCCACAGATAAAAGGGTAAACCGAGGTAGTTTATAGTAATCTCACCTCCTTCAGTCTTCTTCTTCTTCTTTGGACTTTATATGGCGGTTGGCAACCATTTTTGAGGTGCATTACCACCACCAACTGGACTGGAGTGAGTACCTCAGTTCATCTTTCAATCACCCACGTGGGTATATGCTCCTAAAAACCAATCAAGAGATGGGAGAGGCGGGTATTGCAGCGCGTCAAGCGTCACAAATAGAACCAAGTTCTATTTTAGTGCCTGGCTACGCTTAGCCTGTTGACGTGCGTGAGCAGTTTGGATGCAATTATTGAATAACATTGCGGTGTCAGTGCTGCATCTTCCTCCCCAGTCCCCACTGTCGTTATCCTCTCTTAAATTGCCATGGAGCGAAGGCGAGGCAGACTGCCTGTGATGTGCTCTGCTCTGCTTGCCTCGGACTCCGGGTTATTTGTTTTTGAGTGTAATAATGGCCACAAAACACTAAATAAGGCTGCGTCCCAAATTACACCCTATTCCACATATAGTACACTACTTTTGACCAGAGCCCAGGTTTGGGACGTATGCTAAGTTTACGGCGGTGCATGGTGAATGACCTGCTCTCGCTCTGAGAAGCCCTGGCTCTGCTGATAGGCATCACTCCCATTGTTTCTGTCTCTGTGTCCCTGCCTGCCTCACTGCCTGTGATCTCCTCATCTTTCATATCCTGTTGCTAGAAGGGCAGGGATCCACCTGCAGAGAAAAAACTGACTTGTTTTATGTGCCTAGACATATGATGTGTCTTGGTTCAAAGGGAGACAGAAATATAATGGAGGCAGGCAGAAATACCTCAACACATGCAATGGCCAAGGCACTAAGATAAGACACATCTCAATGGGCCAAATACGTGCATGGTTGCTACTTGTGTCATTGTTAAGGCACACTCCATATAATTACATAGAACACGGAACTATAGGCAGGGGTGAAAGTAGACTTAATTTCTTCCCGGTATGTGACCTCCTATTTATCGGCCTAACAATTGCCACCCCCCTCCTATCCCCGCTAAACTAGAATAGTGTACAGCAGGGGTCGGCAATTGGTTTGGGCTTGGGCTACAGAAAAAACACATAGGCTACTACTCTTTCTAACGTAGGCTACATCATTTATGTTAAATTAATTTGATGGAGCATTGTGTCTCTCCAACAGCACCCTGGAGAGGCACGGTGTGCATGGACAAGCTAAGTGTGTAGCTAATGCTATAGACACCAGAACATAATCAGGTAAGGAAGTAGCCTAAGCTCTGATTTAAAGCAATACTGCAACTGTGGAAACTTGGAACATTTCATTTGTAATTATTTCACTTGTTCTTCTCCCTCTAATAACCCACAGCCTTAAATACAGGTGTGTCATGGTGCTTTGAGCTTGTATCTCTTGCACAGGTGGCTGCTGAGGGGAGGCAGGAAATGGAATGGCAGGAAATGGAATGGAATGGTATCAACACCTGGAAACCAGTCATAACCATGAGCCTGTTCTCTCCAAGTAAGGTCCCACCAACCTCCGGTGATCTCTTGTTTATCCCTCAGGGCTTTGTGACAAAATAGAAGAGCAAGTCCTGGAGTGTGTTCGCCTTCTTCGAGTTGTGCTCCTTTTCTCTCAGATCCACGTTAGTGATGTAGACCGCCAGGTTTCTTCCCGGGTGGGGGTATCCAATTAACTTTTTAAGAGACCCTTAATCGTGCCAGTTAACTTCCCTGTTTCAACGAGGTTTAACATAAAATTCCATCCTCTCTACCTGTATCCTCTGCTTGCCCTGTGTGAGCTCCAAGCTAACTTCGAGTGATGCCAAAGTACAATTTTGTTTAGATATTTTACCATCAAGATGTCTTGCTTGGTTATGTTTCTGACACCCAAACAATGTATTTTCGAAATTGTAACATTGTGCCACAATAGGACACCCAAACAATCAAAAAACAAAATGAATAGACCATCAGAGCTGACATTTCGATGTGTATTTATAATTCATTAGTCCACCTTTTCTTTTTGTTCAGGGAGCTTCAGTGATGTGTGATGAATGTGTATCTTTGATTGATCCCCCATCTGACTCTAGATACTAGCCAAGGTTATAATCCCGGTTATAACCAGCCAGCGCCTTGAAGATTGATCGTTTATCCTCTTCCTCTAGGGTTAAAATGACCCAAATGTCATGTAGCAGCGACACACACACACACACACACACACACACACACACACACACACACACACACACACACACACACACACACACACACACACACACACACACACACACACACACACACACACACACACACACACACACACACACACACACACAGGCCTCTCTACTTCTCTGTATCGCCTTTTTATTGGCCATGTCCTGAAGGATTACCCTGATATCTAGGATGCGTCCGAAATGGCATCCCTGTATCAGCGACTCTCAACAGGTGGGTTGCGACACAAATTTGGAAAAATTAGGAAATAGTCCAGTCTGAACTTAAATGACTAAAACCAGGAGGAAAGTGTGTAGAAATAATAATGAACTTATATTTTCAATACACTGAACAAAAATAGAAATGCAACATGTAAAGTGTTGGTCCCATGTTTCATGAGCTGAAATGAAAGATCCCATACGCACAAAAAGCTTATTTCTTTCAAATTATGTCCACAAATTTCTTGTATTTCTCCTTTGCCAAGATAATCCATCCACCTGACAGATGTGGTATATCAAGAAGCTGATTAAACAGCGTGCTCATTACACAGGTGCACCTTGCGCTAGGGACACTAAAAGGCCACTCTAAAATGTGCAGTTTTGTCACACAACACAATGCAAGAGATGTCTCAAGTTTTGAGGGAGCATGCAATTGTTATGCTGACTGCAGGAATGTCCACCAGAACTGTTGCCAGAGAATAGAATTGTAATATCTGATTCTGAGATTTCTCATCACCCAACTATAACATCTTCCGTACCCGCACCCCACCATACCCTTGTCTGCCAAATTATGCCCTGAATATTTTCAGAGACCATGCCCAGAAATCTGCTCCTTTTATTCTCTTGTCCCCAGCTCCATACCCAAACAGTTCATAACTACTCCTCTGTTCCGCGGGTGAAATAAGTCTCTAAACCAGGCCCCTGTCCCCAGGCACCCTCAGCTCCCAGCTGTGACCCTGATTGATCGCCCCCATCTAAAAAGCCTTGGTTTCATGCATGTCTGGCATCAGAAGCCTCCCTACCACTGAGGAAGTTTGTTTTAGCCTCACTGCTTTAGCACACTCTGGCTAACCCTGATTCTGAGATTTCCATACCCAACTATAACATCTTCCGTCAAGATAGAACTGAAAGGGGACTCTTTAAGGAATAGCCTAGCAAAGATAATGTCATACTTTCCAGGTCCATACCCAAACAGTTAGAACTACTAATTTTAAAGTTCTCTCTCCAGAAATGTCATCTCACTGAATGCACGCAATTTGTAACCGCCCCTCAGCTCCCAGCTGTGCCCTAAATTAAAATGCCCCCATCTAGCTTCAGAGTTTGTTCTGTTAGGTGACCTAAACTGGAATATGCTTAACACCCCGGCAGTCCTACAATCTAAGCTAGATGCCCTCAATCTCACACAAATCATCAAGGAACCCACCAGGTACAACCCTAAATCTGTAAACAAGGGCACCCTCATAGACGTCATCCTGACCAACTGGCCCTCCAAATACACCTCCGCTGTCTTCAACCAGGATCTCAGCGATCACTGCCTCATTGCCTGTATCCGCTACGGAGCTGCAGTCAAACGACCACCCCTCATCACTGTCAAACGCTCCCTAAAACACTTCTGTGAGCAGGCCTTTCTAATCGACCTGGCCCGGGTATCCTGGAAGGACATTGACCTCATCCCGTCAGTTGAGGATGCCTGGTCATTCTTTAAAAGTAACTTCCTCACCATTTTAGATAAGCATGCTCCGTTCAAAAAATGCAGAACTAAGAACAGATATAGCCCTTGGTTCACTCCAGACCTGACTGCCCTCGACCAGCACAAAAACATCCTGTGGCGGACTGCAATAGCATCGAATAGTCCCCGCGATATGCAACTGTTCAGGGATGTCAGGAACCAATACATGCAGTCAGTCAGGAAAGCTAAGGCCAGCTTCTTCAGGCAGAAGTTTGCATCCTGTAGCTCCAACTCCAAAAAGTTCTGGGACACTGTGAAGTCCATGGAGAACAAGAGCACCTCCTCCCAGCTGCCCACTGCACTGAGGCTAGGTAACACGGTCACCACCGATAAATCCATGATTATCGAAAACTTCAACAAGCATTTCTCAATGGCTGGCCATGCCTTCCGCCTGGCTACTCCAACCTCGGCCAACAGCTCCCCCCCGCAGCTACTCGCCCAAGCCTCTCCAGGTTCTCCCTTACCCAAATCCAGATAGCAGATGTTCTGAGCTGCAAAAGAGACAAAAGCTCTGGACCCTCTATTGCTGAAACTATCCGCCGCCATCTAGTCGGCTGGCCCTCGCTACATATTCGTCCAGGTCATCTACAAGTCCATGCTAGGTCAAGCTCTGCCTTATCTCAGTTCACTGGTCATGATGGCAACACCCATCCGTAGCACGCGCTCCCGCAGGTGTATCTCACTGATCATCCCTAAAGCCAACACCTCATTTGGCCGCCTTTCGTTCCAGTTCTCTGCTGCCTGTGACTGGAACGAATTGCAAAAATCGCTGAAGTTGGAGACTTTTATCTCCCTCCCTCCCTTTTATCTCCCTCACCAACTTCAAACATCTGCTATCTGAGCAGCTAACCGATCGCTGCAACTGTACATAGTCTATCGGTAAATAGCCCACCCATTTTTACCTACCTCATCCCCATACTGTTTTTATTTATTTACTTTTCTGCTCTTTTGCACACCAATATCTCTACCTGTAAATGACCATCTGATCATTTATCTCTCCAGTGTTAATCTGCAAAATTGTAATTATTTGCCTACCTCCTCATGCCTTTTGCACACAATGTATATAGACTCCCCTTTTTTTCTACTGTGTTATTGACTTGTTAATTGTTTACTCCATGTGTAACTCTGTGTTGTCTGTTCACACTGCTATGCTTTATCTTGGCCAGGTCGCAGTTGCAAATGAGAACTTGTTCTCACTAGCCTACCTGGTTAAATAAAGGTGAAAAAAAACAAAAAAAAACTCCAAGGTAGTTTTAGAGAATTTGGCACGTCCAAACGGCCTCACAACCGCAAACCACGTGTAACCACGCCAGCCCAGGACCTCCACACCGGTTTCTTTACCTGCTGGATGGTCTGAGACCAGCCACCTGGACAGCTGATGAAACTGAGGAGTATTTCTGTCTGCAATCAAATCAAATGTTATTTGTCACATGCACCGAATACAACCTTACAGCGAAATGCTTATTTACAAGCCCTTAACCACAGTGCAGTTTTAAGAAAATACCCCCAAAAAAGTAAGAGTCGAGAAAAACAAATAATTAAAATGCAGCAGTAAATAACGATAGTGGGGCTATATCCAGGGGTACCGGTACAGAGGCAATGTGCGGGGGCACCGGTGTCGAGGTAATTATGGTAATTATGTACATGCAGGTGGGTTTATTAAAGTGACTATGCATAGATAATAACAGAGAGTAGCGGCAGCATATGGGGGGTGCAAATAGTCTGAGTAGCCATTTGATTAACTGTTCAGGAGGCTTATGGCTTGGGGGTAGAAGCTGTTTAGAAGCATCTTGGGCCTAGACTTGGCGGTCCGGTACCGCTTGTTGTGTGGTAGCAGAGAGAACAGTTTATGACTAGGGTGACTGGAGTCTGACAATTTTTAGGACCTTCCTCTGGTATAGAAGTCCTAGATGGCAGGAAGCTTAGCCCCGGTGATGTACTGGGCCGTATGCACTACCCTCTGTAGTGCCTTGCGGTCGGAGGCCGAGCAGTTGCCATACCAGGCAGTGATGCAACCCGTCAGGATGCTCTCGATGGTGCAGCTGTAAAACCTTTTGAGGATCTGTGGACCCAGGCCAAATCTTTTCAGTCTCCTGAGTGGGAATAGGTTTTGTTGTGCCCTCTTCACGACTGTCTTGGTGTGCATGGACCATGTTAGTTTGTTGGTGATGTGGACGCCAAGAACTTGAAGCTCTCAACCTGCTCCACTACAGCCCCGTCAATGAGAATGGGGGTGTGCTCGGTCCTCCTTTTCCTGTAGTCCACAATCATCTCCTTAGTCTTGCTCACATTGAGGGAGAGGTTGTTGTCCTTGCACCACACGGTCAGGTCTCTGACCTTCTCCCTATAGGCTGTCTCATCGTTGTCGGTGATCAGGCCTACCACTTTTGTGTCATCAGCAAACTTAATGATGGTGTTGGAGTTGTGCCTGGCTGCGCAGTCATGAGTGAACAGGGAGTACAGGAGGGGACTGAGCACGCACACCTGAGGGGCCCCCGTGTTGAGGATCAGCGTGGCGGATGTGTTACCTACCCTTACCACCTGGGGGCGGCCCGTCAGGAAGTCTAGGATCCAGTTGCAAAGGTAGGTGTTTAGTCCCAGGGTCCTTAGCTTTGTGATGATTTTTGAGGGCACTATCGTGTTGAATGCTGAGCTGTAGTCAATGAATAGCATTCTCACATAGGTGATAAATAAAGCCCTTTTGTGGGGAAAAACCTATTCTGATTGGCTGGGCCTGGCTCCCCATTGGGTGGGTGGATCTATGAGCCCCTGCCCAGTCATGTGAATTCCACAGATTAGGGCCAAGTGAATTTATTTCAATTGACTGATTCCCTTATATGAACTGTAACTCAGTAAAAAACAAAGAAATTGTTCCATGTTGCGTTCAGTATAATTTTACCAATTTTTGTTCAATCACAGTATTTTTAGAAGTGCTAATCAACGGATCTCAAACCAGTGAGTGCAACGAGTGCACTGAGAGTCGGGAAGGAAGTTCAGGGAGTGAGTGTTTTAATAAATAAACGTAACATAATACAAAACAAGAACACACGGACAACGCACCGACATGAAACAGAAACAATAACACCTGGGGAAGGAACCAAAGGGACTGACATATATAGGGAAGGTAATCAGGCAGGTGATGGAGTCCAGGTGAATCTGATGAAGTGCAGGTGCGTGTAACGATGGTGACGGGTGTGCGCCATAACGAGCAGCCTGGTGACCTAGAGGCAGGAGAGGGAGCACACGTAACAGTGAGCTTAACATTCTTCATCAAGAATATGGACAAAATGGAATTATTGACAATGAAAAAGGTGGGACTGTTCCCTTGTCATATAATTGGTACATTTACCATATAGTATAGATATAGTTTTCCAGATTCCATTTTGACGAAAACAAAATGCTATGTGCATATTGGATCACGACTGAGACAACCTGATTCAATTTGGGTCCCGAGGCAAAACTAGTTGAGAACCACTGCCCTATATAGTGCATTACTTGTGACCAGAGCCCATAGTAGTGCACTATAAAGCCATTTGGGATGTAGCCCTAGAGTTGCATGCACCAGCCAGCTCTGTTAAATACTCTACTCTGATAGGAGAGTATCTGCTCCACTTGACACTCTACATACAAGAGACACTGAGGATGCGTTTATACAGGCAGCCTAATTTGTATATTTTTTCCCAATTATTGGCAAAAGAGCTGATCTGATTGGACAAAAGACCCAATTAGTGAAAACAAATATCCAAATTGGCCTGCCTGTGTAAAGGTAGCCTAAATTATTCCCTCATCTCAGCTGTTATATCAAGGTTCAATCAATTAGGCTATAAGCTCAATATAATGTTGATGATGAAAAAGATAGCTCCTCTTAAAACATGTTTTTCATCAAGGTTTTACATGCAGTAATTATTAGGCTGTAACCTAAAGGGATAGTTCACCCACATTACTAAATTACATATTGGTTTTGGTTTGGCATTAGACTGCTTAAAGAGTAAGGTAACCAATATGTAATTTGGTGAACTATCCCTTTAACATAGTGTAATTGCTATCTGAACTGATTCAATATAGTAGATGACTCCAAGGCCAGTGGAACTTTTTGCAACCCTGATTAACATAAAACTGATGTCATTGCCCTGTCATTGATGTAATTTATGTCTGCTTGTTCCAGATGCTGTTCGGTTTTACTTAATAGATCACTGATTTTATTTGGCAGCTGTTTTGGATATCAACTCTAATGTATTTTCTAATGATTTAATTACTACAAAGCTATTACCGTCCTGAGTTAAACATTAAAAACACATTCATTACGGGTCACTGAGAGGGTTATTAACCTAGAGCAAATGTCAATTGAATGTGATCAGAAAAGGTCAAAGTATTTTTACTTTGCAAAGTTTCAATATACATTGATGAAGAGATATTTATTTTTAGAATAATTTAAGGAATAAATATATTTACATATGCTATCATAAACCAAAGGCTTCCATTTATATAAAACTTACTGCACAGGCCATGAACAGAATTTGTCAACATTAAAGGGGAGAAACACTGTACTGTACTTCTCTAAACTTTTATACAACTCATCCAGAACGCCTACAACTCATTCAGAACGCCGCAGCCCGTCTGGTGTTCAACCTTCCCAAGTTCTCTCACGTCACCCCGCTCCTCCGCTCTCTCCACTGGCTTCCAGTTGAAGCTCGCATCCGCTACAAGACGATGGTGCTTGCCTACGGAGCTGTGAGGGGAACGGCACCTCAGTACCTCCAGGCTCTGATCAGGCCCTACACCCAAACAAGGGCACTGCGTTCATCCACCTCTGGCCTGCTCGCCTCCCTACCACTGAGGAAGTACAGTTCCCGCTCAGCCCAGTCAAAACTGTTCGCTGCTCTGGCCCCCCAATGGTGGAACAAACTCCCTCACGACGCCAGGACAGCGGAGTCAATCACCACCTTCCGGAGACACCTGAAACCCCACCTCTTTAAGGAATACCTAGGATAGGATAAAGTAATCCTTCTCACCCCCCTTAAAAGATTTAGATGCACTATTGTAAAGTGGCTGTTCCACTGGATGTCATAAGGTGAATGCACCAATTTGTAAGTCGCTCTGGATAAGAGCGTCTGCTAAATGACTTAAATGTAAATGTAAATGTTATACACAGTATATCACTTACAGCCCACTCATTGTCTCTAAAAGGTTAGCAGTTATCACTCTTACTTAGTCATAAAGCAGTCCCCGGTTGGTTTACGCCAATGCTCTAGGGTTGTTGTGTTGAAGTCATCCTGGGTCTATGTCATAGATCACAGCACTGACCTTGAGCCCAGAACCCACGTCAACCTGAGTTGTGGCGATGACGTTAGTGCAATTTATGTGACAGCGTCTGATCCACCACGTTCTTCACGCTTGATAGCAAGTAATGAAACGTGTGCCGATCTATACCAGAGGCACTCGTGTGTAGGAATTACAGTCATGTCAATTACATTCATATGGGTGTGAACTTAACTCTTGTCTGAACTTCATGGCATTGCGATATCAAGTCTGTCTCTGGCCTGTGAAACAAGGTTTAATCCAAATTTTTATTTCAGAATGTTAGAACATTACCTGAAATAAAGAATCCCATAGGTATAGTTCAGATCATAATACAGACATTGAAAAATCACCGAGGAACCCAACCATGCATTTCCCCCATTTAATGTAATATATTTTGGAAAGGCGTAACTTGATCGACATATCCTCGTTCATCTTCATTTTACATGTTTTTGTATCTCCGCCAAGTTGACAAAATTATTTTCCCTCTACAGCAACATAAAGCTGAAATATGACATCTTAGTGGAAGCAGAACACAGTATCTGGATCCTAAATGGCAACCTATTCCCTTTATAGTGCACTACTTTTGATAGTGCACTACTTTTGGCCAGGGCCCTGGTAGGGCCCAAACGTAGTGCAATATAAAGGGAATAGGGTTCCATTTGGAATGCACTCAGTGAAAGAGGAATTGCCCACAGTCAGGGTACTCGGGAGAAGCTACACATGTCTATCAGTCTTCATGTGAGGTAATGAGGGGTCCTCCTTAGCTCTCCACACTCCACTGGGTCATATTGAAGAGGAATATTATCAGGATTTATGGATGGAGGTCAACACTGCAAACAGTGTTGATTCTTTGGCATGCTTGCAGTTATCCGAAGTAATGAACAATAAGTCATGTTAAAAGGATACTCCACGATGACTGTAGAACTCAGCAGTCAGTGTCTGTTGGGTTTTGGTTCTTAAAGCTGCAGTATGAAACTTTTTGGGCGACCCAACCAAATTCACATAGAAGTGTGAGTTATCAATTTGTCATTCTCATTGAAAACAAGTCTAAGAAGCGGTAGATCTGTTTTATTTGTGCTATTTCTATGCTTCCCGTTATTAACTTTAGTTTTTACGTCTTTTGCTTTCGGTTTTGTACACCAGCTTCAAACAGCAGAAAATACAATATTTTTGGTTATGGAAAATATATTTCACAGCGGTTTAGATGGTACAATGATTGTCTGCACTATCCTTGCTTGTTTTGACACATAAATTGAAATTAGGCAAACTATTAAAATAATTCGCAACCAGGAAAAGGTAGAGCAATTTCTGCATAGTGCACCTTTAATTTTCAACAGGTGACTGATTGACATCAAAGAAACCAGGTGTTGGCATCCTGTCCCTAATTTGTGACAATTAAGTTCCAGCAGGGAGAAATGAAAACCCGTAGGATGGTTAACATGTTGTGAGAATATGTCCCAGGGTGAGAACCTCTTTCACGTCATTGAATTAATGGTTGTGGTAATAGCAGTTCTAAGCCTCTCTTTGGTAACTCCTAAGGATAGTTATTATTAGGAAATCAAACGATTATTGATTGATTATTATTAGAATGTCTGATACAGGTTTAGCTCTGGTCCAGGGCGTTACGTGCGGCTTGTTGAAACTAAGGAAGGCTCAGCTTCAGCAAGCCTCACATAACACCCAGGACCAGAGCTAGTACAGGGTGTATAGACCAAGTGCGAAAATGTAATTCTAATTACAAAAACTAAGTGACCTGTTGTGTGCTAACGTGACTTCCAAACTGGAACCTTGTACATTATAGTGTTCTTGTAATGGAACTCATGTCCTTCTGGAGGACTGACGTGTGACACACTAATGTCTGCTTAACCTCCTGTCCACTCCAGAGAGCTGTGTGTTAGATGGTGCATTCGGGTGCTGTCTAGCTCAGAGTCAGAGATGGAATGGTCATAGGGCAGTTCTGGCAAATGCCAGATGGGCTGGTCCATCTTTAGCCCTGTGGGCCTGCCTAAATTGGTGGGGTTGCTCAAAATTATCATTATTTGGCCAATAATGTGGGCCTCAAGGAAAAAAGGCAAAGCAAATGTCTGTATCTCGCATACTCACCTAAAAGCACTTTGCTTGAACAATTTGAAAAAAGTGGCAATATTACCGTTTGTCCTTCTTGAGACGCCATAACAACAACCCAGCCAGTATACACTTCCTCAAAATAGTCAGAATGAATCTAAGATAAGTCAAGAAATCTGCAATTAATTTGGACATTTTTGCAGAGGTCTTAATCGTGCAATGTTGCATCGAACTAAGATGTTTGGTGCAGTATTTCTGAAGGGAAAAAATGTGCATGAAAACTAGTCGTCTCTCGTTGATTGACAACAGACAATTAATTGAAGAATCCAATCTATATTTCCTACTCCTACTAGGAGTAGTACTGTTGACTAACCACCGACTAAGGGACATAGACTTCGGCTACCGAACTTCGGCTTGCCTCAAGAAAAAAATTGGTGTGCAGTAACAGCCGGAAAAAAAACCTGTCGAACACCAAAACAAGCAAAAAAGTCACAAAATAGTTTTCGACTGGGCAGCATACGCCAGGTTTAACACTCAAACCTCTTTGTCTGTGTGGCTTACAGAGAGACAGTTTGATTTAATTTGTGTAAAGGTCCAATATTAGTGCTGAGGGGAAATGTAATAATGCACAAAGTCATCCGACAGAATAATCATGTGTCTGTTTGTGACCTTTGTGTTTTAAAGCTGCCTGGATGATTCACCACGACCCTAATGAAACAGACGCTATTCTCATTAGATCACAGTTATAATGGCATGATCTGCTGCTCCCCATAGAAAACAGGCACTGTGGCTGCATCTGAAATGGCACACTATTCCTATATAGTGCACTACATTTTACATTATGTTGCCAAAATGTGTATTATGATGCCAGTACGTTTTTTAAACTGTTGCAGAGGCAGTATGTGTTGTAATTGGCCCACTCTTGACATTCATTAGTGGGCAATGCTTCTTCAAAAACAGGGTTTGGTTAGAAGATCACAAACAGCACTAATAATAATGTCTTAAATTATGTTGTACTAGAGTTCTTTAATAAGAATGTTCTTCTCTCTCCACCACTGTGCCCTATATTCCCTCTTTGTGTCTGACACTAAATGGCGTTCACCGTCCTGCAAACTGGGCTATAAATGACCACTGCCGGAATCCCCATGATTAGATTTTTCAAGTTAGCGAGCGAGCATGACACCAAATGCTGGAATTCAGTTTTAATTTATCTAAAGCAATTTTGAGCTTTTGCTTCCACTCTGACGATGTATGAATATGTTAATAAGCAAGACATGGTGAAATGGTGAGAACACTCAGAGCTTCTTGTCTTGTTGGGTTGTGTTCTCCCTCACATCCACTTTCTCTTCAATCTACTTCTGAGTGACATTTTATTACTTCCCATCACCAAATTACCTATCCAAAAGTCGAAGTGGGGAAACGGCAGAATAAATGTCAACAGGAATTCTTCAGGATCTTACTTTATGTGGTTGTCCAGCTCACTGCTATGCTTTGAGAGAATGAGGTTGTATGCTAGTGATACATTGTCAGAGGCAGATGAGCATAGCGCTGACATTTATGGAGTAAACATGGCCTTCCTACGTGACTACAGTGCATTCGAAAAGTATTCACACCCCTTTCCACATTTTGTTACAGCCTCATTCTAAAATGTATTAAATCGTTTTTTCTCTCTCATCAATCTACACTCAATAACCCATAACATGACAAAGCAAAAAAGGTTTTTAGACATTTTTGCAAATGTATTAAAATAAAAAAAACTGAAATATCACATTTGCATAAGTATAAGTATTCAGACCCTTTACTCAGTACTTTGTTGAAGCACCTTTGGCAACGATTACAGCCTCAAGTCTTCTTCGGTATGTCTCTACAAGCTTGGCACACCTGTATTTGGGGAGTTTATCCCAATCTTCTCTGCAGATCCTCTCAAACTCTGTCAGGTTGGATGGGGAGCATCACTGCACAGCTAGTTTCAGGTCTCTACAGAGATGTTCGATTGGGATTAAGTCCAGGCTCTGGCAGGGCAACCCAAGGACATTCCGAGAATTGTTCCATACATTCAGATACTTGTCACTTCCGCGTTGTCTAGGCTATGTGCTTTGAGTCGTTGTCCTGTTGGAAGGCAAACCTTCACCCCAGTCCGAGGTTCTGAGCCTTCTGGAGCATGTTCTCATCTAGGATCTCTCTGTACTTTGCCCCGTTCATCTTTTCCTTGATCCTGACTAGTTTCCCCATCCCTGCTGCTGAACAACATCCCCACAGGATGATGCTGCCACCCCCATGCTTCACCGTAAGGATGGTATTGGCCAGGTGATGAGTGGTGCCTGGTTTCCACTTGGCATTCAGGCCAAAGAGTTCAATCTTGGTTTCATCAGACTAGAGAATCTTGTTTCTTGTCCGAGAGTCCTTTAGGTGCCTTTTGGCAAACTCCAAGCGGGCTGTCATGTGCCTTTTACTGAGGAGTGGCTTCCGTCTGGCCACTCCGTCTGGCCACCTGATTGGTGGAGGGCTGCAGAGAAGGAGCTCTGTCAGAGTGACCATTGGGTTCTTTGTCACCTGCCTGACCAAGACCCTTCTCCCCTGATTGCTCAGTTTGGCCGGGCAGCCAGCTCTAGGAAGAGTCTTGGTGGTTCCAAACTTCTTCCATTTAAGAATGATGGAGGCCACTGTGTTATTGTAGACCTTCAAAGCTGCAGAATTCTTTTGGTACCCTTCCTCAGTTCTGTGCCACGACACAATCCTGTCTCGAAGCTCTACAGATAATTCCTTCGATCTCATGGCTTGGTTTTAGCTCTGACATGCACTGTCAACTGTGGGACCTTATATAGACACGTGGTGCATTTTCAAATCATGTCCAATAAATTGAATTTACCACAGGTGGACTCCAAGTTGTAGAAACATATCAAGGATGATTCATGAAAACTGGATGCACCTGAGCTCAATTTCGAGTCTCATAGCAAATGGTCTGAATATTTATTCAAATAAGGTATTTCTGTTTTTTTTGCAAACATTTCTAAAAAACCTACTTTCACTTTGTCATTATGGGGTATTGTGTGTAGATTGATGAGGGAAAAATGTATTTAATCCATTTTAGAATAAGGCTGTAATGTAACAAAATGGGGAAAAGGTGAAGGGATCTGAATACTTTCCGAATGCAATCTATATGTGGATTAAGGAAGAACCCAGAATATACTGAATAAAATCACTGGAGTGTGTGCAAAGCCTGTGGTGTAACATTTCATTTTATGGGGTCATTATTACAGTGTAATTAGATATTTAATTTCACTAACAAGTATTGTTATTCAGTGTAATAATTCATAGTTACACTGTAATAACAACATGTAACTGGTGATAATTGGAGTCTGTAATTACAGCGGTGTAACAACGAATGCTTGTTACAAATTTTACCAAGTTTCTAATAGCATCCCAACGTGCCATATTTCCACCTGCACAAACCACATGATAAGTGTTACCAAATTGAAAACCGACTACCTCATTGACACAACTCTGCAATACAGATCTGGAGTATGATCCCCAGGCCCAATTGCAAAAACGGGTTCACAAAACGACTCACATAAAAATAAAAAACTTTAAATTGTTAAAGTCATTGCATTTGACAATTGGTCAATGACTTTACCATCATTTTTTTTTTTTACATATTAATAAACAGTTATGATTAAAATTGTGAGATAGTCATTTGTGCTTGCCAAATTGTAAGCCCATTAATCTTGGTTGAATAATGGTTTATAAATGCACTTAAAATGGTTGAACAGGGCCTTCAGAAAGTATTCACACCCATTGACTTTTATCACATTTTGTTGTGTTACATTCTGAATTTAAAATGGACTAAATGTAGATTTGTTTTGTCACTGGCCTCTACACAATACCCATCATCATGTCAAAGTAGAATTATATTTTTTACAATTGAATTACAAATGAAAAACTGAAATGTCTTGAGTCAATACGTTTTCAATCCCTTTGTTATGACAAGCCTAAATCAGTTCAGGAGTAACAAGTCATATAATTGGTTGCATGGACTCACTCTGTGTGCAATAATAGTGTTTAACATGATTTTTGAATGACAACCTCATCTCTGTACCTCACACATAAACTCAGCAAAAAAAGAAATGTTCTCCCACTGTCAACTGCGTTTATTTTCAGCAAACTTAACATGTGTAAATATTTGTATGAACATAACAAGATTCAACAACTGAGACATAAACTAAACAAGTTCCACAGACATGTAACTAACAATAATGTGTCCCTGAACAAAGGGGGGGTCAAAGTCAAAAATAACAGCCAGTATCTGGTGTGGCCACCAGCTGCATTAAGTACTGCAGTGCATCTTCTCCTCATGGACTGCACCAGATTTGCCAGTTCTTGCTGTGAGATGTATCCCCACTCTTCCACCAAGGCACCTGCAAGTTCCCAGACATTTCTGGGGGGAATGGCCCCAGCCCTCACCCTCCGATCCAACAGGTCCCAGACGTGCTCAATGGGATTGAGATCCGGGCTCTTTGCTGGCCATGGCAGAACACTGACATTCCTGTCTTGCAGGAAATCACGCACAGAACGAGCAGTATGGCTGGTTGCATTGTCATGCTGGAGGTTCATGTCAGGATGAGCCTGCAGGAAGGGAACCACATGAGGAAGGAGGATGTCTTCCCTGTAATGCACAGCGTTGAGATTGTCTGCAATGACAACACGCTCAGTTCGATGATGCTGTGACACACCGCCCTAGACCATGACTGACCCTCCGCCTCCAAATCGATCCCGCTCCAGAGTACAGGCCCATTCCATCCAGAGTAACGCTCATTCCTTCAACGATAAACGCGAATCCGGTGATTCAAAACCGCGACTCGTCAGTGAAGAGCACTTTTTGCCAGTCCTGTCTGGTCCAGTGACGGTGGCCCATAGGCTACGTTGTTGCCAGTGATGTCTGGTGAGGACCTGCCTCACAACAGGCCTACAACAGGCCTACAAGCCCTCAGTCCAACCTCTCTCAGTCTATTGCAGACAGTCTGAGCACTGATGGAGGGATTGTGCGTTCCTGGTGTAACTCGGGCAGTTGTTGATGACATCCTGTACCTGTCCCGCAGGTGTGATGTTCGGATGTACCGATCCTGTGCAGGTGTTGTTACACGTGGTCTGCCACTGTGAGGACAATCAGCTGTCCGTCCTGTCTTCCTGTAGCGCTGTCTTAGGTGTCTCACAGTACGGACCTGGCAATTTATTGCCCTGGTCACATCTGCAGTCCTCATGCCTCCTTGCAGCATGCCTGAGGCACGTTCACGCAGATTAGCAGGGACCGTGGGCATTTTTCTTTTAGTGTTTTTCAGAGTCAGTAGAAAGGCCTCTTTAGTGTCCTAAGTTTTCATAACTGTGACCTTCATTGCCTACCGTCTGTAAGCTGTTAGTGTCTTAATGACCGTTTCACAGGTGCATGTTCTTTAATTGTTTATGGTTCATTGAACAAGCATGGGAAACAGTGTTTAAACCCTTTACAATGAAGATCTGTGAAGTTATTTGGATTTTTACAAAATGATCTTTGAAAGACGGTCCTGAAAAAGGGCAGTTTATTTTTTTGCTGAGTTTATAATTATCTGTAAGGTCCCTCCGTTGAGCAGTGAATTTCAAACACAGATTCAACCACAAAGGCCAGGGAGGGTTGACAGCATGTACCTTTTGACAGCATGTACTAAAGTCAATTTAATCCACACTTTCATTAGTCCCCTCGTTTGGTGATTGGCATATAGGCTGTGACAACGAAAAGGAAGCAGACAGACATACCTACAGTAATATTTTTTAGCAGGGTGATTTGGCAGGGTGACTTGATTTGTAACTATGAAAATTATTTTGTCAAATAGATTGTAAATCGACAAGTGTACATTTGAATCTAGAGAGAGGACAATGAATAGAACAATTATTTGGTTAGGGTGTAGGGGCAGATTTTGTCATCTTGTCTTCAGTAGATTTTATTATCTATTTACTTTATTTATTTATTTATTTCTCAGTGGAACAATCATTTTTCTTAACAATGGGCTAAAATGTAGAATAATTACTGTGCTTGTCAGCAAGAACACTAGTTATTCCCCACACTTATTTTTATTGTTCCACTTATTCCCAATTTTGCCAGTGTAATCACATATTTGAAATATGATATGCCTACTTGTGTCTTTCAAAATGAATTATATGAGGCTATGCTATGCAGCCATTCATGGACAGTTTTGAATAAGTCATTTAAATAAGCATTGTATATTAAATGCTCCAGGAATCAAATCAAATGTTTTAAATGTCTATGTAGAGTAAGATAATGGCCAGGATCTTCAACGAGTAGGCATAACCCACCTGAATATTGATATTCATTAGATATTCAATGTTTCTATCATTTTCCTGTCTCCCAATCTAATTTATTTACTGTCTGAATAAAGTGTCAAACCACCTAAAACAACATGTTAAAAAAATATATTTGCATCAAATTGCATCCCCCATAAATCTCAAAGTAACAAAGTCGTCAATTGTTTTTGTGTTCCTTTAATGTTCAAAGCATCATGAATACACACATTTTTATATACATTTTTTTTAAAGGATTATTTTTGGGGGTGGATCAACTTTAATATTGCGGATAGATTGTAGCTTCCATCAATGTAATTGTCTGCATCACTTCCAATCACCCATATATTTATATATATACTGTAGTGAGGTGCGTACTGGCGGCAGAGAAGTCAGGTGCAGGAGAGCGGAAACTCATTTACAACGGTGTCGTTTAATATCCATAAACCACCGTCAACAGAACAATACAATATATGGGTCCAACAAAACCCGGTAAATACCAGCATACGGTGAATAAGCATTACAAGAAAACAATTACCAACAAATTACCGCCTAGTTAAATAAAGGTTTTACACACACACACACACACACACACACACACACACACACACACACACACACACACACACACACACACACACACACACACACACACACACACACACACACACACACAAAAAAAAGTTATTTTGTTGGCATTTACATGTGTCCCTATTACCAGTAAAACATAATCAAAACCTATTTCTTTCACATACTTGTTGTGCTGTTTCATTGTTCATTTGTTCATCTGTTCAGTTGTTTCATTCTTAACCAGGACTTCATCACACATGTCAAGCAGTGAAGTTTCAGCTCTGTCTGTCCGTTTCCATCTTGTCCAGCTGGGTTTGTAGCATTTCACGTCAACTCTGTTCCTTGTCTGCATCGAAGTAGTGGTCCTTGTACCTACAGTAGCATCGAGCATGGTGGCGACACAGTAAAGAGACTCAGAGATAATACCACCGAATCGCTTGTTCACAGCCTCGAGTCATTTGTAAGTTTTATCCCAACGGTCTGTGTTGGCAGTTTTGTTGAGCAGGCGTTTCAATGCCATGACAGAGGGTATCACATCTGCTGCAGATACAGTTGATTAGCTTATTTCTCGAGTCAGTAGTTCAAATGGCGCTATGAGTGTGTTCATGTTTTCAAAATTTCAAACATATTTTCAAATGACATTGAAATGGCAGCAACGGTATGAGAACCAGCACATTTTTGAGCATGCAATATGGCTTTCCTGCATGCAATATGACCCACTGTGCTGTCAGACTCAGCATGCCCATGGGGCTGACATCTCAGGTCCAAATATCAGTCGTGACGCCCATAGCAAGTAGCATACTGAATTAATTGATTTCGGCTTTTGAGATGTCTCGCTGAAATGTTGTTACTTTTTCAAATGACTGCTCAACTTAAACTTGTTTAGTTGTTAGAAGTGTGCGCTTATGTGTTTTTTATGCTTTTGTTCTGTGTAGCACTGTATTTTTTGTGGTATCAATACGTAATCTACTAACGTTATATACTTAAGCTTTGACATCGGTTTTGCACATTGGCGTTAAACTAGACATCGAGCCGATGTTAGCATTTTTAGCTAATATCGTCTGATTCCGATATGCTCACCAATATATTGTGCTTCCTTATTTATATGTATAAACTCCAGTCATACTTTATCAAAGGCCTCCAATTTTTAAGAGGCCTCCAATGTTTTTAATGGACAGGATCTTTATTTGGATCCTGTTTCAGTAATAATGAAATCATACCTTCTTGTTGAGTGTCAGATAATCTACCATTTATATAAGAGTGCTTAAAACATGCTAATGCAAAAAAGTTTGGTATACCTCCACTGGTATGCCATCCAGCCCTGGAGTTTTCCCGGACTTAAAGGCTTTAATTGCATCAAGAATTTCCTCCTCTGTAATGTGGCGTTCACATGAGTATCTGTACAGATGTTAATTTTACATGATTAATAGGAAATAAATCCATACAATTAGCTTCGGTTAGTGGAGATGGAGGAGACTGAAATGAAAACATATGCTTAAAGTACTTTACTTCCTCTTTAAAAATATTGTTTGGTGAATCATGGATGTCTCCATCATTTGTAACAAGTTTCAGTAAATTATTTTTGGTAGCATTTCTATGTTGAAGATAATCATTTGGTGCATTTTCCCCAATATTCTATCCAGTCTTCTTTGTTTTTTATAACACATTACAGTGGATCTTTCTCTAATAAGTTCCTACATTTCTTTTTGTTTTGTGTCCCCCCAACCCCTCTTTTACACTGCTGCTACTCTCTTATCATCTATGCATAGTCACCATTTCACTGTAAGGTCTACTACACCTGTTGTTTTCGGCACACGTGACAAATAAACGTTGATTTGAAGACGACTAGCTTGATTGAGCCTCCGTTATGTATATCTCTCACTAGGTCAGGGTACTTAAGCCTCCATATATCCACTAATTTCAATATATGCATGACATTCATCATTTCCTTGAGTGCATGAGGGTGATAGTTTGTAGTGGGATTTCCTTTACGGTCCATAGATGTATTTATTTTTAATCTCCCACCATAATAATAGAGTAGTAGTATTGCTTGTAGGGTTGAAAAGTTCTTATATATATATTTTCAAAGAAACATGGATCATCAT
Source organism: Oncorhynchus keta (assembly GCF_023373465.1). Lineage (NCBI taxonomy): Eukaryota > Metazoa > Chordata > Actinopteri > Salmoniformes > Salmonidae > Oncorhynchus > Oncorhynchus keta. The sequence continues at coordinate 4,232,578 of NC_068428.1, forward strand.
TATTTGGACCGTATAGGTTAATAAGCCATATCTGGTTATGGTCCAATAACATATTTTAAATCATCCATCGACAGTTGAATCCATTTCAAATCCATTTTTCACAATTCCTGACATTTAATCCTAGTAAAGATTTTGTGTCTTAGGTCAGTTAGGATCACAACTTCGTTTTAAGAATGTGAAATGTCAGAATAATAGTAGAGAGTGATTTATTTCAGCTTTTATTTCTTTCATCACATTCCCAGTGGGTCAGACGTTTACATACACTCAATTAGTATTTGGTAGCATTGCCTTTACATTGTTTAACTTGGGTCAAATGTTTCAGGTAGCCTTCCACAAGCTTCCCGCAATAAGTTGGGTGAATTTTGGCCCATTCCTCCTGACAGATCTGGTGTAACTGAGTCAGGATTGTAAAGGCCTCCTCGCTCGCACACGCTTTTTCAGTTCTGCCCATAAATGTTCTATAGGATTGAGGTCAGGGCTTTGTGATGGCCACTCCAATACCTTGACTTTGTTGTCCTTAAGCCATTTTGCCACAACTTTGGAAGTATGCTTGGGGTCATTGTCCATTTGGAAGACCCATTTGCAACCAAGCTTTAACTTCCTGGCTGATGTCTTGAGATGTTGCTTCAATATATCCACATAGTTTTCCATCTACAGTTGAAGTTAGAAGTTTACATACACCTTAGCCAAATACATTTAATCTCAGTTTTTCACAATTCCTGATATTTAATCCTCGTAAAAATTCCTTGTTTTAGGTCATTTAGGATCACCACTTTATTTTAAGAATGTGAAATGTCAGAATAATAGTAGAGAGAATAATTTATTTCAGCTTTTATTTCTGTCATCACATTCCCAGTGGGTCAGAAGTTTCCATATTCAATTAGTATTTGGTAGCATTGCCTTTAAATTGTTTAACTTGGCTCAAACATTTTGGGTAGCCTTCCACAAGCTTCTCGCAATAAGTTGGGTGAATTTTGGCTCATTCCTCCTGACAGAGCTGGTGTAACTGGTTTCTAGGCCTCCTTGCTCGCACACACTTTTTCAGTTCTGCCCACAAATTATCTATGGGATAGAGGTCAGGGCTTTGTGATGGCCACTCCAATACATTGACTTTGTTGTCCTTAAGCCATTTTGCCACAACTTTGGAAGAATGCTTGGGGTCATTGTCCATTTGGAAGAGCCATTTGCAACCAAGCTTTAACTTCCTGACTGATGTAAAATATAAAAAAAAATTAAAAAGAAAGTCAAATAATTGACAGCGCAATATCACCCGCGTGACACCTCGGTGTTAGGAAAGACACATATAGCTATAAAAAAAAACTAAATAATTATTTCATATGTTGCTTCAATATATCCATATACTTTTCCTACCTCATGATGCCATCTATTTTGTGAAGTGCACCAGTCCCTCTTGCAGCAAAGCACCCCCACAACATGATGCTGCCACCCCCATGCTTCAAGGTTGGGATGGTATTCTTCGGCTTGCATGCCTCCCCCTTTTTTGTGACAGTGAATTATAAGTGAAATTATCTGTCTGTAAACAGTCGTTGGAAAAATTACTTGTGTCATGCACAAAGTCCTAACCGACTTGCCGAAACTATAGTTTGTTAACAAGAAATTTGTGGAGTGGTTGAAAAGTTTTAATGACTCCAACCTATGTGTACTTTGAGGATCTGTTTGGACAATTTGTACATTTGGATCAAAATTACTGTTAACTAATATCATCACCCCTTTTGAATTTCTTTGCCCATAGGATAAATATATTTTCACCCCCACAGTCCTCTTTCCACACAACTTTGTTGAATGAGTTTCCTGTAAACAATATATATTATATTCCTTCTCTTTTGGCCCGTCTTTTCTTCTTATCTGCTAAGCCATTACAATTATAACTGGCTATACTTATTACACCATTTAACATAATGAAATACAAGTTTCAAATCGATTTTTCATCATATATGTTTGTAAACTCACCATTAAAAAGTACCATAGTGATTGAGTGTCCATATATCTATGCCATGATATATGCATTGCTACTAAGTAAACCTCCAACTGGTCCCCACTATTCCACCTGCTAAAACCCTCCCCATCCCGAGTTGGGTTGTCATCCCAGTGACCGGCAGATCACCCCCGACCGCCCCCAGATCCCCGGCCAGCCCGGGGCCTATCCTTCGGAAAGAGCACACAGTGCCACCCACAGAACGGAAGCAGATCAGCCACCAAAAGCATTTCCATCGCCCTCACCTCCATTTTTATTATATATAGCTATTAAGAAAAATATATTTATAAAATCCTGCATATCTTAATTTCCATAATTAACAATTCATATTTGCAATAATGTAGGTTGTTCATAATAATTGCTTGCAAAAATGACATTTTGGCAAGCAATTATTATTTTAGCAAACAATGATTCTGATTCATCCTATATTGTCCCTAACATCTTTACTCCCTAGCAACAGTTGTGGGCTACATACACACACACACACACACACACACACACACACACACACACACACACACACACACACACACACACACACACACACACACACACACACACACACACACACACACACACACACACACACACACAAACATTCATACACACTCAACCCCTTTCCCTCACACACAACCATAAACTCAGATGTTCAACAGTTGTTTCCTCCCAGAGCCCAACTCAAGAAAGGCCTTGATTTAGTAATGCATATACAGTTGAAGCTGTATGAGAAGGCATGTCAAATCTAGTAAAAATGTGCAAAAATGGGGAGATTTGATAACCATTGTCAAGTCCTAGGTGATGGAGATCAGATATACCCCCCTAGGTGATGGAGATCAGATATACCCCCATCCCCTGAAACACCCACACGCGGTCCCCCGTTGTGACCATATTCTCGAGCATCTCTGTGCAGTCAAACCTTTGATGATTTTGTGCCACCAGAGCCACAATAATATGCCCCCTCTCTGAATGTTCAAGTGTGACCCCCTCCCCATGGGTTACTGCAACTAGTGTTGCCAGTACTGCCACTGCCTGGGTGGTGGCACCCCACCGAAATCCCCATCGGCTAGGTTCAAGGTCATCAAGGTTCTCATTAGGAGCTTTGACAATTTGCTGTAAGACCAACCCTGCCAGGCAGGCTCAGAATCTTGAGGGGGCGGTACTGCTTTAGTAGGTCTCTGACCACATACATCTTTCTGATTTTGGCTGCGTATAGGCTACTTAAGGTAGCTGTGGTGACCTGTGGTTAAAAACATTTTTAAATCCACCCTGGTCATAGGCCTAAGCCGTGTCAAATGACGTATTATTGCAGGAAATTAGCTTTAAAACAGTCAAATGTTTCAGTCCACCGTCTAGGGGTTGTGCCAGGGGGCAAGGAAATTCAAATAGCAAATCTCACTCCAAGCCTTCTTGAAAAGTTGGCAGGCCTGTTCCTATTCTATGCTCCAGTCTGGCTACAGTATGCCACCACATAACCGCGGTGGCTCCTCAGTCCTCACTCAACTAATTGAGGACATAGTATGGACAAAAATCTATATTAAGATAAATTGACTGAATTATCACGATAATTATACATTTAACGATAAGTTTATTAATGTTATTAATAACATTAACACTGTTCTTTTTTTATATTAACCTTAAAACCACTACTACTACTACTTTAAGTGTTGTAGCTATCAATTGTCCCATCAACAATCACCCATATTAGCAAACTTTATTCATTTATACATCACATTTCTCTAGTAGGGCCCGATAGGTTATTTATCATAATGAACGATATCAGCTAAATGTCCACGATAAGTGGTAAGTTTGGTCGGTGTTAATTCATTTTGGTTCATCGTCCCAGCTCTAGGAGAGAGCACTAACAATGTACGCAGATATATAAATTAGACTGCTCAAGAACACAACGGTAGGGGAACGGTGGAGACTAGTAAAGACAGAGGCGGCATACCAATAGCACCCTATTTTAGCGTCAAAGTAGTGCACTATATATGGAATAGGGTGCCATTTAGGACACACACAGAGCACTCGAACTGAATGGGGATGTGCCTGTAGCCCTTTCCTGAAGTTAAATTACCTAGTGGCCTCATGGGTGGAATGTTATTCATATTTTTCATAATTAATGAACTTTATTTTTTTTACACAGGAAATCCGGTGTTTCTATGTCAAACAATTTGGTTATATTTCAGTCTTCTGTGGTGTAATATTGGGATGCAAACTAAAAATTCAATACATTTCAACTCTATCTATTTTTTAAACCCGTGTGTGAGGTGTATTATTTTGTTTCAAAGTAGATTTGTTTAAGACTACCAAGAAACACTTTGTGTGACCCTGATTTAGCCCACTGCAGTAAATGGTTATGGTTAAGGGGTCAGAAGTGTACTAATTGAGGTTTATGGTTGGTGGGGGCATCCATGTCAACTTATGGATGTGTTTCACTTAGAGGTATTTACAGGTTGAAATGTTTATGAATCAAACGGATACCCTACTGTTTGATCTCTACAGTCAACCGCACAAACAAAAACATGGTATGGTAATTCAAAATAAGTTATAGCATCATACATGATAAGTTCTTTATGAATAACTGTATTATAGGTTGTATGTTGTCAAACCTGTGCATAGCCGCGGGAAGATGTTTTGAGTGCTGACCCCCCTCAATTTCGATCCGACCTCCCCCGTACACACACGCGTGCTGCGCACCCAACCTTCCATTAGACCTGCAGAAATTACTGCTTATAAAAACGGATCTAACTGATGGGATACACAAACAAGACAAGCTACATTCCTTGCCAAATCACGACACTTTTATCAAACATTCTAAATGGACTGGATGATTAAAGTAGGGAAATAGCTGCAGTTTTGCAGTAATAGCTGCATCTCGTCTCTTTTAGGCTTTTTGGCAAACTGCTAGTGGGCCATTTAGAATAGATTACAACCCCCCCTACACCTAGGCAGGTTCCAGACTAAAATATGCAACAAAAACATTTGTCTTGATGAAGGCAGATGGCGTATTCCTTACTACTTTGTTTCATGTTTAACAGAAGCCTGCCCATCATATCACGTTTAAGCACCTAAATCAAACACAGGGCAAAAGAAAACACACACCAAATGCGGGTATCTAATGGTTAAAAAGGGATGCGTTTTTGCTTTTTAATGCTTTTAACTATGTCTCGACTACAAATATTAAGAAAATGACACCCTCTTAAATATCAAGTACATTTTCCCTCAACAAAGTATTGTTCAGCCAAGTCAGTGTTCCTGGGAAAACAGAAGTGGCTTTATTTTTTAAAAAATTAAAAAAAATGTTTTTTTTTGGGGGGGGGGGGGTAGTTATTTAAAGTTATTTAAAATACTCTTCAAAGAGCTAGGGTTTCAGAGGTTTTCGAAAGATAGGCATGGACTCCAATCTCCTGAGGGCCAAGAGACTAGAGGTGGGGGAACGGAATGGTCGGGTTGGGATGTAGGGTTTGAGCATAGCCTGAAGACGCAGACTCTGCATGGTATAGAATGCCAAATCATTAAGCCACACATGTCCTCAGGCTTTACCAGCAGCCCATCATTGATTGACACATCATATCTCAGCTTGCTAGATATCATCTAATTGAGATAACTTGTACAACAATGCATCTTGGAAATGTGCCCTTTGCTTGGCCCCTGCCTGGCAGACTGAGGCAGTGCTTGAGGGGTGAACAGGCAGGCTCAGGATGGGTGGGGTTTCTCTCACCTTCTCACCTCGCTCTCTCTCGCTCTCAATTCAATTCTAAGGGATTTATTGGCATGGGAAACATATGTTTACATTGCCAAAGCAAATGGAATAGACGATAAAGAAAATGGAAGTAAACAAGGGAAATAAAAAAATCAGTAAACATTAAAATAATATATACATTTCAAATGTTATATTATTGGCTGTTATAACAATGTGCAAATAGGTAAAGTATGAAAGGAAAAATAAATAAACAGATAAATATAGGTAGTATATACAATAATGCGTGTGCTTCACTAAATATGTGTCTTTAATGTGGTCATACATCGCTCTCTCTCTCTCTCTCTCTCTCTCTCTCTCTCTCTCTCTCTCTCTCTCTCTCTCTCTCTCTCTATCACTGAGCTCCATATAAGATCCACGGCTCAGCAGCATCAGATCCACTCATCTCGTAAAAATATTTGCTTCTCCAGCACCTAATAAATTCTTTGTCTCATTAGCCCCTCTTTTTATTTTCAAGGGGCAGTCCTCTTTGTTCCCCCAGACGCCTCCAGCACCACAAATGAGCCCAGGCTACTGTTAAATGATCACAATCTTTCATGAGCCATTCTGAGCCAACAATGACAAGAACCACTTCAACTCATGTGTGTTATTCTTTCATTCTGGCTGGCTGTCCTCTTAAAAACCATGGTAATGTGGGGATATTTCTATAACAAAGTGCATTGTTATTGCGTTGGAGTGACACAAGAAGGAGTGAGCCACACCAGAGATCAGTCTTTAAAAGGCAGAAACTTACAGGATACAAACCCATCAAGCTTACTCCATCATGACTATATCCCAAATAGCGCCCTATTTGCTTTATAGTGTACTTCTTTTGAAGGGTCCGTAGGGAATTGGAGGCCATTTACTTGGGGTTCCACAACTCTTCTAATTAACTCTCTGGTGAGAGATAAAAGATGGAACGTAATTCACAACTACTCTGATGTTGGCACTATCCCTTCATAATGACTTGCTGTGGAAAATAACCAACTTATTGGAATACATAAATGAATCATTAGTCTTTCTATTCAAGGCGTTCTCTGTGTGGGTGGAGTATCTGTCCACCTATACAGAGAAACAGAGATTTACAGTTAATTTCCCTCAATCGAAAGTAGCTGCAACTGCAAACTAGTAATTGTGGAGCTGCTTATGCATTTCTTTATGGAGGACAGATGATATATTATCCCAATTGTAACTTTGAGCTGATTCATAATTACCATTTGAATCTGAGTTTGTGCTGGCTGAGGAGGACTTCTTCATGCATACAATGGGCCCATCCCAAATGATACCCTATTCACTTTATAGTACACTGCTTTTGACCAGGCTCAATAGGGCTCTGGTCAAAACTAGTGCACCACATAGGGAATAGTGTGCCATTTAGGGTGCATACCATGTGTCTCTCTGTAAAGTGACTGATGAGGAAAATCTCACTGCCTGTGGATACAGTTCCTTCCACAGCACGACAAAATGTCATAGGGGCAGCATGTACCCCAGGCTGTTGGGGAGAGCCCATCACTCAAAAGAGACTCATATGCACGTAAACACACTTCAAAACAACACGGGCTGTTGCCACTGCATGTGTCTGTCCTACAGTCAGACTTCAGTGTCTCTATCACATTCTGTCATGCAGCTCCCCAGAGTCTCTCCCTTTGGCCTACTCTCCTCACTGAGGAGCAACATACTTCTTTGGCTCTAGGGAAGAGTGGGGTAAGTCGAGACATTTTTTACATTCAGTATCTCTCCGTCAAGGGAAATATATAACTATTATTTCTAATAAAGATATCTACATATAATTCAGAATATTGTGTATTCCTGGAAAAAAATCTGAATTCATGTAAACATTACAGTTTTGAAAACATAGCTTGTTTCTTTGCACAACTTATGTGGTGTAGTTTGAGACATGGGACAGGGTAAGTTAAGCCACATACACATTTCTATACCGAATTAAATATTAAAACTACTTTTTTTTCAAACCATGTCTATCTTTATTTCCCAAACACAATCACAATCACTTATAATTATTTTAAGCATATTTTAACACCACACACACACTTTGTACTTTGCCCTGTTATTACCTCATATTCCAGCGATAATGCCTTGCATTATACCTAGGAAAAAAACACTTAAATTAGCTTAACTTGCCATTGGCTCAACCATTGGCCCAACTTATGCACTGTCACAGTGGACCTCATATTGACGCTTATAAAGACCACAGTTGATGTACAGAACAATCTTAAAAGTATCTACTTCGGTGTAGATACCAACATCATGAAACCTCAACACAATCAATACATTTTGACTTGGTGAAAAGTGGTAACTTGCTTAGCACTTTTTTCCATGTGGTTTCTTCCTTCACAGACTCACGATAACCTCTTCTAAATATTTGGTCAAACTATACATTTTGTGTATGGTTTCCTATAAACAAGGTTGACTCACCTTACCCCACTCTACCCTACAACATAATCGAATCCTGTAGTTTTGTGTGTGTGTGCTTGGTGTGTGTGTGTTTCGGATGTATCCATCTCTTGTCTTCTAAACTTCACAAATTAATCAATCGCCTTGTGAACTTTAGAAGTTGGCTTTTGTCCAAATAAAAGAATCGCGTATGTCCCTGTGGAGGCCATTGTGATTGAAAGAGTAAAAGTCACATAAATAAGAGCTCCCTGTAGCTTTATCAAACGGTTTTAAGTCCATTTGAAATTGTGCTCATTTTCTATCTAGTGATTGGTCATACTGTGGCGTCTCTAAGTAACAGCATCATGAAATTCTTTGAGCGTTAGCCTGAGGGGATATGCCCATATTTCCCCTCCTCAAGCAGTGACCAAATTGAAACCATTTTTCCTCAGGTTTTCCTAGAGGGCCACAAACATACTGACATCTCAAAAAGCTTTGCCTCCAAGTGATGACTAAATCACAGAGCTGAAGACGCAGTGTTGTTGCTATCTATTGAGAACATAAGGTGGGTGGTAGCTGTCTGCTGGTTTGCCACTCATTTCCCTCGGGCAGTGGTCACCAAACCTTTCTGAGTCGAGATCACTTTCACAGTCAAAAACAAGCAGAGATCTACCGCTCAGATTTGTTTCAAATATATAACAGAATTTAAAAAAACATTAACCTAATAAAAACAGTTATGTAGGAAAGAGGTTTGGGCAGTAGGCCTAAAACATTATCACAGCATATTGGCTATATGCCTAGCCTGCCAATATTGTTATTCTCACATCATCGTATAGGCTATTTCATAGGTATTTCAAAGCTTTGATAACAAAATAGATTGGTTGGTGTAGGGCTTGAGAGGCACTGCAGAGCATAATTTGAAATAATTAGCTTATTTATTTTACTGTACTGATGGTACCTGCATCTGATGGTCATGGTGCTTTCAAGACAACTGGGAACTCTGGGGGGGGACGAGGTCAAATCATGACCAGTGATCTTCCGGGTTGTAAAGTTGGTGCTCTAGAATGATGCCTGAGTTTCCCACTTGGAATTCCGAATTTCCCAGCCGGATCTCTTTCTTTTTTTTTTTTTAGATCTCAGTTGTCTTGAACACACTGAAGTCGGAGATTTCCGAGCTCGCAGTTGTTTTGAACAAGCCATTAGTCTCAGTGGAGGGCGGGAAATAGCAGCAGAGGGTCCACCTCTTACGGTCCCTGCTATCTCCTTCCTGTCCTCCGGTGAGAATGACCAGGACTGACTATTGCTGCTTTCATGACAACTGTGAACTTGGAAAAATACAAGGTCCAATCACGCCAGCTTTTCCGACTTAGTTGGATGACCGTTCAAAAGTATTTTTCCCAGTTGGAGCTCTTTTTTTCCCCTGAATGCCCAGTTACCTTGAACGCACTGAAGTCGGAAGTCAGAGATTTCCGAGTTCAAAGTTGTTTCGAGCGCAGCAACTGTCTTCCACTTTATGGCGAAACTCGAGTCGCCACCACATCTGCCTCAAGAACAAATTCATATTTTGTAATAGTGTTGACTCAAAACTGTTGACAGTGTTGAATAAAAACTTAAACGTGAATTCACTCAGCAGCTCTTAGCTGATCAGTATCATGGTCATGGTTTTAAAAGTTGTTAAATCATACGCTAGTCACTTTAATTATGCCACTTGAAGAATTTTTGCATATCTCACATTACTCATCTCATATGTATATACTGTATCCTTCACTATCTATTCTTTACTGTGCATTGCATCTTAGCCGCTCTGTCACTGCTCATCCATATATTTTATACTTCTATATTCTTATCCCATTCCATTACTGGATTGTGTGTATTATGGTTTGTTGTGGAATATGTTAGATATTATGTTTTGTTTTGGAATTTGTTAGATATTACCTGTTAGATACTGCTGCACTGTCGGATCTAGAAGCATAAGCATTTCGCTACACTCACCATAACATCTGCTAACCATGTGTATGTATGTGACCAATAAAATTTGATTAGATTTTTACATAGGCTAGTAGCAATCTTTGCTTTGGCCGGGGTCGTGGAAGCTTGGTAGGCACGGCGATTTGAGCTATCTGATTGGCCAGCACAGTAGGGGCAATCAATTTATTCACAGATCTCCTGGTCCGCCGGGTAGGCAGAGTCATCAAATCTAATTTATTTATGAAGCCCTTTTTACATCAGCCTATGTCACACATTGCCTATACAGAAACCAAGCCTAAAACCCCAAACAGCAAGCAATGCAGATGTAGAAGAATGGTGGCTAGGAAAAACTCTTGAGAGCCACCAGTCTCTGAGGGGTGGCCAGGCCTCTTTTGGCTGTGCCGGGTGTAGTCATAGGGCTCAGGTCCTCCGAGAGAGATATATGGAAGAAACAGAGGGAGCATACTTAAGTTCACACAGGACTCCAGATAAGACAGGAGAATTTCACCAGATAGGAAAAACTGACCCTTAGCCCCCTGACAGACTATTGCAGCAAGATCTCCACCGGACGAGCCCGAGGGGTCGCAAGACCGGACAGGAAGATCACGTCAGTGACTCAACCCACTCAAGTTGAGTGGAGTGAAAAAAGCCTGTCACAACGTGAAGTAACCCTCTTAGGGGCAGCATGGAAGAACACTAGTAAGCCTGTGACTCAGCCCCCTTAAAAGCCCCCTTTTTAAAATGTTCACCTAAAATGACATACCCAAATCTAACTGCCCGTAGCTCAGGACCTGATGCAAGGATATGCATATTCTTGATACCATTTGAAAGGAAACACTTTGAAGTGTGTGGAAATGTGAAATTAGTGTAGGAGAATATAACACATTAGATCTGGTAAAAGATAAAAACTAAAATTCCATCATCTTTGAAATGCTAGAGAAATGGCATAATATAATATTGCTATTTTAGGCTAAATTTAGATTATGGCTTGAAGATGGCAGCAGTGTGTATGCAAAGATTCATATTGATCCAGTGAAGCGTTGCAATAATGCACAGTATTTTGTATCAAGTCTGCCCAAATGTGCCGAATTGGTCAATTAATACATTTTCAAGTACATAACTATAGAGAACATACAAAAATGATATGTTAATACAAAATGTAAGTTAATAACACACTCCCAGGAATGTCATACATGATGGATCATTAGCTTATACACTAACTTTCACACATCTAGATGGCTGGACGGGGTGGGTGTAGAACCAGAGTCAAACTGTTGAACCCTGTTGAACCCAGTTCCTACATTTGAAATTATTAATTATAACCAGAGTCAAACTGTTGAACCCAGTTCCTACATTTTAAATTATTAATTATATCAAACAAAACCATGCTACATTTTATTTCTGGGACCCTCATGACAAATCAGAGCAAGATTACTGAATGTAAGTACATTATTTACCTTCAGAGGTGAATGTATCAAACCAGTTGCTGTCATAAAAGTTGTTTTTGTTGTGTACTCCCAAACAATAGCATGGTATTTTATCACTGTAATAGCTACTGTAAATTGGACACTTCAGTTAAATTCTTAATCTAAGCTTTCTGCCCATATAAGACATGTCTATGTCCTGGAAAGTTTGTTATTTACATCAATCTAGTCACATTAGTGCACGTTAGCATCAACTGTCCCGGTATAGGGACACCGATCCAGTTGAGGATAACAGGGTCAGAGAATCCCAGTGGAGAGGGTGGGGAACCAGGTAGAGATGGCAAGGACAATTCATCACTCCAGTGCCTTGCCGTTCACCATTGTACCCCTGGGCCAGACTACACTCAATCATAGGACCAACTGAAGAGATGAGTATACAGTGAAGACTTAAAGGTTGAGACCAAGTCTGCATCTCTCACATGGATAGACAGACCATTTCATAAAAATTGAGTTCTATAAGAAAAAGCCCTGCCTCCAGATGTTTGCTTAGAAATTCTAAGGACAATAAGGAAGCCTGCATCTGTGTATCCGTAACGCACGTGTAGGTATGTACGGAAGGACTAAATCGGAGATATACACTACATGGTGAAAAGTACGTGGACACCAAACATCAAATTAGTGGATGTGCTATTTCAGCCATACCTGTTGCTGAAAGATGTATCAAATTGACAAAAGTCACCTTGTCCGAGAGAGATCTACAAAAGGTTTTATGGGTATTATGACTCATACTGTGGTAGTTGATGCAACTGACTACACAACACCTTAGTAGAAATATACATGTTTCATTACAATTGTAACATCTACATGCTAGAAAGGTTCTGGGCCCATTAAAGGGAAACAGTGGCTACAGATAAAGAACAAGGAGAGTTGATTAAAGCTTAGAGTATTAGGTTTACTTCAAAATAACACATTAACAAGAGTACACCAAAACAACTTCTTAGATCTTACTTCCACTAGATAGCTTTCTGAAACAGTGCTTTCAGAGATTCAGCTGACCAAGTTCACAAGATGACCAAAAATAGTGACAAACAATACTCTACCTTTGATAGTAGAAATGAAACAGTGAACTGAATTTACAAACAACATATATTTTAGAAATACAAATTACTTTACTTAAAGACAGCCACCTTATTGGAGGGTGCTACCAATAAACTGTCTGGACCTAAAACCATCAAAGTCTCTCCAAACAAACCAACTGAAAATAAATGCAGTGATTTTACCTAATGCAAATCTTTAATATTGTCACACCTGAATAACTTACTGATGGTCAAACTCAAAACAATCATCCACACCTCAAACATTTCTTCAAGACAGCATGGTCACAAAAGGGTTTCTCACATAAATAAACCAACCACATCAACACCATACAGCTTATATACACAAAAGACCTTCCAGGAAAAATAAATTAATATAATAATTAAAAATATATATTAAAAAATTAAAAATAATTAAACTAAATATAAAATTGTTATAAAAAATTATCTCACCTGAACATGCTTTTATACATTTCCTGCATGTCGTCCCCTAATAATGGTGCTCAGGGAAACACTGACCAAAACTTTGGTTCCTACCCTGTCACAATATTCTTCAGTTACAACATTGTAACTGAATTAGGTTCAGGTGAGTGTTATGGTAATGCCCATCTACTGTGGGACTCAGGTTAAAGAGCAGGCCAGAGGCAGAGATACAGTTCAGTTTAAGAGTCTTTATAGATTCAGGTAATGGAGATGATTTACAGTTGACATGAGGCATGTCTTGAATTGAGACTTGGTTTGCTAGCTAGCCAGGTTTTCTGGGTAGTTTGAACACAGTCCGTGACACGGTTAGCCCTTGTGGCATGATAGTCCAGGGCTTGGGTCTGTTTAAATCTGTGTTTTTTGTTGCTGATTTCATCGGCCCTGCGAGCTGGGCTGGAATTGCGTGGAGTACTTTTTTCTCTCCATATTATATATATCTTCAATAAGCCTTGAGAAAATTGAGACATGGATTGTGTATGTGTGCCACTCAGAGGGTGAATAGGAAAGACAAAATACTTAAGTACTTTTGAACAGGGTATGGTAGTAGATGCCAGGCGCACCGGTTTGTGTCAAGAACTGCAATGCTACTGTGTTTTTCATGCTTAACAGTTTCCTGTGTGTATCAAGAGTGGTCCACCACCCAAAGGACATCCAGCCAGCTTGACACAACTGTGGGAAGCATTGGAGACAACATGCGCCAGCATTCCGGTGGAATGCTTTCGACCCCTTGTATAGTCCATCCGATGAATTAAGGCTGTTCTGAGGGCAAGGGGGGACTCAATATTAGGTAGGTATTCCTAATGTTTGGTATACTCAGTGTATGTAGCCTTAGATATAAAGTTAATGAAGTCAATAACTTGCTAACATCTGGCCATCTCTGAAATTTTCTTAGATAATTATTTGATGATACAGCAGTAGCAATACAAGGATATAACATCTACAGAAAAGACAGGAATGCCTATGGGGGAGGTGTTGCAGTACATGTTCAGAGTTATATTCCTGTAAAGCTTAGAGAGGATCTCATTTCAAATGTTGTTAAAGTATTGTGGTTCACCTGCCTCATCTAAACTTATTATGGGGCGCTGCTATATGCCACCAAGGGCTAACAGTCAGCATTTGGATAATATGTCTATAATCAAATCAAAAGTTTTTTGTCACATGCGCCAAATACAACAGGTGTACACCTTACAGTGAAATACTTACTTAGAGGCCCTTAACCAACAATACAGTTAAGAAAAATACCTTTAAAAAAGTACATTAAAGTAACAAATAATTTAAGAGCAGCAGTAAAATAACAACAGCAAGGCTATATATAGGGGGGTACCGGTACAGAGTCAATGTGCGGGGGTACCGGTTAGTCGAGGTAAATGAGGTAATATGTACATGTAGGTAGCGTTTTAAAAAGTTACTTTATTAAAGTATAATGCTTAACAGATGTCTGTTTTCTGGGTGACCTGAACATTGACTGGTTTGCAACTAGCCGTCTTCTCAAGAGGCAGCTTCTAACTGTGACTAATTCCTGTAATATGACCCAGGTTATCACTCAACCAACTAGAGTGCATACCAATAGTGTTGGATATGTGACATCCATTTGTATTGATAACACAAAATTATTTCCCAGGACTCTTTTGATGAAGATGTAAAACAAATTATGTTGGTCTGATGTGTATGAGTAAGTGAATCCAGATGCAGCCCTGGAAGTATTTGTAAAATGATTCATGCCAATCGTTAACAAGCTAATAAAATCATTTAAATGTTGAAAGATAATGATGAAATAATTCCACCTTGGAATTGTATGAAATTGATTAGAATCATAAAATGATTAATCTGATGATGTGTGTAGTTTTAGTCAGAATTAGGTTAAACAATATATCTGTATAGTGGAAAAACTGTCTGAGCAAAATTCGGTGCCGACCTGGCTAGGCTGCTGAAAGACTTGGGAGAGGACAGGGAGTCAAGGTCTCAGGTCAGCTAGGCCTCTGAGAGATTTGGGAGAGGACAGGGAGTACTTCTCAAGGTCTCAGGTCAGCTAGGCCTCAGAGACTTGGGAGAGGACAGGGAGTACTTCTCAAGGTCTCAGGTCAGCTAGGCCTCAGAGACTTGGGAGAGGACAGGGAGTACTTCTCAAGGTATCAGGTCAGCTAGGCCTCAGAGACTTGGGAGAGGACAGGGAGTACTTCTCAAGGTATCAGGTCAGCTAGGCCTCAGAGACTTGGGAGAGGACAGGGAGTACTTCTCAAGGTATCAGGTCAGCTAGGCCTCTGAGACTTGGGAGAGGACAGGGAGTACTTCTCAAGGTATCAGGTCAGCTAGGCCTCAGAGACTTGGGAGAGGACAGGGAGTACTTCTCAAGGTCTCAGGTCAGCTAGGCCTCTGAGAGATTTGGGAGAGGACAGGGAGTACTTCTCAAGGTCTCAGGTCAGCTAGGCCTCAGAGACTTGGGAGAGGACAGGGAGTACTTCTCAAGGTCTCAGGTCAGCTAGGCCTCTGAGAGATTTGGGAGAGGACAGGGAGTACTTCTCAAGGTCTAAGGTCAGCTAGGCCTCTGAGAGATTTGGGAGAGGACAGGGAGTACTTCTCAAGGTCTCAGGTCAGCTAGGCCTCAGAGACTTGGGAGAGGACAGGGAGTACTTCTCAAGGTCTCAGGTCAGCTAGGCCTCTGAGGAATTTATGAGGGCATAAGGAGTACTTCTCAAGGTTTCCCTAATCTCGGGGGAATGGAACTGTCAGCTGGGTAGTGATACAGTATGTGCGTAGGATGCCTACTGTTTGTGTGTGTAGGTATGTGCATAATGAGCCAGTATAAAATGAATGGTTTAGTACAACGGGGGGGGGCTCTCATTAATAAACATTTTGTCTATTGTAGATGGGCCTCTGTTTCATTCAACCAGAATCTTACAAACTCTGGGCTGCAGACTGAGTAGTTTAATTTAAGTGGTTTATGAACATTGAGAACATAATTCTCTTAACACAAGCATGCTCTCCTGTTAAGAAATTAACTGTGAAAACTGCTACAGCTCTCTGAATTGATGATGAATTGAACAATTGTGGTTCAAAGAAAGTATGCAAAAGAGGTGGCAAACAAGTCAGGCTGCTCAGCTGATTGGTTGACATAGTGTAAATTGAGACATTTCGTGACTAAACTTAACAAAAACAATAAGAAAGTATACTACCAACAAAATATAAATTACATAGAACCCAAGACTTTGGAGTACCTTAAATATCAAGGGCAGAAAACCCAATTAATCTACATTGTTCATTGAAGTTGATGGTTCATTTGTAACAAATTGTTTTGATATTACCAATCATTTCAATAACTATTTCACTAGTATAAAAGTGATATTGTAACATTGAACCATCATATTTGTGTATAAGATATCTAATAATGAAAGATATTGAAATTTGGTTAAGTTTGTGTGGGAGAAATGGAAAAGCTATTGTTATACATAAATAATTCTAAGCCGCTAGGTACTGTATAGACAACCATGATGGGAAACTATTGAGAATGGTAGCAGACTGTATTGCCACTAGTGCTGTTGCGGTGACCATGTTGTCGCCACACCGGCAATCATGAGTCGTGACCGCAGTAAAATTCCATGTGACCATTGAGTCATCATAATTTCCTCTTATGCACTTTGGTCTTGCATTGGTAGTACCAGCCACTAACGGCCTGGTACTCAGGGCTCTATTGTCCCTCCATCAGGTCATAATGGCCTGGTACTCAGGGCTCCATTGTCCATCTAACCACTCTGACATCAATGCAAATGAATGTAAAAAATCACCTAAAAAAAATTAATCAAAACAGGGCCTCCCAAGTGGCGCAATGGTCTAAGGCACTGCATCACAGTGCTAGCTGTGCCACAAGAGACTCTGTTTTCGAGCCCAGGCTCTGTCGCATCCGGACGCGACTGGGAGGTCCATGGGGCAACGCACAATTGGCCTAGCATCGTCCGGATTAGGGAGGGGTTGGCCGATAGGGACATCCAAGATGGCGTAGCAGTCAGACGTCTTGTCGTGTCGTGTCCCTTGTATATATCGTTTTTTTATTTTTTTAAAACGTATTTTTCTTCGCATATCTTTTAAAACATTTTGCTAAACCTCAACATCTAAATACTCTCCTGCAACCAGCCTCACCCAATGTAGCGTGGATCTGCTTTTTTTTCCTAAAGTATTTATATTTACTTCGGATCCGGAACCCCTCAACTGAAGCTAGCCAGCTAACTACCAGCTATCAGTCAGCAAACCATCGCTAGCGGTCATCAGCTAACCTTTAGCTCGGAAAGCTCTCGCCAGTTCGAACAACGCGACTCTAACCAGAGCATAACGGACCTATTATTTTTATCCCCGGATTCCCACCGCAAACGGAACATTTTCATCTGGATCTTCACAACTAGCTAACCGCAAGCCCGGATGACTACTCCTGGCTAGCGTTTCCATTCACTTAGCTTGAAGCTAGCCCGGCCAGAGCTCCTGTGCTACCACTGAAGCATACTCCTGGGCTACAATATCCGGACCCACGACCGGTCTATCGATGTCACCGCATGAAGAGGCATAAACAGACGTAACCCCATTGCGATGTCCCCCAAAGGCTAACTTTCTAGCCCTTGCTATCTGCTTTGCTTGCTAATTCGGCCTGCTAACTGCTAGCTTGTTTAGCCCCGGTCTGCTAACTGCTAGCTTGTTTAGCACCGGCCTACTAACTGTTAGCTTGTTAGCACAGGGCTGCTAACTGTCTGAATAGCCGCCTCCCCACCACTCACTGGACCCATATTTACTTTCAATCTCTTTTCGATTTTTAATTTGATTATACCTTCCGGTAACCTGCCTCACCCAATGCGATACGGAATCGCTATTATTTTTAATTTTTAGAACACATTCAAGAACCTCCAGAAGCTAACCAGCTAACTAGCTACAAGCTATTTAGTCATTGTTAGCCACTGCTAGCGGCTTCTACCTTCTACCTTCTGTCTGAATCCTGGCTCAGGAAGGCCACCAAAAATTTGGAGATTTCCATATCCAACTATAACATTTTCCGTCAAGATAGAACTGCCAAAGGGGGAGGAGTTGCAGTCTACTGCAGAGATAGCCTGCAAAGTAATGTCATACTTTCCAGGTCCATACCCAAACAGTTCGAACTACTAATTTTAAAAATGACTCTCTCCAGAAATAAGTCTCTCACTGTTGCCGCCTGCTCCCAGCTGTGCCCTGGACACCATTTGTGAATTGATCGCCCCCCATCTAGCTTCAGAGTTTGTTCTGTTAGGTGACCTAAACTGGGATATGCTTAACACCTCGGCAGTCCTACAATTTAAGCTAGATGCCCTCAATCTCACACAAATCATCAAGGAACCCACCAGGTACAACCCTAAATCTGTAAACAAGGGAACCCTCATAGACGTCATCCTGACCAACTGGCCCTCCAAATACTCCTCCGCTGTCTTCAACCAGGATCTCAGCGATCACTGCCTCATTGTCTGTATCCGCTACGGATCTGCAGTCAAACGACCACCCCTCATCACTGTCAAACGCACCCTAAAACACTTCTGTGAGCAGGCCTTTCTAATCGACCTGGCCCGGGTATCCTGGAAGGATATTGACCTCATCCCGTCAGTTGAGGATGCCTGGTCTTTCTTTAAAAGTAACTTCCTCACCATTTTAGATAAGCATGCTCCGTTCAAAAAATGCAGAACTAAGAACAGATATAGCCCTTGGTTCACTCCAGACCTGACTGCCCTCGACCAGCACAAAAACATCCTGTGGCGGACTGCAATAGCATCGAATAGTCCCCGCGATATGCAACTGTTCAGGGAAGTCAGGAACCAATACACGCAGTCAGTCAGGAAAGCAAAGGCCAGCTTCTTCAGGCAGAAATTTGCATCCTGTAGCTCTAACTCCAAAAAGTTCTGGTGAAAAGTGAAGTCCATGGAGAACAAGAGCACCTCCTCCCAGCTGCCCACTGCACTGAGGCTAGGTAACACTGTCACCACCGATAAATCCATGATTATCGAAAACTTCAACAAGCATTTCTCAACGGCTGGCCATGCCTTCCTCCTGGCTACTCCAACCTCGGCCAACAGCTCCGCCCCCTCCGCAGCTACTCGCGCAAGCATCTCCAGGTTTTACCCAAATCCAGATAGCAGATGTTCTGAAAGAGCTGCAAAACCTGGACCCGTACAAATCAGCTGGGCTTGACAATCTGGACCCTCTATTTCTGAAACTATCCGCCGTCATTGTCGCAACCCCTATTACCAGCCTGTTCAACCTCTCTTTCATATCGTCTGAGATCCCCAAGGATTGGAAAGCTGCCGCAGTCATCCCCCTCTTCAAAGGGGGAGACACCCTGGACCCAAACTGTTACAGAACTATATCCATCCTGCCCTCCCTATCCAAGGTCTTCGAAAGCCAAGTCAACAAACAGGTCACTGACCATCTCGAATCCCACCGTACCTTCTCCGCTGTGCAATCTGGTTTCCGAGCCGGTCACGGGTGCACCTCAGCCACGCTCAAGGTACTAAACGATATCATAACCGTCATCGATAAAAGACAGTACTGTGCAGCCTTCTTCATCGACCTTGCCAAGGCTTTCGACTCTGTCAATCACCATATTCTTATCGGCAGACTCGGTAGCCTCGGTTTTTCTAATGACTGCCTTGCCTGGTTCACCAACTACTTTGCAGACAGAGATCAGTGTGTCAAATCGGAGGGCATGCTGTCCGGTCCTCTGGCAGTTTCTATGGGGGTGCCACAGGGTTCAATTCTCGGGCCGACTCTTTTCTCTGTATATATCAATGATGTTGCTCTTGCTGCGGGCGATTCCCTGATCCACCTCTACGCAGACGACACCATTCTGTATACTTCCGGCCCGTCCTTGGACACTGTGCTATCTAACCTCAAAACGAGCTTCAATGCCATACAACACTCCTTCCGTGGCCTCCAACTGCTTTTAAACGCTAGTAAAACCAAATACATGCTTTTCAACCGTTCGCTGCCTGCACCCGCACGCCCGACTAGCATCACCACCCTGGATGGTTCCGACCTAGAATATGTGGACATCTATAAGTACCTAGGTGTCTGGCTAGACTGTAAACTCTCCTTCCAGACTCATATCAAACATCTCCAATCTAAAATCAAATCTAGAATCGGCTTCCTATTCCGCAACAAAGCCTCCTTCACTCACACCGCCAAACTTACCCTAGTAAAACTGACTATCCGACCAATCCTCGACTTCGGCGATGTCATCTACAAAATAGCTTCCAATACTCTACTCAGCAAACTGGATGCAGTTTATCACAGTGCCATCCATTTTGTTACTAATGCACCTTATACCACCCACCACTGCGACCTGTATTCTCTCGTCATCTGGCCCTCGCTACATATTCATCGCCAGACCTACTGGCTCCAGGTCATCTACAAGTCCATGCTAGGTAAAGCTCCGCCTTATCTCAGTTCACTGGTCACGATGGCAACACCCACCCGTAGCACGCGCTCCAGCAGGTGTATTTCACTGATCATCCCTAAAGCCAACACCTCATTTGGTCGCCTTTCGTTCCAGTTCTCTGCTGCCTGTGACTGGAACGAATTGCAAAAATCGCTGAAGTTGGAGACTTTTATCTCCCTCAGCCAACTTCAAACATCTGCTATCTGAGCAGCTAACCAATCGCTGCAGCTGTACATAGTCTATCGGTAAATAGCCCACCCAATTTTACCTACCTCATCCCCATACTGTTTATATTTATTTACTTCTCTGCTCTTTTGCACACCGATATCTCTACCTGTACATGACCATCTGATCATTTATCACTCCACTGTTAATCTGCAAAATTGTAATTATTTGCCTACCTCCTCATGCCTTTTGCACACAATGTATATAGACTCTATTTTTTTCTACTGTGTAATTGACTTGTTAATTGTTTACTCCATGTGTAACTCTGTGTTGTCTATTCACACTGCTATGCATTATCTTGGCCAGGTCGCAGTTGCAAATGAGAACTTGTTCTCAACTAGCCTACCTGGTTAAATAAAGGTGAATTATTTTTTTTTTTTTTTAATAATAGCCCAAAGTTAGCTAAAGCAATGTCTTGGAAGATCACAAATGTATTCATTAGTATTCTATATAACAGAAACAAATATAATAGCAAAGTATAGTGTTACTGTTACACCAAAAACACTACCTAATTTCTTATGAGATTTAGGATGGTTAGATGAATAGTCCAACAACAACAAGATCTCATGCGGCGAAAACTCAACCGTGCCCAAATGTAGGCTACTAGGCAGAATGTGCTTTGATTGAAACAAAATACAGGAAGGCTAAATAGTTTCTTAACACCATCTGCCCTAATTTGCTCACAAAACAGTTATTCAATTGCAAGAAGTTCTAAATGCATATTCTGTGTGGGCTGCCCCAGACAAATTCATGTAGGCTGCACTATCCCCAAGATCATCCTGTTGCCCCACATTTTGGTATTTTAAATGTGGTCACCCTACCTGCGGGAAAGTGACCTACATGTTGACATGTCTTTTTTCCCCGCTGCCCCGGTTCCTGCCATTCTGAATGAAAACTATTTTTCAGACATTAGTAAAGACAAGCTTAAATTATGTAAAAATACGATCACTTCATGAGAGAGAAAAAAAAACTGGGTGTGCAGCCTGAGGTAAGGAAGAGTGCGCAAGCTATTTTTGCGGCTTTCTCAAATAATCTATAGCCTAAAGTCGCATCATGAAGCCCATATATCTTTTGATTTCTAAGGCATTCTAAGGTTTGCATTATTCACACCTAAAATTGCCAAACAACTCTAAATCTAGCTTAGGACTAGTTTCAAATGACCACTTTTATGCTCAACATAGCCACTTCATACGCGTAACCTTGCACTGGAATGCAAAAAGAAAAATCCCTTTCTATTTCATAAATCTCAGTTAAATTACTTTCTTACTACAAAATCATGTAATATAAAATAACGGCACAAATATACACATATCTTGTCTGCTAAATGAACAAGCCTACAGCCTGTGGCATGGCGCATAGCCAGAAAACATACAGTAGGCCAACTCATATTCTGTTCTTCTGAAATACATTTCCTTCATATCATATTGTTTCTTTAGACCTGCCTAAAATAAATAATGGATTTATTTACTTTTTTTAAAATGTAGGATGTTCTAAAGGCATGCATCAGCAGCTTGTATGCATGGAGGCCTGGAGATGCTACACGTGTTTACGTGAATTACAATTACTGTGAGACTTTCAGCACTTTCAGCACATACATAGAGAAGGGCACTCAACTTGTACTACACGGACTCCGATGACAGATGATTGGTTAAAATAAATGGATAACAAGATGATAGTTGGAGCTGTATTGCTGGATTTCAGTGCAGCCTTTGTTGTTACTGATCATAAATTGTTGTTGAAGAAACTCACTTGCTATGGCTTTACATGACCTGCCATCACATGGTTGGAGAGTTAGTTACTTGTCCAATAGAACCCAGAGAGTGTTCTTCAATGCAAGCTTCTTTAATATCAGATATGTACAGTGCGGTGTCGCTTAGGGCAGTTGCCGTGGGCCATTACTCTTCTCTATTTTTACAAGTGATTCGCCACTGGTCTTAAACACAAAGCCAGAATGACTATGTATGTGGATGATTCCACACTCTACATGTCAGCAGCCAGTGAGCTCACCGACATTCACAATCAGGAGTTACAGACAGTATCAGAATGGGTGATTTAATAATAAACTGGTCTAAAATACATCCACAACTAAAACCATTGTATTTGGTTTAAAACATTCGCTAAGACCTAATTCTCAACTGGAGTGTATAAAGGATGTGACCATTGAGCAAGTTGACGAAGCTAAACTCCTAGGTATAACATTGGATGGACAATTATAATGGTCAAGTCATATTAACAAAGTTGTTGTGAAGATGGGGAGGGGTATGTTCTGCACACAAAAATCAACTGTACTAGTTGTTCAGGCTCTGGTCTTGTCCCATCTTGATTACTGTCTGGTAATATGGCCAAGTGCAGCAAAGAAAAACTGCAGCTGGCTCAGAACAGAGCAGGACACCTTGCCCTTAACTGCACATACAGAACTAACAACATGCATACCAGTATTTCCTGGTTGAGGGTTGATGAGAGATGAACTGCTTATGTTCTAGTTTTTATAAGAAGTATTACTTTAAAGAAAATTCCAGATTGTCTGCATAATCAAATAACATTCAGCTCAAACACCCTTACATACACCACAAGACATGCCACCAGGGGTCTCTTCACAGTCCACAAGTCCAAAATAATTCACGGCAACGCACAGTATTATACAGAGCTCACTTCCATCTCCAATTACTCAAGCAAACAGCAAAATTACCTTTAAAAAAATATTAAACAACATCTCACGGCAGGGACTGCGAGGGAACACATGTAAACGCACGCACACAGAGACACACTCTAATACACATATTATATATATATATATATATATATATACACACACACACACAGTTGAAGTCAGAAGTTAACATACACTTGGAGTCATTAAAACACATTTTTCAACCACTCCACAAATTCCTTGTTATTAACAAACTATAGTTTTGGCACGTCGGTTAGGACATCTACTTTGTGCATGACACAAGTAATTTCTCCAACAATTGTTAAAAGACAGATTATTTCACTTATAATTCACTGTATCACAATTCCAGTGGGTCAGAAGTTTACATACACTAAATTGACTGTGCCTTTAATCAGCTTGGAAAATTCCAGAAAATTATGTCATGGCTTTAGGAACTTCTGATAGGCTAATTGACATAATTTGAGTCAATTGGAGGTGTACCTGTGGATATATTTCAAGGCCTACCTTCAAACTCAGTGCCTCTTTTCTTGACATCATGGGAAAATCTAAATAAATCAGACCTCAGACAAAAAATTGTATACCTCCACAAGTCTGGTTCATCCTTGGGAGCAATTCCCAAACGCCTGAAGGTACCATGTTCATCTGTACAAACAATAGTATGCAAGTATAAACACCATGGGACCATGCAGCCGTCATACCGCTCAGGAAGGAGACGCGTTCTGTCTCCTAGAAAGGAACGTACTTTGGTGCAAAAAGTGTAAATCAATCCCAGAACAACAGCCAAGGACCCTGTGAAGATGCTGGAGAAAACAGGTACAAAAGTATCTATATCCACGGTAAAACAAATCCTATATCGACATAACCTGAAAGGCCGCTCAGCAAGGAAGAAGCCACTGCTCCAAAACTGCCATGAAAAAGCCAGACTATGGTTTGCAACTGAACATGGGGACAAAGATCTTGGAGAAATTCAAATTTTTTGAGAAATTAAACAAAAATAGAACTGTTTGGCCATAATGACCATTGTTTTGTTTGGAGGAAAAAGGGGGAGGCTTGCATGCCAAAGAACACCATCCCAGCCGTGAAGCACGATGGTGGCAGCATCATTTTGTGGGGGTGCTTTGCTGCAGGAGGGACTGGTGCACTTCACAAAATAGATGACATCATAAGGTAGGAAAATTATGTGGATATATTGAAGCAACATTTCAAGACATCAGTCAGGAAGTTAAAGCATGGTCGCAAATGGGTCTTCCAAATGGACAATGACCCCAAGCATACTTCCAAAGTTGTGGCAAAATGGCTTTTGGACAACAAAGTCAAGGTATTGGAGTGGACATCACAAAGCCCTTAACCTCAATCCCATAGAAAATGTGTCAGCAGAACTAAAAAAGTGTGTGCGAGCAAGGAGGCCTACAAACCTGACTCAGGAGGAATGGCCAAAATTCACCCAACTTATTGTGGGAAGCTTGTGGAAGGCTACCAGAAACGTTTGATCCAAGTTAAACAATTTAAAGGCCATGCCAACAAATACTATTTGAGTGTATGTAAACGTCTGACCCACTGGGAATGTGATGAAAGAAATAAAAGCTGAAATAAATCACTCTCTACTATTATTCTCACATT
Source organism: Oncorhynchus keta (assembly GCF_023373465.1). Lineage (NCBI taxonomy): Eukaryota > Metazoa > Chordata > Actinopteri > Salmoniformes > Salmonidae > Oncorhynchus > Oncorhynchus keta. The sequence goes on from NC_068428.1 coordinate 4,257,627, forward strand.
CTTAAAATAAAGTGGTGATCCTACCTGACCCAAGACAGGGAATTTTTTACTAGGATTAAATGTCAGGAATTGTGAAAAACTGAGTATAAATGTATTTGACTAAGGTGTATGTTTTTTATTTATTTTATTTCACCTTTATTTAACTAGGTTAGCTGGTTCAGAACAAGTTCTCATTTGCAACTGCGACCTGGCTAAGATAAAGCATGGCAGCTCTTCACATACAACAACACAGAGTTACACATGGAATGAACAAAACATACAGTCAATAATACAGTAGAAAAAAGAAAAAAAAGTCTATATACAGTGAGTGCAAATTAGGTCAAATAAGGGAGTAAAGGCAATAAATAGGCCATGGTGGTGAAGTAATTACAATATGGCAATTAAACACTGGAATGGTAGATGTGCAAAAGATGGATGTGCAAGTAGAGATACTGTGGTGCAAAAGGAGCTAAATAAATAAATACAGTATGGGAATGAGGGAGATAGATGGGCTGTATACAGATGGGCTATGAACAGGTCCAGTGATCTGTGAGCTGCTTTGACAGCTGGTTCTTAAAGCTAGTGAGGGAGATGGGAATCTCCAGCTTCAGTGATTTTTGTAGTTCGTTCCAGTCAGTGGCAGCAGATTACTGGAAGGAAAGGCGACCAAAGGAGGAATTGGGTTTGGGGGTGACCAGTGAGATATACCTGCTGGAGTGTGTGCTAGGAGTGGGTGCTGCTATGGTGACCAGCGAGCTGAGATAGGGCGGGGCTTTACCTAGCAGAGACTTGTAGATAACCTGTAGCCAGTGGGTTTGGCGACTAGTATGAAGCGAGGGCCAGCCAACGAGAGCGTACAGGTCGCAGTGGTGGGTAGTATATGGGGCTTTGGTGACAAAACGGAGGGCACTGTGATAGACTACATCCAGTTTGCTGAGTAGAGTGTTGTAGGCTATTTTATAGATGACTTCGCCGAAGTCCATGATCGGTAGGATGGTCAGAGGGTATGTTTAGCAGCATGAGTGAAGGAAGCTTTGTTGCGAAATAGGAAGACGATTCTAGATTTAATTTTTGATTGGAGATGCTTAATGTGAGTCTGGAAGGAGAGTTACCAGTCTAGCCAGACACCTAGGTATTTGTAGTTATCCACGTATTCTAAGTCAGAGCCGTCCAGAGTAGTGATGCTGGATGGGCGGGCAGGTGCGGGCAACGATCGGTTGAAGAGCATGCATTTAGTTTTATTTACGTTTAAGAGCAGTTGGAGGCCACGGAAGGAGAGTTATATGGCATTGACGCTCATCTGGAGGTTAGTTAACACAGTGTCCAAAGAAGGGCCAGAAGTATACATAATGGTGTCGTCTGCGTAGAGGTGGATTAGAGAATCACCAGCAGCAAGAGCGACATCATTGATGTATACAGAGAAGAGAGTCGGCCCGAGAATTGAACCCTGTGGCACCTCCATAGAGACTGCCAGAGGTCCGGGCAACAGACCCTGACACACTGAGCTCTATTACAGAAGTAGTTGGTGAACCAGGTGAGGCAATCATTTGAGAAACCAAGGCTGTTGAGTCTGCCAATAAGAATGTGGTGATTGACAGAGTCAAAAGTCTTGGCCAGGTCGATGAATACATCTGCACAGTAATGTCTCTTATCGATGGCGGTTATGATATCGTTAAGGACCTTGAGCGTGGCTGAGGTGCACCCATGACAGGCTCGGAAACCAGATTGCATAGCGGAGAAGGTACGATGTGATTCAAAATGGTCAGTAATCTGTTTGTTAACTTGGCTTTTGAAGACTTTAGAGATGCAGGGTAGGATAGATATAGGTCTGTAGCAGTTTGGGTCTAGAGTGTCTCCCCCTTTGAAGAGGGGGATGACCGCGGCAGCTTTCCAATCTTCGGGAATCTCAGACGATACGAAAGAGAGGTTGAACAGGTTAGTAATAGGGGTTGCAACAATTTCGGCAGATAATTTAAGAAAGAGAGGGTCCAGATTGTCTTGCCCGGCTGATTTGTAGGGGTCCAGATTTTGCAGCTCTTTCAGAACATCAGCTATCTGGATATGGGTGAAGGAGAAACGGTGGGGGCTTAGGCGGGTTGCTGTGGAGGGTGCCGGACAGTTGACCGGGGTAGCCAGGTGGAAAGCATGGCCAGCCGTAGAGAAAATTCCGACTTCAACTGTATATATATTTTGCATTGTTGTTTTTTAAGTTTGTGTTTGTGCTTGTCTATCTGTCACGCCCTGACCTTAGTTATCTTTGTTTTCTTTATTATTTTGGTTAGGTCAGAGTTTGACGAGGGTGATATGTTTTTTTTCCTGTCTGGGGTTTTTGTATGTTTATGGGGGTTTTTCCCCGGTCTAGGTGTTTTTATGTCTATGGTTGTCTAGATTGGTTCTGAGAGGCAGCTGTTTATCGTTGTCTCTGATTGGGGACCATATTTAGGTAGCCATATGCCTTGGATAGTTTGTGGGTTATTATCTATGTGTAGTTGCCTGTCAATACTCGTGCCGCATAGCTTCACATTCGTTTTGTATAGTTTGTTCAGTGTTTATTTTTCAATAACAGAAGTATGTATTCTAATCACGCTGCGCTTTGGTCTCCTCTATACAACGAACGTGACACTATCAGTACATCAGTGTTTTGTTACTTAAAAACGTTCAGTTTTTTGTGGACCCCAGGGAGTATAGCTGCTGCCTCTGCAAAATCTAATGGGGATACAAATAAATTAACAAATAAATATGCTCTGGGTGAGGTGTTCCCTTCATTAAACAGTAACTAGCATAGTCTGGTAGTTGTGCCATTTTAGCTAACCCTAGTCGGCAGGTGTTACTACAATATACAGTCATGTACACAAAAACACTACAGTAAATACTACATTATACTACAGTAATGTCCATAAACACTACATTGAATACTATAGTATACTACAGTCATGTCCGCAAAAACACTACAATGAAAACAGAGGAAAACTGGAAGAACTAGAGGGACAAATTCACTTACTGGATAGGGAGAATGCTAGCCACCCATCTATAGAGAAACATAAAAAAATTACCTCTTTAAAATTGGAATATAATCAGATTCTCTCAGCTAAAATGGCTAAATCTTTTCTCTATGCCAAGCAAAAATATTTTGAGTTTGGTGACAAACCACACAAATTACTCGCCAGACAACTTCGAAAAAATGTGAGTGACCGAATGATTCACAGGGTTAAATCTGCATCTGGGGAATTACTCTCTTCCACCAAAGTCATCAATGACAGATTCCGGCAGTTTTATGAGACTCTATATACATCTAAAGCGGATCCTAACCCCTTAATTATGCAAACATTTTTGAAGGACTGTAATCTTCCTGCCCTGAACCAGGAAGATTCTAACTTCCTGAATAAGGAAATATCTCTTGATGAAATTCGAGAAAAAATTATATCTCTAAAGAGTGGCAAGACCCCGGGCCCAGATGGATACCCTGGTGAATTCTATAAAACATTCAGCAACATGCTCTCTCCCTATCTGCACAAAATGTTGATTCAGGCCAATGAGGATGGAGCTCTCCCTTCTACTTTGGACGAAGCGTTCATTACAGTTATACATAAGAAGGGTAAAGATCCAGAAGAGGTAGGGTCATACAGACCAATATATCTCCTTAATACAGACCAAAAGATTTTAGCAAAAGCTCTGGCTAATAGGCTTAGCACTTTAATTGGCAAATTGGTCCATGCGGATCAGACCGGCTTTATCCCTAACAGAAACTCATTCTTCAATCTCAGGCGCCTCTTCAATATTATGTATTCTCAGAGGTTACCCAACGTGGACCTTGCCGTCATATCTCTTGACGCCGAAAAGGCCTTTGACCAAGTTGAATGGCCCTATCTATTCAAGGTCCTACAGAAATGTAATATTGGAGATGGGTTCATAAATTGGATCCAGCTTTTATATAGGAACCCCTGTGCCAGAATACTCACTAACCAATCATTGTCGCCCCGATTTAACCTCAACAGGGGGACAAGGCAGGGTTGTGCGCTGTCGCCTATGCTCTTTGCCCTAATTATCGAACCGCTCGCTCAGACGATTAGATCTCATGCAGCAATACACGGTCTATAATACTAAAGATACTCTAAATAAGATCTCCCTATACGCAGATGACATCCTCCTCTATATAACAGAACCCCAGATTAGTATCCCAGCTATTGATGTGATCAATTTGTTTGGTACCTTCTCGGGATACAGAATAAATTGGAACAAGAGTGAATTAATGCCCATACGGTCGCAAAATACCTCCTGGCTAGAACATCTCCCATTTAAGTTATCTTCAGAAAAATGTACCTACCTAGGAATTGTAGTTACCAAACAATACTCCTTACACCTTACTTCTTAAAGAGAATTTCCCCTCTCTGATACAAAAACTCAAAGCAAACATACTATTTTGGAGAACTCTCCCAATTTCTCTGCTCGGAAGAATTAATGCCATTAAAATGGTCTTCCTCCCACAACTGCTCTACCTATATCAGAACATCCCAGTATTCATACCTAAATCCTTTCATAAACAACTGGACTCAATAATCAATCCTTTCATCTGGGATTATAAAACACACAGGATAGGTAAAAAACACCTCTGTAAATCCAAGATGGAAGGATGGAAATTTGATATTTTATTACTGGGCCGCTAACCTCCGCATTGTTACGTTTCTGTTGGATGACGTACTCCCGGCATCCAGCTGGCTTAGTATGGAGCGTGACGAGTGTCACCCCTTCTCTATTGGCGCTGTGATTTTGTCGCCTGTCAATCTGGAGATGTCACTTTACTGTAACAATCCTATTATACATAGCACAGTCCGAATCTGGAAGCAAATTAAAGTCCACTTTGAGCTTAGACCAATGTCATTAATGCTCCCTGTCGCCAGGAATCCCTCCTTTGCCCCTTCTAACCTTGATAACACCTTTGAGCGATGGGGAGAGTTGGGGATAAGTACCATAGGGGATTTATACATAGAAGGGACCTTTGCTTCCTTTGAGTTGCTGAGGGAAACTTATAATCTTCCCTGAAGTAATTTTTTCAGATACCATAGAAATTAGAGACTACGTTAGAAAACACCTCCCAACATTTGGGAATGCTAAACCTTCCATGTTTGACGGATGCATAAAAATATGCCCCACCTCAGATAAACTGATATCGCGTCTATATGATGCTTTTCAATCTGTTAGCACACCTTCTACTGATGCCATCAAGGCAAAATGGGAGGAAGAACTAGGGACTGACATCTCGGTGGCAGACTGGGAAGAGAGCTTGGAGAATATCCACACATGCTCCATTAATTCCAGACATCGTCTCATACAATTCAAGGTATTACACAGATTACACTATTCCAAAACTAAAATGCATAGGATATTTCCTGACACATCCCCTACATGTGATAAATGTCAGGCTACGCAGGGTACACTACTCCACTGCTTTGTCCTATGCTCTAGCTTGCATGGTTATTGGTGTGGAATTTTTAGGATCCTCTCTGAAGTTTTGGAGACTTCAATAGATCCAGACCCGCTTCTGATAATCCTGGGAGTATCTGAGTCCCTACACGGATTAACCAACCCCCAAAATGGTCTCATCTCGGCAAAAAAACTAACCTTGTTGTTTTGGAAAGGGAGGGAAGCGCCCTCTACCAAATTATGGCTCAGTGAATTGGCAAACACTGTACACTTAGAAAGAATTAGATATATTCTGAACAATAAATTATCAACATTTGATCAAATCTGGCAGCCTTTCCTCTCCTACTTGGACGAGTCGGCGCTGTGAATTTGTACTTATTAACGCACTCTCAATTGTAATATTTTAATCTACCTTTGGGCAGCATGTGCTGGCCCTGCCACCCGAGCAGTTGGGGGGGGATAGGGGATGGGGGTGGGGGGGACATCTTCCCTCTTTCTTTCTACGTCTCCTTGTTTTGTATGTCGTGTTTTGTATTATTTGTTCTGCACCTAGAACTCTGGGTCTTGTTGTTCCTGTATGCTCTTTTTTGTTTAGATAAGAATTGTATACCTGTCATGTATACCTATACACCATTCTTGTGTGTGTTTAATACAAATATTTGAAACAGGAAAAAAAAAAATAATTCATAATAATAATACAGTGAATACTGTAGTATACTACAGTCATGTCTGCAAAAACGCTACAGTAAAGTCCACAAAAACACTACAGTGAATACTATAGTACACTAAAGTAATGTCCGCAAAAACCCTATAGTGAATAATCTAGTATATAGAGTAAAGTTCGCAAAAACACTACAGTGAATACTATCGTATATAAATATAGTAATACTACAGTATTTAGACCATAGTATGCTATAGCATTTTTTCATGTGTTGTTTGACGTGGTACTGTTTTCAATCAGATAAGGGCTAATATCATTTGGAAGTGGATGATTCCTTCAAAGATGAAGTGTCCATTCCATTCCATTGTCTCTATGGAACCTCTCGATGTGTGCTTGGAGAAAGTAAGTGAAGTAGTGCCAATTCATCTTGGACTCGACACATAACAATGGCAAAATAACCGCAGAACAACAGTTGGAGCATGATACAGAGATTTAGTTTTATTGATTGTTTTTTCCCTTTGAAAATATGCATGCTGGTCCTTTGGCCCAGGGAGAAGTTTTTCAAAGCAGGTGTGACACAGAGTGGAAAGAATTTAGAGCGTTCCAAACTCTGTTGTCGTCATGCGGCAAACCTTTTTTTTATGACAAGGCATTTTTTATCAACCATTCTCTCGCAAAAGCCTGCGGTGACATGGCTGGAGAAGTACAGTGCCTTGCGAAAGTATTCGGCCCCCTTGAACTTTGCGACCTTTTGCCACATTTCAGGCTTCAAACATAAAGATATACAAATGCTCGAGCTGTTTTGCAAGGAGGAATGGGAAAAAATGTCAGTCTCTCGATGTGCAAAAAATGATAGAGATATACCCCAAGCGACTTACAGCTGTAATCTCAGAAAAAGGTGGCGCTACAAAGTATTAACTTAAGGGGGCTGAATAATTTTTCACGCCCAATTTTTCAGTTTTTGATTTGTTAAAAAAGTTTGAAATATCCAATAAATGTCGTTCCACTTCATGATTGTGTCCCACTTGTTGTTGATTCTTCACAAAAAAATACAGTTTTATATCTTTATGTTTGAAGCCTGAAATGTGGCAAAAGGTCGCAAAGTTCAAGGGGGCCGAATACTTTCGCAAGGCACTGTACATTTATGCTGACTGATATTCCGAGTCATGGAAGTAAACATGTTTCAATTTCATGACAGTTTGAGATCTGAGCTGCTCTTATATCAACGGTCCGCCATAAAACCAAGGTCAAACCATTCTATTTATTTTGTTGCTGAACAATTTATCTTTTGAAAGTTATTTTGACATCAGCAGATCTTTCATCTTACAGTTAAGTCGACATAAGTTTACTACCATACTATTCTATATGCATATTAAGAACGCAGTGTGTGTGAGGTGTTGTCACTCATCCACTCTAGCCAACATCCAACAGAAGAAGAATGACATCCTTGATTAATCAGTGCAATTGCTGCCGTAGGGAGATTGATGTGTCTTGTTTAGAATTTACCTTGGCTATAGCAGCACTTCAAAGATTCATGAGGGAAGAAGGGAGACGGGATCAGAGGGGCAATCAAGATGCTGGGGTCCGTCTCTATTGAAACAGACTCTTAGTATTCCAGCCACATCCAGACAGAGGAGAGAAGGCAGCGCCAGTGTCTGCACCCACCCATATGAGGGCAGCAAGCTCCTCTGATGAGCTCAGCCCTCGTCTGAACTCAAATCTGGGCTAAATCTCCTGGCCTCCACACAGGTCAGTCGATGACCAGGGGATGGGATGGTTGCAGTGACAACGAGTGTGAGGGAAACACTTTTTGAAGCCCACCGACCGACCGTTTGCTCTGAAATAGAAACGATTAGGATGATGCTTTCAGCAGCTGAGAGTAAAAAATGTGATGGTTTGAGACAGGTCTTTGCGTTTCTCCAGAACTACAGTGCCTTTATGAAGTATACCCCTTGATTTATTCCACATGTTGTGTTAAAGCCTGATATCAAAATTGATTAAATATATTTTTTAAACTCTCACCCATCTACACACAATACCCCGTAACAACAAAGTGAAAATATATTTTTAGAAATAAAACACAGAAATATTTCATTTATGTAATTATTCACACCCCTGAGTTAAGACTTTGTGACCTTTGTCAGTGATTACAGCTGTGAGTCGTTATGGGTAAGTCTCTATGAGCTTTCGACACCCGGATTGTGCGATAATTGTCCATAATTATTTTCAGAATTCTTCAAGCTCTGTAAAATTGTTTTTTGATCATTGCTAGACAATCATTTTCAGGTCTTGCCATACATTTTCAAGTAGACTTAAGTCAAAACTGTAACTCAGCCACTCAGAAACATTCACTGTCTTCTTGGTAAGCAACTCCAGTGTAAATTTGGCCTTGTGTTTTAGGTTATTGTCCTGCTGAAAGGGGAATTGATCTGCCAGTGTCTGGTGAAGAGCAGACTGAACCAGGTTTTCCTCTAGGATTTTGTCTGTGCTTAGCTCTATTCCATTTCTTTTTTTATCCTGAAAAACTCCCAGTCCTTAATGATTACATGCATCCCCAGAACATGATGCAGCCACCACTATGCTTGAAAATTTGGAGAGTGGTACTCAGTAATGTGTTGTATTGGATTTGCACCAAGCATAACACTGTATTCAGGACAAAAAGTGAATTGCTTTGCCACATTTTTTGCAGTATTACTTTAGTGCCTTGTTGCAAACAGGATGCATATTTTGGAATATTTGTATTATGTACAGGCTTCCTTCTTTTCATTCGGTCAACTAGGTTCGTACAATATTGTTGATTCATCCTCAGTTTTCTGCTATCACAGCCATTAAACTCTGTAACTGTTTAAAATCACCACTGGCCCCATGGTGAAATCCCTGAGTGGTTTCCTTTCTCTTTGGCAACTGAGTTAGGAAGGACGCCTGTATCTTGTAGTGACTGGGTGCATTGATACACTATCAAAAGTGTAATTAATAACTTCACCATGCTCAAAGGGATATTCAATGTCTGCATTTTTTTTTACCCATCTACCTATTGGTGCCTTTCTTTCCTGGTCTTTGTGGTTGAATCTATGTTTGAACTTCACTGCACAACTGAGGGACCTTATAATAATTGTATGTGTGGGGTACAGAGGTGAGGTAGTCATTCTAAAATCATGTTAAGCACTATTATTGCACACAGAGCTGGGCTGGCCACTCATCAGGCAGGATTGGCGGCAGATTGACAACATTTTCTGAGCTAAACTGACCAAGACGCACCTCCGACAACACATAAAACTTCACAGAATCCTGCCCAAAAACAATGACAATTTCTCTCAACCAGTGGCATATGGGCTTTTTAGATGAGTGCTGATGCCGTCCTGGGATAAGCAGTGCCCACTTATTTATCTTGTCCATTCCCAGCGCGCCTCTCCAAGGTGCTGTTGGAGAGACACATCGCTGCGGTGTTCCACCAACATTCCGTCAAAAAAATGATCTAACATGAAGCAGATATAGCATATGGTAGAAAGAATATGTGGCCTTTTCTGTAGCCTACAGGCTGGAGATAAGATGTATGACAATGTAATAAGACGAAAACTTTTTACATCCAATCAAATAGCCCAACCTAAATGGCATCCAATCAAATAGCCCAACCTAAATGGCATCCAATCAAATAGCCCAACCTAAATGGCATCCAATCAAATAAAAAATGGACTGACATGGTCACAAACAACATATCCTAAAAACAGGACATGTCAAAGTAAAACGGACAGTATGAAATTGACAATCAGGCTACTCACAACTGAAGTCCAGGAGTTTCATTCCGTGGGCTAAGTTGTCATGATGAATGGTTTGAAGTTTGTTTCCGTACATTTTTTAAAAGCCGATCATAGCGAAAAAGAAAATACTTCTGCACCTCCCGCTGTGTAAACACATTGCTACTCCTACTGATAAAGTTGGATAGCTGATATTCAGAGCTTAAATAGCTAAATTGATTAGTCACAGGAATCAGGACTAATAAAGCCAATGCAAGGGCTTATTTTACAGACGGTGGCCCTACTACATGGATGGGAATTCATAAAATTCCATTACGGCCGACATGGTAGTCTACACCCCTGTAAGCACGGACCAAATGTGAACCAGTGATAGACGTCTATGTTTAGTTCAGATTTTGTTCGGTCCAGACCGGGGTGCCTTGATTTGGCCCAAACATAGACGTCTATAAATGACGTCTTTTTAACTTAGTCCTGAAAATAAGTATTTTCAATGTTTGGAAAATAGGTATGTTCAACTTTCATTCAGAACCAAAAATGTACCTGATTTCATCACCTGGAAAATACATATTTTCCCCTTTCATTCAGTATCTAAATTAAATGTAACTTCAACATCATTTTGCTTACTGGGACTATTCTACTAGTTGCTCAATTTTGGGGTCTCTCTAGAGTGGCAGAGTGGGCAGGACCATGCAACTTATGTGTTTCACATTTTTACTCCTGAACTTATTTAGGCTTGACATAACAAAGGGGTTGAATACTTATTGACTCAAGGCATTTCATCTTATTCTTTTTTATTCGTTTGAAAAACATAATTCCATTTTGACATTATGTGGTATTGTGCATTGGCCTGTGACAAAAAAAATCGAAATGTAATTCATTTTAAATTCAGGCTGTAACATAACAAAATGCGGAAAAAGTCAAGAGGTGTGAATACTTTCTGAAGGCCCTGTATGTCTTCCTTCTGACCTCGACTTTGAGGAGGCCTGTAATGCTCCACTTTTCTTAGGATCCTTCTTTTGTTATGCACAGTGTCATCCTGGAAATCTTTAAAGGGACATTATCATGTAGTTCCAACTGTGGTAATAGGCACATTTTTTTAAATAAATAAATGTTCCTTATAATCCCATGTACTGTTTGTTATTGTATTTATTTTCTGTTTATCAGTTGCAATTATGTACTCTTAATGCTTCCAGACAAATAAATAACGTATTATAACTCAGGGGGATGATCGAAGCAGCAGTGTTTGAGAAACATTAAGAAACATTTGCACAAAGTCTCTTTGTTTGATGAAGTGTTGATGTACACCCACTTCTCCAGTGAGAAACAACAAACAATCCTTCTGCTGTGCATCCCTGTTTATAATTGAATGGGCGACCCATAGCCAACATTAGAGCAAATAATAGGCGGTGCCTTGGTGAATTATGCCGTGGTGGTCTGAGAGGAACGGCTATCTGGACAGCTCAGGCCTGGCCGGAACAGACGGGGAGTTGTTTGATTGCCATGCTCTGTCCACAACAGTTGTCTTAATAATAATCAGTAGGGGAGCAAGAGCAGCAGTCGGAGAAGAGGCTCTTCCATCACTCAGGACTGGGAGGGGAAGGGGGAGGGGTTGATAAGGACATCGTGTTTGTGTGGCTTGTACGTACGGGTTCTGAATACACACCAGGCACCCAAGGAGTTACAATCAAGTGTTGGTGTTTTTCCTCATACCGAGAGTATCTCGTCGCCGGTTCATGCTTTAAAGCTAAAATCCTTAGGTTGCTAAATCGATTTTCGGACTTACACTGAGTGAACACCTTCCTAATATTGAATTGCAACCCTTTTTGCCCTCAGAACAGCCTCAATTTGTTGGGGCATGGACTCTGCAAGGTGTCGAAAGTGTTCCATAGGAATTCTGGCCAATGTTGACTCCAATGCTCCATTCCAAAGGTGTGTCAAATTGGCTGGATGTCCTTTGGGTGGTGGACCATTCTTGATACACACTGGAAACTGTAGAGCGTGAAAAACCCAGCTGCGTTGCAATTCTTGACACGGTCGAACCGGTGAGCCTGGCACCTACTATCATACCCCGTTCAAAGGCACTTAAATATCTTTATTGCCTATTCACTCTCTGGATGGCACACATACATAATCCATGTCTCAATTGTCTCAAGGCTTAAAAATCCTTCTTTAACCTGTCTCCTCCTCTTCATCTACACTGATTGAAGTGGATTTAACAGGTGACATTAATATGAGATCATAGAATGACCAGGTGAATCCAGGTGAAAGCTATGTCATGGAAAGAGCAGGTGTTCCTAATGTTTTGTACACTGAGTGTTGATTTGTGTTGACCGTGATTAGGGCACAGGAATAGAATGTAATCTACAAAGCTAAATTAACAAACTAGGCATGCATAGCTCATCACGTGATCCTCAAACCAAAGACTGGCTAAACTCATGTTTCTAAAAGTAAATTAACTAACCTATATGACTATATAAATCAGGTACATAATTGTCTTAAGCTAACAAGGGGTAGCCCTATGCTTTTGGCCATTTTCCTTAACAAAAGCCAAGACCCTCACATACCCCCTCAATTCGAGCCCTGGTTTTAACTTAACACATAAACCAAGCCCTTCACTCACACTGAGATATTAAAGGAGTGCATGGAGACTGAAGGAATAATATAGATTATTGTGAGGTCAAAAGCTCTGATAAATGCAGTGCCTTCAGAAAGTATTCACACCGCTTGACTTTTTACACATTTTGTTGTGTTACGGTCTTAAATTAAAATGTATTAAAATTAGATTTTGTGTCACTGGCCATTGGACAGTACCCATATTGTCAAAGTGGAATTATGTTTTTAGATTATTTTTTCTTTTTTTTTTTTTTTTTTTTTTACAAATGAATGAAAAATGAAACGCTGAAATGTCTTGAGTCAATAAGTATTCAACCCCTTTGTTATGGCAAGCCTGTAATAAGTTCAGGAGCAAAAATGTGCATAATAAGTTACATGGACTGGTGAAGTTATTAATTACATTTTTAAGGTGTATCAATATGATGGGGGTCACCTTGGGGTCATGATAGGGGCTGCACCAAATTGTTGTATTAATAGAAGGGGAGGGGCTATAAGACACTACCCCACTACATTTATAGGGTCCTGGACCACAGATTAGCAATATATGCATTATAAGGTTTAATACTGTTCCACGGTTCTTTTCTAGTCTCTGTGTCATGGCCGTTGAAAGAAGAGGACCATGGCGCAGTGTGGTGAGCGTACATTCTCTTTTTATTAGAAAAAGACTCCGAACAAAACAATAAACACTACCAAACAAACCGTGAAGCTAAAGGCTATGTGCCATAAACAAAGTCAACTTCCCAAAAAAGACAGGTGGAAAACAGGGCTACCTAAGTATGGTTCTCAATCAGAGACAACAATAGACATCTGTCCCTGATTGAGAACCCTACCTGGCCAAACATACAAATAATAGAACATAGAATACCCACCCCAAATCACACCCTGACCAAACCAAATAGAGACATAAAAAGGATCTCTAAGTTCGCTGGAGGCTCCGGTCTGGAGGCCGTCGTTGTAGGCTTCTTGCCATGGATCATCACTGAAGTGGAGAGACACACAGGAGGCCTGTTTCTGGGAGCAGGCACAGGACTCACCAGGCTGGGGAGACATACAGGAGGCTTTGTCCTTGGCAGAGGCACCGGATACAATGGGCCGTGGAGGCGCATTGGCGGTCTCGAGCGCAGAGCTGACACAACCCGTTCTGGCTGGATGCCCACTTCCACCTGGCAAATGCGGGACACTGGCACAGAGCACACCGGCCTGTAAATGCTCACTCGAGACACCCTGTGCGCATCACCCCATAGCACGGTGCCTGACCAGTCACATGCTCGCCACAGTAAGCACGGGGAGTTGGCTCAAGTCTGAATCCTGACTCTTCCACACTCCCCGTGTGCCCCCAATTTTCTTTTGGGGCGTGCTGCCTCTAGTGCCTGCATCGATGGTTAGCCTCCTCATAGCACCGCCGCTCAGCTTTAGCTGCTTCCAGTTCCTCTTTCGGTCGGTCGATATTCCCCAGCCTGCCTCCAGGGTCCTTTCCCGTCCAGGATTTCCACCCAAGTCCATGAATCCTGGACACGCTGCTCCTCCTTACCACGCTGCTTGGTCCGTTTGTGGTGGGAAGTTCTGTCACGGCCGTTGAAAGAAGAAGACCAAGGCGCAGCGTAGTAAGCGTACATTCTCTTTTTATTAGAAAAAGACGCAGAACAAAACAATAAACAGTACCAACAAATACACCCAGTCACTACAAAGATACAGGCATCCTTACTATAACTCAGTTGCTGGGGAGAAAGGAAAATGCTCAGTGATTTCCCCATGAGGCCTGTAGTGACTTTAAAACAGTTACAGAGTTTAATGGATGTGATAGGCGAACTACATTATAGTTACTCCACAACACTGACCTAAATGACAGATTGAAAAGAAGGAAGCCTGTATAGAATAAAAATATTCTAAAAGATGCACTGAAGTAATACTGCAAAAGAAATGTGCAAAGAAATTAACTTTATGTCCTGAATACAAAGCGCTATGGTTGGGGCAAATCCAACACAACACATCACTAAGTACACTCTTCATATTTTCAAGCATGGTGGTGGCTGCATCATGTTATCGGTAAGCTTGTCATTGGCAAGGGAGTTTTGTGGGATAAAAATAAACAAAATAGAGCTAAAGCACAAGCAAAATCCTAGAGGGAAACCTGGTTAAGTCTGCTTTCAAACAGACATAGGGAGACAAATTCACCTTTCAGCAGGTCAATAACCTAAAACACAAGGCCAAATATACACTGGAGAACACAGGAGGCTGCGGAGGGGAGAATGGCTCATAATAATGTCCGGAACGAGGCATATGGAATGGCATCAAGCACCTGGAAACCACGTTTGATGTATTTGATACCATTCCACTCGTCCTGCTCCAGTCATTAACATGAGCCCATTCTCCTCAATTAAGGTGCCACCAAGCTCCTGTGCTTGAGTTGCTTACCAAGACGACATTGAATGTTTCCAAGTGGCCTAGTTACAGTTTTGACTTAAATCGGCTTGAAAATCTATGGCAAGACATGAAAATGGCTGTCTTGCAATGATCAACAACCAACTTGACAGAACTTGAAGGAAAGAAAAGTATTGTATGTATGAGTGTGCAAAGCTCTTACATGCTGACCAGACCAGACACGTCGCGTGCGTGAGCGTCGCAAAATACATTTAGAAATCCATGTTATTCAATTATTGCACCCACACTGCTCGCACGCGCCAACGAGCGTATGCGATGCCAAGGGCTAAAATAGAACTAATTTCTATTTCTGACGCAGATTGCGCTGGAAGTCCTGCCTCTCCCATCTCCTCATTGGTTTATAGAAGCAGGTACCCACGTGCCATCTCCTCATTGGTTATACCCACGTGGGTGATTGAAAGACTAACTGTTTTGCCGGTAGTCGTGGTAATACTATGAAAGTTTAGATGCCAATCACCATATAGATTCAAAGGTGAAAGCCTGGAAGGAGGAGAGATGACTAGAAACGATTCGGTTGGCTGTTTTATGTGTGGATTAATTGTCAGAGTAGAGGACCTTGTGCATTTCAGGTAAAACAACAACTCAATGTTTATATCCCAGGACAAATTAGCCAGCAACAGCAAGCTAGCTAAATAGGACAAATTAGCTAGCAAGTGCAAGCTAACTAGCTAAATTGCCATACATGTTTAATGCTTTTTGACCTGTCTTCAAATTAAGCTAATTGGTTCAGAGTTTGTTTTGATATTTTAACCTGCGTGTTGTGATCGCGTTTGGTGTAGGGGGACAAAATAAATGTATGCACGATGGGGCAGCTGGTTTGGGTTCCGTGTTAGACTTACCCAGGAAGACTCACTTCTGTAATCGCTGCCAAAGGTGATTCTAACATGTATTGACTCAGAAATCACATTTACATAAGTTTTCAGACCCTTTACTCAGTACTTTGTTGAAGCACCTTTGGCAGTGATTACAGCCTCGAGTCTTCTTGATAACGTATTATACAGGTGTGCCAAATTACAAGCTTGGCGCACCTGTATTTGCAGAGTTTCTCCCATTCTTCTCTGCAAATCCCCTCAAGCTCTGTCAGGTTGGATGGGAAGTGTCGATGCACAGCTATTTTCAGGTCTCTCCAGAGATGGAGCAGGTTTTCATCAAGGATCTCTCTGTACTTTGCTCCGTTCATCTTTCCCTCGATCCAGACTAGTCTTCCAGTCCCAGGCCGCTGAAAAACATCCCCACGGTATGATGCTGCCACAACCATGCTTCACAGTAGGGATGGTGCCTGGTTTCCTCCAGACATGACGCTTGGCTTTCAGATAAAAGAGTTGAATCTTGGTTTCATCAGACCAGAGAATCTTGTTTCTCATGGTCTGAGAGTCCTTTAGGTGTCTTTTAGCTAACTACAAGCAGACTGTCATGTGCCTTATACGAAGGAGTGGCTTCTGTCTGGCCACTCTACCATAAAGGCCTGATTGGTGGAGTGCTGCAGAGATGGTTGTCCTTCTGGAAGATTCTCCCATCTCCACAGAGGAACTCTGGAGCTCTGTCAGAGTGATCATCGGGTTCTTGTTCACCTCCCTGCCAGGCAGCCAGATCTTGGAAGAGTCTTGGTGGTTCCAAATGTCTTCCATTTAACAATGATGGAGGCCACTGTGTTATTCAACGCTGCCAACATTTTCTGGTAACTTTCCCCAGATCTGTGCCTCGACACAATCCTGTTTATTTTTTATAAATTAGCAAAAATGTCTAAAAATAAGTTTTCGCTTTGTCAAGCTTACCTCCGGTCCTCCTTCTCATCTTCGCACTCTCTCTCTCTCTCAAACTGAACAGGACATCAGTAGGCACAGATATATATATTTTTTTCTACAAATAAAAACACATTTTGAGAAGAAGCCTTTGATTCGCCTCCTGAAGTGCCACCGTACACGGAACAGCCATTAGTTAGGTAGCACAAAAGGGTTTACATCAGCAAGAGTAGGGCAGGCCAGGGCTCATGTTTGGGATAGCCTATCCATTGCAGTGTGTAATTCTCTGTAGCCTAGTATTAAATACACCATCCCAAACTCGGGAAGGAAGTACATTTTATTAGAAATATAACTTTGCCCTGTGCTACTCTTCTCTGAGCATGCTATTTGATTGAGACCACTTGATATTGCGCACCCAGTAGAGAATCAGGAATGAGGAGAAAATTACATGACCCTCCCCTGGACTAAAAAAATTTAAATACTGAACGCTAATTGAAATTGAATAAGAATGACCCCCATTTTCCTCTGGGAAACAATTGTTCATGTTTCGACCGCTCTCTTACTGTTCCCAATTAAAATATATAAGTATTCTGGCTTTCTGTAGTTTCACTAGCCACATTGTCTTCAGTGAAGAGGCGCTGTCACAGTGCATTTCCACATAACACGATCATTTGGAAAGCCACGCTAATTTCGGTCCTCATGTGGGTGCTAGCAAGCAGGCTATGTAGTGCTAGGTACTGTATCATCAGCCAATACAGTAGATGCTGGAAGCTATAGTAAGCTTTAGTGGAGTGCGGGTCAGCGGTTTGTCACCCGCGCCTGCCCGCAGTTCCTAATAACCCATCCGCAACAGCCCAACTATATGCTCTGAAGTGAAAATCTGAGGCCCACACCCAACCCTAACCCGCAAATATAGAACATTTTAGAAAGTTAAAGAAAGTTTCTGACAGGGGGTGCAGCATTTTTGTTCTTTTTCCTGATTTAGATAGGTTTCTGCTTATAATTCCTGACATTTTGGTTGTCTATTTGTTAGTCAACTTGTCTATAATAGATACATGTAGCTTCCCTTTTGTCATTATACACTGCTCAAAAAATAAAGGGAACACTTAAACAACACAATGTAACTCCAAGTCAATCACACTTCTGTGAAATCAAACTGTCCACATAGGAAGCAACACTCATTGACAATACATTTCACATGCTGTTGTGCAAGACACCCCCAATAAAGGAGTGGTTCTGCAGGGGGTGACCACAGACCACTTCTCAGTTCCTATGCTTCCTGGCTGATGTTTTGGTCACTTTTGAATGCTGGTGGTGCTTTCACTCTAGTGGTAGCATGAGACGGAGTCTACAACCCACACAAGTGTCTCAGGTAGTGCAGCTCATCCAGGATGGCACATCAATGAGAGCTGTGGCAAGAAGCTTTGCTGTGTCTGTCAGCGTAGTGTCCAGAGCATGGAGGCGCTACCAGGAGACAGGCCAGTACATCAGGAGATGTGGAGGAGGCCGTAGGAGGGCAACAACCCAGCAGCAGGACAGCTACCTCCACCTTTGTGCAAGGAGGAGCTGGAGGAGCACTGCCAGAGCCCTGCAAAATGACCTCCAGCAGGCCACAAATGTGCATGTGTCTGCTCAAACGGTCAGAAACAGACTCCATGAGGGTGGTATGAGGGCCCGACGTCCACAGGTGGGGGTTGTGCTTACAGCCCAACACCGTGCAGGACGTTTGGCATTCGCCAGAGAACACCAAGATTGGCAAATTCGCCACTGGTGCCCTATGCTCTTCACAGATGAAAGCAGGTTCACACTGAGCACGTGACAGACGTGACAGAGTCTGGAGTCGCCGTGGAGAACGTTCTGCTGCCTGCAACACCCTCCAGCATGACCGGTTTGGCGGTGGGTAAGTCATGGTGTGGGGTGGCATTTCTTTGGGGGGCCGCACAGCCCTCCATGTGCTCGCCAGATGTAGCCTGACTGCCATTAGGTACCGAGATGAGATCCTCAGACCCCTTGTGAGACCATATGCTGGTGCGGTTGGCCCTGGGTTCCTCCTAATGCAAGACAATGCTCGACCTCATGTGGCTGGAGTGTGTCAGCAGTTCCTGCAAGAGGAAGGCATTGATGCTATGGACTGGCCTGCCCGTTCCCCAGACCTGAATCCAATTGAGCACATCTGGGACATCATGTCTCTCTCCATCCACATGCACCACAGACTGTCCAGGAGTTGGCGGATGCTTTAGTCCAGGACTGGGAGGAGATCCCTCAGGAGACCATCCGCCACCTCATCAGGAGCATGCCCAGGCGTTGTAGGGAGGTCATACAGGCATGTGGAGGCCACACACACTACTGAGCCTCATTTGGACTTGTTTTAAGGACATTACATCAAAGTTGGATCAGCCTGTAGTGTGGTTTTCCACTTTATAATTTTGAGCGTGACTCCAAATCCAGACCTCCATGGGTTGATCAATTTGATTTCCATTGATAATTTTTGTGTGATTTTGTTGTCAGCACATTCAACTATGTAAAGAAAAAAGTATTTAATAAGAATATTTCATTCATTCAGATCTAGGATGTGTTATTTTAGTGTTCCCTTTATTTTTTTGAGCAGTGTATGTTGCCCTAGAAGACTAAATAAACCCATACTCAACAGAATGTAATTGATCGATTGAATGAATGCTTCAATCTAGTTGACATTGGTGAAGTTTTTTTCTCTGTCATCTTTCACGAAGCAAAGATGTTTAGGGACGGGGGAGAAAATACAATAAAGCAACAAAATAAAAAACAGGAAAGATTTTCCGTGCAAAATATCCAAATGACATCAGTTTTACAGGTTGTAAGGAAAAGGTAAGCTGTGAAAACGACCCAACGTGTTTCTGATCAAATATTCATCGAAGCCAAACTGAAATCTTATGTGTTTGAAATACTATTAGCTTTTATGATGCTTTTATGATGAAGACAGCACCTCTACAGATGGTATCTAACTGAGCATTGCATTCTCTCAAGATGCAGGGTAAGTCCCATCTTGTGACTGTCAAATATTAATAGAGCCTCATAATCATCACACATAACATCGCTGGCACTGCTATCATCCTCTTTTACCACTTCACCAAATCTTTTCCAAACATGACTTTTCTGGTCCTCCTTTCTCTTTATTTTCAATTGTCCTTTCACAGCTTTTATCTTATTTAATTCAACTTCGACAATGTCCTTTTTGCCTCTGTGGATTGACGTGAAACTTTTCTGCTCTTCCCAAAAGCCTTATTTGGCCATTGGCTGTGTAGGCTACTTGGCAAGCGTACAGTTAAACCCTGAAGTTTAGGCTTATGCAGTAATACCAGATAGCCTGAAATAATGACAATGTAGCCTATATATATTGCACAATAATTATACATTTATGGATTTTCTTTTTTAATGTATTGTTTCTCTTTATTCAACCCACCCACCCTTCAGCCACACACTATTTAATGACCCTAAACACGTCCGCCCCGCAGATATAACCGCGGGACTGTGGGTTATGAGTCAACCCGCTCCGCGCATCACTAGTGAGCTTCAATTGGTCAATAGTGTCGCAATATCGCAGAGTATTTGCATAAAGTTCAGCTTTCTCCAACTTTGGTCCCACCTTGTTCACGCTCTATCGTCTATGCTTGCATCACCCAACAGTCCCCCCGCCCACCCACTTCGCTTCCCTCCATTGAAAATGAATGGCCTCCGTTGTTTCATCGCCCCCATCGTGTTATGATGAAATGCACTGTCAGGGAAGAGCTGCGTTCTACCCTAAATCAATTGTCTCATGTATTTCTAGTCAATCCACCATTCATACAGTCTTGATCCACGGTAAACGCAGCGGTACAGATTGAATAGGGGTCAGAAAAAAACAAAATACACCACCATCACCATGGGAAATAGGTGGATAGAACCACAGAACTGGAAGGAATATACTTTAACTTAGAACCCCCAACCCCAATGAAGAGATGCATAGAGCAAGAGAGAAATTCTCTTTCAGGACATAAAGGTAAGGCTATTTATCAGATGCTATTTCAGTCAGCATGAAACGAAATAATACCCTCCCGAGTTCAAATTCACTTTTTGACTAGATGAGAAAAGATACCAATATCATACTCCATTTTTACGTTTGCTTAGAAATGAATTTGAATCAACATTGTCATATGACTTTGTCTCAATCCTCATGTGTAAGGATTTATGCTTAGAATTGTTTTAAGTTTTTATGACAATGACAATAAAAATATGAGAGGGGGTAACAGGATGCTGTTCCACTGGAGTTCTGAATCCTTTTCAATCACAGATCTTTCATTTTTAGGTTTCTGAAAGCATTTTACTCTGGTTCCTTGAAAGTTATCCTGGGAGGTTTTATTAGTGCTTTGAGAACAGAAATTATAGGTTATTTGGATGACTTCCTTAAAGTGTCAATAAGACTTCTAATAACATTGCTAGCTTTATGGATTAACTTTTTTGACCCCCAAGCACACATGGAAATTAATTTCCTTAGGCATTAATCATGCAAACACATTTATTTTTTATTGTGACACAGCATCAGTGAGACTTGAACCTATCATATTTGTTCGCTAGTCATGGAATTAGTCCACTGCACCACCAGGATGGAGATAGCATTCTAGGTTTAATTACGAATACAAAGCTGATCATTTTAGTCTAATCAAACAGACACCATTTCAAAGGAAATAAGCACCAGTGGGTGTGGCCAACACACCTGATCACACTTAACAAGATAGAGTTTAGTTGATGCTGAGAACAGAAGGGATATGATTTTAAATATCTTTCTTAGAACGTTCTCTGAACGATCTTGGAACAATTTGAGAACATGACTAAATAGAACCATGAGGAAACGTTATGTACTGAAAGTCCCACATAAGATCATTGTTTGCAGTTAATAAAACGTGTTTTTACTGTAATTTTTGTATATTTCCACACTATGAGGTTGAAGTAACACTGAAATTGTGAAAATGATGATAATGGCATTTTGTGTAAGAGCTGAAACACCTGACATTTTCACCTGTGTGTGGGATTTAATTTTGGCCCACCCGACGATCTGATTATCATAGACCAATTTAACATTCATTGTCTACTTACATATTCCCTCTGTTTCGGGTGCGGGTCCAGCCCAAAAGCAAGAGAGATTGTTCAATATGGCTGCCTTGGCACTGTATTCCATTCGAACAATCAGTTTATCTGATTTGGCTGTGAATGATTTTTCATAATCAACTGTCAGAGAAGTTCAGTCGAACCTCCTGTACAGCACACTTTGAATCGGACGACATTGTAAATCAGGCTAGGTACATGTGAATTTCCCAGCAGCTCCATTAAGTATCACATGGATCTTAAAATCGGCAGCATCAGTAGCAACCATTCATGAAGTAAATGTCTAGATAGTTATATTTCTGTTATAAGTGAAGGACATGCTATTCATGGGATGCATGCTTTGTCACAAAATTGCTTTGACCGTTCTCTTGAGGAGCAATAACAGAATGAATGTTCTCCTAGCTACTCAATGGCATTCTCTGAGCCGCCATATGGTGATGAAGATTTGATCTCATGTGCATTATAGTGACTTTTCTAAAGGATGACAAAACAATGACATTTATAAAGGAGGCAAATCATTAGTAGGAAAACCTTGTCATCACTGTGATGTCGCCAGATTGACTTTAGATGGAGTAAACTTTAGCTAGCTAGCTAAAATTGAGGGGCAGGACCAGATTTTAGCTAGCTAATTTATCTCCAGCTCTTCCTTCAAAGACTCAATCATGGACACCCTTACTGACAGTTGTGGCTGATTCGTGTGATGTATTGTCTCTACTTTATTGCACTGTGTACTGTTGTCTGTGTCCAATAATGTTTGTACCATGTTTTGTGCTGCTGCCATGTTGTGTTGCTACCATGCTAAACTCAGCAAAAAAAGAAAACGGCTTTTTTTCAGGACCCTGTCTTCAAAGATAATTTGTAAAAGTCCAAATAACGTCACAGATCTTCATTGTAAAGGGTTTAAACACTGTATTCCATGCATGTTCAATGAACCATAAACAATTCATGAACATGCACCTGTGGAACGGTCGTTAAGACACTAACAGCTTACAGACGGTAGGCAATTAAGGTCACAGTTTTGAAAACTTAGGACACTAAAGATGCCTTTCTACTGACTCTGAAAAACATCAAAAGAAAGATGCCCAGGGTCCCTGCTCATCTGTGTGAACGTGCCTTAGGCATGAAGACTGCAGATATGGCCAGGGCAATAAATTGCAATGTCCGTACTGTGAGACGCCTAAGACAGCACTACAGGGATACAGGACGGACAGCTGATCGTCCTCGCAGTGGCAGACCATGTGTAACACCTGCACAGGATCGGTACATCGGAACATCACACCTGCGGGACAGGTACTGGATGGCAATAACAACTGCCCAAGTTACACCAGGAATGCACAATTCCTCCATCAGTGCTCAGACTGTCCGCAATAGGCTGAGAGAGGCTGGACTGAGGGCTTGTACAGTAGGCCTGTTGTAAGGCAAGTCCTCACCAGACAACAACGTTGCCTATGGGCACAAACCCACCGTCGCTGGACAAGACAGGACTGGCAAAAAGTGCTCTTCACTGACGAGTTGCGGTTTTGTCTCACCAGGGGTGATGGTCGGATTCACGTTTATTGTCGAAGGAATGAGCGTTACCTGTACTGTGGAGCGGGATAGATCTCACAGCAAGAACTGGCAAATCTGGTGCAGTCCATGAGAAGGAGATGCACTGCAGTACTTAATGCAGCTGGTGGCCACACCAGCTAGCTACTGACTGGTACTTGATTTTGACCCCCCCTTTTTTTCAGGGACACATTATTCCATTTCTGTTAGACACATGTCTGTGGAACTTGTACAGTTTGTCTCAGTTGTTGAATCTGGTTATGTTCATACTGTCAAGTGTCAGTGTGCAGCGGTGAGGGCAGAGTCAGGCGCAGGACACAGAACTGAGTTAAAGAATGAACTTTACTCGAAAAGAAACAACCATAAATTCCACGCAGGGAGAGCACACCAAACCACAGCAGTCTAACACTCAACAACGAACAAACACACACAAAACATATTGGGAACCAGAGGGTAAATAGGGAAAATAATATTAACGTAATGGGAACCAGGTGTGTACAATCAAGACAAAACAACATAGAAAAAGAAACGTAGATCGGTGGCAGCTAGAAAGTCATGACAGCACCCCCCTCCTGACGCGCGGCTCCAGCAGCGCGCCGACGCCGGCCTCGGGGACGACCCGGAGGACGAGGCGCAGGGCGATCTGAGTGGAGACGGTGAAATTCCTGCAGTAAGGAAGTGTCCAGGATGTCCTCCACCGGCACCCAGCATCTCTCCTCTGGACCGTACCCCTCCCACTCCACGAGGTACTGAAGAAGGCCCCTCGCCTGACGCCTTGAGTCCATGATGGCTCGCACAGTATAGGCCGGGGCCCCCTCGATATCCAAAGGGGACGGAGGAACCTCCTCCTGCACCTCAGACTGCTGGAGCGGACCAGCCACCACCGGCCTGAGGAGAGACACATGGAACGAGAGGTTAATACGATAATCAGGGGGAAGCTGTAACCTATAACATACCTAGTTCAATCTCCTCGGGACTTTAAATGGCCCCACAAACCCAGCTTCTGGCAGGGCAGACGAAGGAGCAGGTTTCGGGTCGAGAGCCAGACCCGGTCTCCCGGTGCATACACCGGAGCCTCACTGAGGAGGCGGTCGGCGCTCGCCTTCTGTCGCCTGATGGCCCGTTGCAGGCGCACATGGGGGGTGTCCCAGGTCTCCTCCGAGCGCCGAAACCATTCATCCACCGCAGGTGCCTCAATCTGGCTCTGATGCCACGGTGCCAGGACCGGCTGATAACCTAGTACACACTGAAACAGAGACAGGTTAGTGGAGTGGCGGAGGGAGTTTTGGGCCATCTCTGCCCAGAGGATGAAAGCCGCCCACTCCCCCGGCCGGTCCTGGCAATAAGACCGCAGAAACCTACCCACATCCTGGTTAACTCTGCAGCTGAATTGGTTCCCCCTAACCATCCGAGGCTGATCCTGGTGGTGGCTGCTGTACATACCAAGCTGGTGGTGCAGGTTGTAGAAATGCTATAGCCTGATCTGTTTATTATGTCTTGCTAACTCCTTCTGTATGATAGTTGTCATGCCATGTTACCATAGCAGTTGGCTTGGCTATACATACAGTGCATTCGGAAAGTATACTGGGGAAGGGTACCAACATTTTTTGCCAGCATTGAAGGTCCCCAAAAACACAGTGTCCTTCATCATTCTTAAATGGAAGAAGTTCGGAACGACCAAGACTCTTCCTAGAGCTGGCTGCCCGGCCAAACTGAGCCATCGGGGGAGAAGGTTCTTGGTCAGGGAGGTGACTAAGAACCCGATGGTCACTCTGACAGAGCTCCATAGTTCCACTGTGGAGATGGGAGAATCTTCCAGGAGGACAACCTGACAGAGATTGAGAGGATCTGCAGAGAAGAATGGGAGAAACTCCCCAAATACAGCTAGCGTCATACCCAAGAAGACTCGAGGCTCTTATCGCTGCCAAAGGTGCATCAACAAAGTACTGAGTAAAGGGGTCTGAATACTTTTTCTTTGTACTAAGTTAGCAAAAACTTTAAAAAAATGTTTTTGCTTTGTCATTATGGGGCATTGTGTGTAGATTGATGAAGAAAAAAATGATTTAATCAATTTTAGAATAAGACTGTAATGTAATAAAATTTTGAAAAAGTCTGGGGGGGTCGGAATACTTTCCGAATGCACTGTATACTGTACCCCCCAGAGCTTCAGCTGTAAAACAATAACTTGAAAAGATACTTACATGCCATCATTATAACCTTGTTTTACGATCAGCCAATCAGACTGTCTATGTAAATAACTCATTTCATATTCAAGTTTGTTTCCTAATGCCCACACGATCAGACTGAGCATTTCAGTGGTCCAATGAGGCTCATGGAAATAAATTATTAAACATATATTTTGAAGTTATATATAAAAACATAAACACACAGTGATCTATTAGTTATCTCTGAACTATTTGAGAACATTTGCAATGTCAAACCAGTTGGAGAAAGTTCCTAGAACATTACCAAAATACATGTAAATGAAATGTAATCCTGTTTGAGTTTAGGAAAACATTCTGTTAAAGTAAATGAAATACCAAGATTTTTTATTTTTTTGGCAAGTTCCTTAAATGTGCTGAGAATGTACCAAAGCCAAGCAACTATCCTGCACCATTCCCAGAAAGTTGTGGGATGGTTGTATGCAAAATAACCATAGGACAACCATGCTCTCACCAAGCTCAAAGAAACATATCCCACTGGGCAGTGTGATTTCCACATAATTTCAACCCAAAAGATCTTTGTGATGACGTTGAATCAACGTGGGCAACTAATTGGATTACCAAAAATCCATCAACGTAAAGGGCATTTAGTCTTTTTTTTTTTTTACCCAACTTTGAACCTAAATCCAATGACATGGTGAAATTATTTGTTGATTTCACGTTAAATTCATATTAGTTGACCACACAAATGTAAATCAAAACTTAGACGTTGAACTGACATCTGTGCCCAGTGGGATGGTTTTCATAACATTATGTACAAGCTTGGATCTGTGTACCAGAATCTCACTGATCCATGCTGCTACCCACAAGGGCGCTTGTGTGGGTAGCAGCATGGATACACTTGGCAGGAGGATCGGGCAAGGCAAGAGGGCTGCTTTCCCACACCACCAGCCCTATATTCTGTGGTTGTGATGATGCCAAAGTCACTGCTTATTTTCTCAACCTTCAGTCAAACACTAAAAGTCTCAACTCAGTAATGATTTGAGAGGTCCAAAATCATGCAACGCTTATGGATTTGCTAATACTGTATACAGTTACACCACCCATACGGTTGTGACCATTTCAAATTAAAACAGGAACTGTTATCACGTCACTTCTCCACATTGCAAAAAAAACAAGGCTACCTACTTGTTGTGTTCATTAACTCACAAGGAATCAAACAAAACTTCAGTTCTTCCAATGGTTCCAAGCTGTAATGAAGTCACAGTTGGCATGTTGAAAACATATTTTCAAATGCTTTCTTGAAGAATAGGCACTAAATTCCCTCCATTTCAATCCATCTAGAGAAGAAAATCAGTATAGAAAAGGTTGCCATCTGGCATGTTTACACTTAATTGAGAGGTAAATATAATATTTTGATAAAGCTATTGTGCCAAAGGTTTGCAAAGAATCCTCAGTCTTTATGGGGGGGGAAAAAAAACACAAAAAGGCAACGCAAATTACTTCTCTTTTGGAATTATGAATGTGCCCCTCAGAACAAAATGTATAATAATAGATTTGTGTTTTCCTTTTGACGGCATCATGTTCCTTTTTCAACTCCTCCTGTCTCAATCTCACACCTCGGTCCCCTCCAGCTATCATTTCTGACAGTCTCAGAACCTCATCATTCTATCAATTCCTCCAACCCCCTTTACTTTTAGGTCTGGATGGAGGACAAGAACACGCAGTACTGGCACAGTAGGTAATTTTATCACTCTATTTCGACCCACAGTTCCCTAGGAGCCCAGGGAAAATGTCATTTCCCACCCAGAGCTCCTCATCCTTTGGCCTCATCAATCCCCATTCATTTCGAGCAGGTCCACTTCCTCACCTATTCAAAACAAGGTGTTATTCAGAGAGCATCTATGATTGAGTCTCTTCATGTCAATGGGTCCATGGGCTGCGTTCCAATTAACATCCTATTCCCTATATAGTGCACTTCTTCTAAACAGAGCCTTATGGGTCCTGGTCAAAAGTAGTACTCTATATAGGGAATAGGGTGCCATTTGAGATGTACCCCCATGTCAACTACATGGGTCTCATCCGTGACTGAGGACATGCAACGGGCATGCGAGGATGAGAAGCCAGCTCTTGACTGATAAGCCCAGTCATGAGTGGCACAAAAGGTCATGACCAGTCATGTCTGTCGGATTGGATCCTTCAGACCCTTATCACCAACACTATCATCATAGGTATCATCATATTAAGCCTGGTGTATGAGAAGGTTGGCCAATGGCCATCAGACATGAAATAGAAGAGAGTTGCTTCTAATGGAAGGCCTCCCTCTCCACATGTAGTGCCTCCACTCTCTCTTTCAGCCTAAAATGAAACTCACTCATGCAGGTCTACGGTATGTTGCGGACGTTTGTCATTGGGTGTTGTGGAAAGTGGAAAGGCGAGAGAGATTGTCAGTGTGCTTTCCCCAGTTCAAGCCCACATAAACACAGAGATCCGCATTCATTTTGTGAGCAGCTGTCATTTAAAAACAGAGGACTTCTCTTGAGAAGCTCTCAGATGTTCTGCGAAAAGTTTCATCCATTTCATTTTTCATCCAACCTCAGGCGTGGCTTTTATTTCAAATAATCAGTGAAGTAGTAGTTCCTATTATTTCAACTGTTACCATGTCTTATGGTTGGAGAGGTGCTGATACAACACACGTATTACTGGAACTGAGTATTATATTACTACAAAATACTGCCACATGCAGCTTGCCTACCTCCTCTCTGGGTATGGCTACATATCGCCATTATTTAATGTGTACTGCCACCTTGTGCATCTAAGGTGTCCCTGCAGAATGTCTAACTAATGAGAACTTTTCACTCCAATTCTTTGAAGCATTAAAAACATACCAAATAAAGGCTTAGTAAATGTGTAATGAACAACCAAGGAAGAGGTCAAATACATGTATCACTGCTCAGAGTTCATGGGAATTCAGTGGAATTTGTGGAAGGATAAAAAATCATATTTAGACACAGGATTGTTATGGGAGCAATAATGTGAATTGACAGTTAATTCATGGGAAATTCTCCTTCATATTACATGACTTTGAGTACAATGTTTAATTTGTTCAGCATTTCATAATCATACACTTTAATGGACCCTAGGGGTCAGATCGTCAGACAGAACTAAGCCCTATCTCTAGTCTAATAAGAATGTCCAATGGAGAATCTCCATTGAAATTGTTAAGGAAACTGGCCATAAATGTCTACCACATCGGGCCCTGAGGACAAATCTTTCTTGCAAAAATGAGCCTTTCCACGGAAACTACTAAATGTTTTGCTGTTCTCAGTTGTTCTAGAAAACTTGTACGGTACCTAGAAAAGAATGGATGACGACACCCACTTACGTAGAGCTTTTAATGTGACGCTACAAATACTCATGCTACTGTATGTCCGAAATGGTCACAGACATATACTGTGCAAGCATTCTGTAGACAGCCATGCTGTTATCGCCTCTAGCCCATTACTGGGCGTTCTGGCCCCTGTATAGTGTACACACTGCCAGCAGACATGAGAGTGAAATTGTTTCATAAGTGTAGTCTATCTCTTACGTTGTGGAACAGGCTTACGGCAGAATATACAGTGCATTCAGAAAGTATTCAGACCCCTTCCCCTTTTCCACATTTGGTTACATTACAGCCTTGTTCTACAATTGATTAAATTAACTTTTTCCTCAATCTACTCTACACATAATACCCCATAATGACGAAGCGAAACAGGCTTTCGGAAATTTTTACAAATGTATTTAAAATTAAACAGAAACACATTTACATAAGTATTCAGACCCATTGCTATGAGACTCGAAATTGAGCTCAGGTGCATCCTGTTTCCATTGATCATCCTTGAAAATTTTCTACAACTTGATTGGAGTCCACCTGTGGGAAATTAAATTGATTGGACATGATTTGGAAAGGTGCACACACCTGTCTATATAAGACACCACAGTTGATAAAGTGCATGTCGGAGCAAAAACCAAGCTGAGGTCAAAGGAATTGTCCATAGAGCTCCGACACAGGATTGTGTCGAGGCACAGATCTGGGGAAGGGTACCAAAATATTCTGCAGCTTTGAAGGTCCCCAAGAACACAGTGGCTTTCATCATTCTTCAATGCAAGAAGTTTGGAACCACTAAGACACTTCCTAGAGCTGGCCTCCTGGCCAAATTAAGCAAGCTGGGGAGAAGGGCCTTGGTCAGGGAGGTGACCAAGAACACTATGGTCATTCTGACAGAGCTCCAGAGCTCTGTGGAGATTGGCGAGCCTTCCAGAAGGACTACATCTCTGCAGCACTCCACCAATCTGGCCTTTATGGTAGAGTGGCTAGAGGGAAGGCATTCCTCAGTAAAAGGCACACGACAGGCCGCTTGGAGTTTGCCAAAAAGGCAGCTAGAGGAATCTCAGACCATGAGAAACATTCTCTGGTCTCATAAAAGCAATATTGAACTCTTTGGCCTGAATGCCAAGCATCACATCTTGAGGAAGCATGCTGTGGGGATGTTTTTCAGTGGCAGGGACTGGGAGACTAGTCAGGATCGAGGGAAAGATGAACAAGCTTGAGAGGATGAAAGAGCTTGAAAGGTTCTGCAGCAAAGAATGAGAGAAACTCCAAATACAGGTGTACCAAGCTTGTAGAGTCATAGGCAAAAGTCTCAAGGATGTAATCGCTGCCAAAGTTGCTTCAGAGTAAATGGTCAGAATATTTACGTAAATGTGATATTTGTTGTAAAAATGTTATACATTTGCAAATAAAACATTTTTTAAAACTGTTTTTGCTTTGTCATTATGGAGAGTATTGTGTGTAGAATGAGGGGTGGGAAACAATGTAACACATTTTAGAATAAGGCTGTAACGTAACAAAATGTGGAAAAAGTCTAAATGGTCTGAATACTCCGTGAGCAGTGATTATAGCCTCCTCCCGTTGCGGTGATGATTTAGCAGACTTTGTAGTTTTCTTCTCACTTTAGTGTAAGTCAGGGGAAAACCTCCCTTTTCCTTCAAATTATTGTCAAACTATCTTTTGGTTCAAAACGGATGTCAAAATAGTCAGACAATTTTAACACAGCAGACATGGCACAGCGTATTTTGTGTTTGTGTGAAACAGAAATATTTATTGGGAGATGTAAATAAATAAATAAAACAAAGTGAAAGCTCTCTTATTCTCCCTGTACAACATGTTCCAAACGGTCATCTATCATTCGAAATGAGGATACCAGTAACAGCCCACACAGATACAGATGGGTTAGGGGAGGGAGAGAGTGGATTGACAAATTCCTCAGTGTACTTTGCTATCATCCAGTGGGTGGTGACTAAATTCAGCAATAGGGAGAAATGTCCTCGATCTTTATGAAGTATAATCATCTCTCTGTCTCTCAGCTAGCACATTCTATGTTTCTTAGAGCTTGGTGAGAGCGTGGTTGTCCTGTGGTTATTTTGCAGACAACTTTCTGAAAATGGTGCAGGATAAGTCTATATAAGGCACTGGATGAAAAGGCACACCTGTCTATATATGGTCCCACAGTTGACAGTGTATTTCAGAGCAAAAACCAAGCCATGAGGTCGATGGAATTGTCCATAAAGACTCTCAGACCATGAGAAACAAGATTCTCTGGTCTGATGAAACCAAGATTGAACTCCTTAGCCTGAATGCCAAGCTTCACGTCTGTGCCAAGCTTGTAGCATCATACCCAATAAGAATTGATGCTGTAATCGCTGCCAAAGATGCTTCAACAAAGTACTGAGTAAAGGGCCTGAATCCTAACGTAAATGTGATATTTGCGTTTTTTTTTTACCAAACATTTCTAAAAACTTGTTTTTGATTTGTCATTATGGGGTATTGTGTGTAGATTGATGAGGGGGAAAAAAGATTGATTCAATTTTAGAATAAGGCTGTAATGTAACAACATGTGAGAGAAAAGAAGTCAAGGAGTCTGAATACTTTCCGAAGGCACTGTACACTTCTTGAAGGATGACAATTAATTTAAGGAGAGCAGGAGAAAGCGGGTAATAGCATCTGCATTTAGGCTAAAAGCAGGACCTGAAACTAAAGTAACCCCCGTGGAGGCTAACTCTGGGCCAAGCTGGATGATTCCTGCCAGTATTTTGTGCGAGTCTTTTAAACTCATTAATCTTTGAATTTCGAATGTGGTGCTTACCTGCCTATATGGGTTAAAGGGGCTGAGGGGTATACCTCATATGAAGGAATATGAACAAGCCAATTCAATGATCCACAAAAGTGTTTTCAAAAGAATCAAGCACAGTACTGACAGGAAGTCATCCAGCTTGGCCCAGGGCGAACCTCCATTTGGGGTGCTATAGTGTTGAGAGATGAGGGGTCTCAACACTACATCACCCACAAACACCTACCCAAAGGTCATTATGATCAAGCAATGATGGAAAAAGTACTCAATTGTCATCTTGAGTAAAAGTAAAAGTATTTGGTTTTAAATGTACTTAAGTATCAAAAGTAAATGTAATTGCTAAAATATACTTACAGTGGGGCCAAAACGTATTTAGTCAGCCACCAATTGTGCAAGTTCTCCCACTTAAAAAGATGAGAGGCCTGAAATTTTCATCATAGGTACCCTTCAACTATGACAGACAAAATGAGAAAGAAAAAAAAATCCAGAAAATCACGTAGGATTTTTAATGAATTTATTTGCAAATGATGGTGGAAAATAAGTATTTAGTCACCTACAAACAAGCAAGATTTCTGGCTCTCACAGACCTGTACCAACATCTTTAAGAGGCTCCTATTTCCTCCACTCGTTACCTGTATTAATTGCACCTGTTTGAACTTGTTATCAGTATAAAAGACACCTGTCCACAACCTCAAACAGTCACACTCCAAACTCCACTATGGCCAAAACCAAAGAGCTATCAAAGGACACCAGAAACAAAATTGTAGACCTGTAGAAGCAGCTTGGTTTGAAGAAATCAACTGTGGGAGCAATTATTAGGAAATGGAAGACATACAAGACCACTGAATCTCCCTCGATCTGGGGCTCCACGCAAGATCTCACCCCGTGGGGTCAAAATGATCACAAGAACGGTGAGCAGAAATCCCAGAACCACACGGGGGGACCTAGTGAATGACCTGCAGAGAGCTGGGACCAAAGTAACAAAGCCTACCATCAGTAACACACTATGCCGCCAGGGACTCAAATCCTGCAGTGCCAGACGTGTCCCCCTGCTTAAGCCAGTACATGTCCAGGCCCGTCTGAAGTTTGCTAGAGAGCATTTGGATGATCCAGAAGAAAATTAGGAGAATGTCATATGGTCCGATGAAACCGAAATATAATTTTTTGGTAAAAACTCAACTCGTCGTGTTTGGAGGACAAAGAATGCTGAGTTGCATCCAAAGAACAACATACCTACTGTGAAGCATGGGGGTGGAAACATCATGCTTTGGGGCTGTTTTTCTGCAAAGGGACCAGGACGACTGATCCGTGTAAAGAAAATAATGAATGGGGCCATGTATCGTGAGATTTTTAGTTAAAACCTCCTTCCATCAGCAAGGGCATTGAAGATGAAACGTGGCTGGGTCTTTCAGCATGACAATGATCCCAAACACACCGCCTGGGCAATGAAGGAGTGGCTTCGTAAGAAGCATTTCAAGGTCCTGGAGTGGCCTAGCCAGTCTCCAGATCTCAACCCCATAGAAAATCTTTGAAGGGAGTTGAAAGTCTGTGTTGCCCAGAAACAGCCCCAAAACATCACTGCTCTAGAGGAGATCTGCATGGAGGAATGGGCCAAAATACCAGCAACAGTGTGTGAAAACCTTGTGAAGACAGAAAATGTTTGACCGCTGTCATTGCCAACAAAGGGTATATAACAAAGTATTGAGATAAGCTTTTGTTATTGACCAAATACTTATTTTCCACCATAATTTGGAAATGAATTAAAAATCCTACAATGTGATTTTCTGGATTTTTTTTTTCATTTTGTCTGTCATAGTTGAAGTGTAACTATGATGAAAATTACAGGCCTCTCTCATCTTTTTAAGTGGGAGAACTTGCACAATTGGCAGCTGACTGAATACTGTTTTGCCACACTCTAAGTATCAAAAGTAAATTCCTTATATTAAGCAAACCAGACAGCACAATTTTCTTTATTATGTATGGATAGCCAGGGGCACACTCCAACACTATTTACAAAATATGCATTTGTGTTTAGTGAGTCCACCAGGCCAGAGGCAGTAGGAATAAATATGACAACTTTCCTGTCCTGCTAAGCATTTAAATATAACGAGTACTTTGGTTGTCAAGGAAAATGTATGGAGTAAAAAGTACAATGTTTTCTTTAGGAATGTAGTGAAGTAAAAGTAGTCAAAAATATAAATAGTAAAGTACAGATACCTGTTAAGGGATTTTTATGAATAATGACTAAATTATGTATACATTTAAATTAGAACTATAACTTAACAGAATACTACTATGTTACTGTATGGATGTATGAATCTCTTATTATAATCATAATACTGAATGTAATGAGTGTAGTTTTTGTCAAGAATTAGAACAAGGACTTTCTGTTCCTTGTTAGAAACTAATGGAGCTATCGTCAGACCGGCTGGAATGCTGTGTTCCTTACAGGACATTCTGTCTCTACCCAGGGAGGGGAGAGGCCTTGGGCTAGTAGTAGATTGTTTAACAGGTGGCAGACAATGTGGGAAGGCTTGTGAACTATACTGCCATTGTATCTGAGAGGAGGAGAGACATTTATGATGAAATATGAGGTATATAAACTAATGTTCATGTTATTATGGGTAGAGCTCTCGAAAATAAACAGTACTGACTAATTATGAGACTGGTCTCTGTCCATTTTATGCAAATAAGTATCTTACAAATTCTTAGAAATGGAGTGTTTTAATTGAACATATAGGAAAGAAATTCCTCTAACAATACCCCCAAAAACGACTTAAGTAAACATACTTTAAAGTATAACGTAAGTACTTTACACCACTGCAAGCAAACTACAGGTTTTGCATGTGATACTATCAGTGCACAGAGCTACAGGCATGTGAATTCAAGTGGGAAATGGAATTTTGGATAAAACCTGTATCAAACTCATGAACACTGTTATTTTCAGTTAAACTGTCAATGCAGTTCTGATGAGGCAATTAGTGTTACAACAAATTACTGGGGGCTATAGCAGCCACTCTAGACCAGATGGGTGGAATTCAATATCTGTTTTCATTTTCTAACTTGAAACATGTAATATATAACTTGAAACATGTAATATATAACTTGAAACATGTAATAGGGCCATGTATGCACTTTGTATTCCAAGGACAGGGAGTAATACAGGAGTAATAAACCTAGTGTTAAACAGAAACTACTTTTACCTGTTCTCTACTCTGGCGACGCTTCTTTGCATGGTTCTCCAAGATTGTGTCCCGTGTTCTCTTGTAAACCTGTTAGTTACGCCCACCTCACGTTCTCACAATAGGTGGCACAAGAACCTGCATATAAGAATAAGCTTAATTTCATAGTGTTTTGGTAGCCAGGCCACCGGTGCAGAGCCTTGCTATCATATGTAAAAATAAAAATAAATTAAAAAGACCAAAAGACCGGTGTCAGAGAGAACGCAAAAGTGTTACATTTGTGTAAATGATTTGCTGCTTCTGTCCCACAACTCTGCCGCATAGTTACTATTGTTGAATTGCGTGTGGGCATTCCTTGTCAAGTTACATCTTTTTGGCGACGAGAATAAAACTTGATCAGCATGTACAGGGCGATGTGCTAGCTAGCTAAGAAACAATGGAAGTAGTCAGTTAGCTAGCTAGCTTAATGAGCGACTGTGAGAAGCCGCCGCTGGAGGGCAACGCCGACGGTGACAACCAGCAGCACATGGAAA
The DNA here is from genome assembly GCF_023373465.1 of Oncorhynchus keta. Classification (NCBI taxonomy): domain Eukaryota; kingdom Metazoa; phylum Chordata; class Actinopteri; order Salmoniformes; family Salmonidae; genus Oncorhynchus; species Oncorhynchus keta. The sequence continues at coordinate 4,292,953 of NC_068428.1, forward strand.
TCGCTAATGAGGATCATAGACAAATTGGCGTAATAATGGCAACATTGGGACTATCACTGAGTTTGTGAACGACAACGAGGACTTGACGGAATATGTGGAAAGGTTGGGACACTTTTTCTTGGCAAATGGAATTACAGATTCTCTTGAGTGTGTGTGGGGCTAAAACCTACAAGCTCATGAGGAATTTGGCTAAACACCAGAGATCGGGAGAAATTCCTTTTCTGGATCTAGTTGCTCTCGTTCGACTCACCACAATCCAAAGCCTTCCGTGATTGTCCAGAGGTTCAAATTGAACTGCCATTTTTGGGAAAACAGGTCAGTCTGTTGCTAACTTTGTTGCTGAATTTCGTGAGCCATCTGAACATTGTGAGTTTGGGGCTGTTAGAGGACATGCTCCGTGACAGATTAGTCTGTGGCATAAATGAGGACAGCATATAGTGCCGCTTGCTGGGGGAAGTCACACTGACTTTCAAGAGAGCATTGGAACTATCTCAAGGGATGGAGATGGCCACTAGGTAATGTAAAAAAATATTAGAAAGGCCAACAGTGTAAGTTGTGCAGTGCATCAGGTGACAAAAGCGATGGCAGGAAAAAGAGGAAAAGCAGTGGAATGTTTCAGATGTGGGGGAACACATTATGCAAACAAATTTAAGTTCAAGCATACTGTCTGTCACAATTGCAACACAAAGGGAAATTAAGCTAAAAGAAAATGCAGGGGTCCTAGGAGCAAGCCAGAAGGTGGGCAGGCTGGGCAAGGCAAGTTCACAGCAACGAAGCCACAGACAACACGCACAAAGGCTTGTTCAGGTACAACCGTGTGGTTTTCGGATTGGCATCCAGACCAGCCATTTTCCAGAGGACAATGGACAATCTGCTGCAGGGGGTCCCTCATGTACCAGTGTACCTGGACAACATCCTGGTTACAGAGGAGGAGCACCTCCACCATCTTTGTTAGAGAGATTCTCCAGTCAGGGCTGCACCTGAAGCGTAGCAAGTGCACATTCCAAGCACAGAGTGTGACATACCTAGGTCACACTATCACAGTGCAGGGTCTGTGTCCTGTGGAGGACAAAGTCAGGGCAATCAAGGATGCTCCAAATCCCAAGAACGTGTCTGAGCTCAGGTCGTTCCTGGGCATGGGGAACTACTATGGTAAGTTCCCCCCGGAGCTGTCAGTGTTGACACCACTTTATCAGCTGCTTCACAAAGACTGTAAATGGAAGTGAGGGCCAGCTCAAGTGAAAGCACTACTACAATCAGCACAACTGCTTGTTCATTTTGACCAAGACAAAGAGATCATTCTGTCATGTGACACCTCACCCTATGGCGTCGGGGCAGTCCTCTCTCATCAGATGGAGGACGGGTCAGAGAAACCCCATTTGATTCCCCACACGCACGCTGACGAGTGCTGAGAAGGGTTATTCACAGTTAGACAAGGAAGGTCTGGCCAAAGTTTTTGCTGTGAAACGCTTCCATCAGTACCTCTGCGGCCATCATTTCACCATATGCACTGACCACCAACCACTGATGAGCCTTTTCAGTGAATCAAGATGCATTCCTCCCATGGCTTCAGCAAGGATACAGCGCTGGGCCATCACACTGTCAGCTTACCAGTACACTATCGTGTACAGAGTGAGGAAGGACAATGCAAACGCAGATGCGTTCAGACATCACCCGCTACCAGAGATGCCCGCCACAACTGTGGTGCCTCCCGAGACAATTTTCCTAATGGAGAGATTGTCAAACTCACCTGTAAATTCCAAACAGATCAAACAATGGACAGACCGAGATCCTATCCTGGCCCAAGTGCAAAGATTCCTTATGCAAGGCTGGCCTCCTGTAATAGAGGATGATGGACTGAGACCTTATGCCAAGTGCAAAACTGAGCTGAGTGTGCAGGATGACTGCATACTCTGGGGGTACAGAGTGGTTGTTCCACCCCCTGGCCGTTCACAAGTCTTGGATGAGATCCATGAGGCTCACCCGGGTGCCTCCCGGATGAAAGGTTTAGCCAGATCTTACATAGCTGTCTAAATCGCAGTGACCCCCAACCAACCTCTCCCCTCACTGGACCCTTTTTGATCACTCGACTAAGCATGCCTCTCCTTAATGTCAAGATGTCTTGTCCATTGCTGTTCTGGTTAGTGTTTATTGGCTTATTTCACTGTAGAGCCTCTAGTCCTGCTCACTATACCTTATCCAACATATTAGTTCCACCACCCACACATGCAATGACATCTCCTGGTTTCAATAATGTTTCTAGAGACAATATCTCTCTCTTCATCACTCAATACCTAGGTTTACCTCCACTGTATTCACATCCTACCATACCTTTGTCTGTACATTATACCATGATGCTATTTTATCGCCCCCAGTAACCTCCTTTTACTCTCTGTTCCAGACGTTCTAGACGACCAATTCTTATTGCTTTCAGCCGCATCCTTATTCTACTCCTCCTATGTTCCTCTGGCGATGTAGAGGTGAATCCAGGCCCTCCAGTGCCTAGCTCCACTCCTATTCCTCAAGCGCTCTCTTTTGACGACTTCTGTAACCGTAATAGCCTTGGTTTCATGCATGTTAACATTAGAAGCCTCCTCCCTAAGTTTGTTCTATTCACTGCTTTAGCACACTCTGCCAACCCGGATGTTCTAGCTGTCTCTGAATCCTGGCTTAGGAAGACCACCAAAAATTCAGAAATTTTAATTCCAAACTACAACATTTTCAGTCAAGATAGAACTGCCAAAGGGGGAGGTGTTGCAATCTACTGCAAAGATAGCCTGCAGAGTTCTGTCCTACTATCCAGGTCTGTACCCAAACAATTTGAACTTCTACTTTTAAAAATCCACCTCTCTAAAAACAAGTCTCTCACCGTTGCCGCCTGCTATAGACCACCCTCTGCCCCCAGCTGTGCTCTGGACACCATATGTGAACTGATTGCCCCCCATCTATCTTCAGAGCTCGTGCTGCTAGGCGACCTAAACTGGAACATGCTTAACACCCCAGCCATCCTACAATCTAAACTTGATGCCCTCAATCTCACACAAATTATCAATGAACCTACCAGGTACCTCCCCAAAGCCTTAAACACGGGCACCCTCATAGATATCATCCTAACCAACTTCCCCTCTAAATACACCTCTGCTGTCTTCAACCAAGATCACAGCGATCAATGCCTCATTGCCTGCATCCGTAATGGGTCAGCGGTCAAACGACCTCCACTCATCACTGTAAAACGCTCCCTGAAACACTTCAGCGAGCAGGCCTTTCTATCGACCTGGCCGGGGTATCCTGGAAGGATATTGATCTCAACCCATCAGTAGAGGATACATGGATATTTTTAAAAAAATGCCTGCCTAACCATCTTAAATAAATATGCCCCATTCAAGAAATTTAGAACCAGGAACAGATATAGCCCTTGGTTCTCCCCAGACCTGACTGCCCTTAACCAACACAAAAACATCCTATGGTGTTCTGCATTAGCATCGAACAGCCCCCGTGATATGCAGCTGTTCAGGGAAGCTAGAAACCATTATACACAGGCAGTTAGAAAAGCTAAGGCTAGCTTTTTCAAGCAGAAATTTGCTTACTGCAACACTAACTCAAAAAAGTTCTGGGACACTGTAAAGTCCATGGAGAATAAGAACACCTCCTCCCAGCTGCCCACTGCACTGAAGATAGGAAACACTGTCACCACTGATAAATCCACCATAATTGAGAATTTCAATAAGCATTTTTCTACGGCTGGCCATGCTTTCCACCTGGCTACTCCTACCCCGGTCAACAGCACTGCACCCCCAACAGCAACTCGCCCAAGCCAACCATTTCTCCTTCTCCCAAATCCATTCAGCTGATGTTCTGAAAGAGCTGCAAAATCTGGACCCCTACAAATCAGCCGGGCTAGACAATCTGGACCCTTTCTTTCTAAAATTATCTGCCTAAATTGTTGCCACCCCTATTACTAGCCTGTTCAACCTCTCTTTCGTGTCGTCTGAGATTCCCAAAGATTGGAAAGCAGCTGCGGTCATCCCCCTCTTCAAAGGGGGGGACACTCTTGACCCAAACTGCTACAGACCTATATCTATCCTACCATGCCTTTCTAAGGTCTTCGAAAGCCAAGTCAACAAACAGATTACCGACCAATTCCAATCTCACCATACCTTCTCTGCTATGCAATCTGGTTTCAGAGCTGGTCATGGGTGCACCTCAGCCACGCTCAAGGTCCTAAACAATATCTTAACCGCCATCGATAAGAAACATTACTGTGCAGCCGTATTCATTGATCTGGCCAAGGCTTTCGACTCTGTCAATCACCACATCCTCATCGGCAGACTCGACAGCCTTGGTTTCTCAAATGATTGCCTCGCCTGGTTCACCAACTACTTCTCTGATAGAGTTCAGTGTGTCAAATCGGAGGGTCTGCTGTCCGGACCTCTGGCAGTCTCTATGGGGGTGCCACAGGGTTCAATTCTTGGACCGACTCTCTTCTCTGTATACATCAATGAGGTCGCTCTTGATGCTGGTGAGTCTCTGATCCACCTCTTACGCAGACGACACCATTCTGTATACTTCCGGCCCTTCTTTGGACACTGTGTTAACAACCCTCCAGGCAAGCTTCAATGCCATACAACTCTCCTTCCGTGGCCTCCAATTGCTCTTAAATACAAGTAAAACTAAATGCATGCTCTTCAACCGATCGCTACCTGCACCTACCCGCCTGTCCAACATCACTACTCTGGACGGCTCTGACTTAGAATACGTGGACAACTACAAATACTTAGGTGTCTGGTTAGACTGTAAACTCTCCTTCCAGACCCATATCAAACATCTCCAATCCAAAGTTAAATCTAGAATTGGCTTCCTATTTCGCAACAAAGCATCCTTCACTCATGCTGCCAAACATACCCTTGTAAAACTGACCATCCTACCAATCCTCGACTTTGGCGATGTCATTTACAAAATAGCCTCCAATACCCTACTCAAAACATTGGATGCAGTGTATCACAGTGCAATCTGTTTTGTCACCAAAGCCCCATATACTACCTACCATTGCGACCTGTACACTCTCGTTGGCTGGCCCTCGCTTCATACTCATAGCCAAACCCACTGGCTCCATGTCATCTACAAGACCCTGATAGGTAAAGTCCCCCCTAATCTCAGCTCGCTGGTCACCATAGCATCTCCCACCTGTAGCACACGCTCCAGCAGGTATATCTCTCTAGTCACCCCCAAAACCAATTCTTTCTTTGGCCGCCTCTCCTTCCAGTTCTCTGCTGCCAATGACTGGAACAAACTACAAAAATCTCTGAAACTGGAAACACTTATCTCCCTCACTAGCTTTAAGCACCAACTGTCAGAGCAGCTCACAAATTACTGCACCTGTACATAGCCCGCCTATAATTTAGCCCAATCTCTTTCCCAACTGTATTTAATTTATTTATTTTGCTCCTTTGCACCCCATTATTTGTATTTCTACTTTGCACATTCTTCCATTGCAAAACTACCATTCCAGTGTTTTACTTGCTATATTGTATTTACTTTGCCACCATGGCCTTTTTTGCCTTTACCTCCCTTCTCACCTCATTTGCTCACATTGTATATAGACTTGTTTATACTGTATTATTGACTATATGTTTGTTTTACTCCATGTGTAACTCTGTGTCGTTGTATCTGTCAAACTGCTTTGCTTTATCTTGGCCAGGTCGCAATTGTAAATGAGAACTTATTCTCAACTTGCCTACCTGGTTAAATAAAGGTGAAATAAATAAATAAATAAAATAAAACATATGGTGGCCTAACATGGATAAGGAAATAGAAAACAAAGTGAAATCATGTTCTGAGTGCCAGATCAACCCTTTAGATGGCGCCACTACATCTGTGTGAGTGGCCTGATCGCCCATGGTCCAGGCTGAAAATAGACTTTGCAGGCCCTTTTATGTTCCTTGTCATGGTGGACGCGCACTCCAAGTGGCTGGAGGCTCACATCATGAGCAACATCGCAACGACCACAACCATCGGAAAGCTTCGGCAGGCGTTTGTAACCTGCTTGACTCTCGTGTCCGACAACGCCACCTTTACCTGTGATTTGTTCCAAGAATTCATGCGGAAAAACAGGATTCGCCATGTCCGAGTGCGCCATTTCATCCGGCCTCAAGCAGCTTAGAGCAGGCTGTGCAGACACTGAAAGAGGGGCTCAAAACGATGACTGGGGGAACCATTACAACTAAGCTCTCTCAGTTCCAGTACCGCATCATACCACAAACAACAAGACAGGCTCCAGCTGAGATACTGATGGGCAGAAAGCCAAACGCTCACCTGGATGTACTATGTCCAGACATCAAAGCACGAGTGGACTGGAAGCAGGAGAAACAAAAAGAAAGACATGACCACCTTGTGAGGGAGATACATTTAAAACCCAATGACACTGTCTACATCCGCAACTTCACAAGCAGCCAACGTTGGTTGCCAAGTACCATTCTGAGTCAGAGTGGCCCAGTCTCCTTTGTGGTCAAACTGACTGATGGTCGATTCATGCGCAGACACCGGGATCACATTCACCTGTGCTATGACAAAGAAAATGCCATGTTTTCAGACGGAACAGCTACGGGTGGTAGTATACAAGTGGAAACCCCACAGGAAACAGTTAATGAGGAACAGGGGCATTCAGTGGTTCTTGCAGAGGGTAATGGACTTCCTCTAACAAACACCTAACCAGCTCCTGTGGCCTCAGACCCAGCTCCACTGGGACACGGCCTACCCGTGTGTTGTTGCACACCAGGAGTACAGTGCAGATCACAGCGTAGTCACGAGCCTCCTGAAAGACGAACTCTGTAGTTGAGACGAAGAGGCTTGTGGTGTTAGTGTTTGGAACAGCAGACTTAGTGGAAAATAAATAAGGAATGTCAATTTTCGTTTGTTTACATTTACAGTAACACTAGCAGAAGTTCTAAAATGTTGAAAAGAAAACACTGATGGTGTTTACTTGTTAATCATATGTTCTTTTCTCACAGGGGGATTGAAATTAAGGGGGGAGAAGTGTTATAGTGTGGACATTATATAAATAATTACATTGAATATGTTATTGTACTTACCTGCAATATAGTATGATTACTATTCATGTGTCCATGGTTATTGACATTGGCCTTGACGTTTCCCATTTGATGATGTCATCACCCAGAGTTGTACCTGTTCAATGCGATGATTGAGTGGGCTGTATAACTTTGCTGTGTTTGTGGATGGCTGTATACCTTTTAATAGGGTGGAAGTAATTGAATTGCGTGTGGGCATTCCTTGTCAAGTTACCGCACACTGTAAACACATAAACCAACCCAAGCTATGTAAATGATATGCTACGATTGGAGAAGAACACCCCTTCTTTTGTCCACGCCTTCTGGTGCAGTCAATGTACGGGTGAACGAACTTCTGTGTTCTAATACAGTGCGCTGTCAACGACAAGATGGCAGTGAGTGAGTCTATGAAGGGTCTTCTACTCTACCTCTGCATCTGTAGTCATGTTTCTACTGTGGAAGCGTGGGAACTCACCCTGCTTCACACCAACGACGTCCACGCAAGGGTTGAGGAGACGAGCAACAGTTACGGCAAATGCACCAAGCCTCCGTGTTTTGCCGGTGTGGCAAGGAGGTTTACGAAAATACAGGAGATCCGGAGCCGGGAGAAGAACGTGATGCTGCTGGACGCAGGCGACCAATTTCAGGGAACCGTTTGGTTTAATGTATATAAGGGAGCCGAGGCTGCCTATTTTATGAATAAACTTGGCTACGATGCGATGGTAAGCAGTTCACATCATTCCAGTAGAATATTAATGTGGGCGACTGTATCATTTCATAACGGAGGATGCTCTCTGGGTGACCACATTTAAAATACCCATATGCGGGACAACAGAATGATTTGGCACGACATTCTCCGGACACTATCACTATTTCAAAATAGTCCATCATCACTGTCAATCGTGAATGATAATTCTTCACGTTTTACGGTGAAACGTCCAAACATCATCTGCATGCCAGTTTCATGGGAATATCTGCATTTAGAATTTGTGAGCAAATTCGAGCAGATGGTTTTAACCTTCCAGTATTTTTATTCAGCTATCTAGCTAACCATCCTAAAATCTCATAACTGAGGTGGTGTTTTTGGTGTAACAGTAACGTTATACTATGCTGTTAAATTTGTATCCGATATGTTGAATACTAATGAATCATTATGATCTTCCAAGACATTGATTCAGCTTTGATCAAACTTTACTAAAGGACCACAATTGTGAGAAGTGGCGGTGCGACGCAACCCCTGCTCAGCTGTATTGAACGAGCTAATTGAAGCGCACCAAGACTAGCCTACTCATTTGCCTCGGGCAAAACTTAAAGACGCAGAATATTGATCCCATGTGTGGCAGTTTTATGAAAATCTGGAAATATGTGGCCAAGGAAACATGTTCTGGTTGGTGTTAGGAAATGATCATTTTTAAAACGGGATTGAGTGAAGTAGCGGAAAATGATGATTGATCAACTAATTAGCTACCCTCACAAATTTGAAGAAATTACCTTATATACCATCTTTCAGTTACTTACTTAGGTAGCTCTTCGTCACAAGCACGCGTTTTGTAAGTATTATTGTTAGGCGGGACTGTCCTCTCCATGCGTAGCTGGAATTTACCCCGAAAGGATTTGAGAAATGTGATTGGTTGATATTGTCTGGCCTACCTCTCCTCTTGCACTTTGCAGGATATCAGATCTCAACAATGATTGGAAAAGTCGAACAACCTTTTTTTTTTTTTTTTACTTGAATATTTATTATTACAAATATCACAACTCAGAAAACAATGATCAATCAGTAAATCACATCTTTGGGACAAGTCGAACACAACCTTTCTTGAAAGTATGGATCGCGACGTGTCATAGTACATGTATAATTAGTTAGTGAATTGATTTGGCCAAGTGCAACTGCGGTCTCTGTTCAGTGCGCTCACTGCTAAGCAGCGGTCTCTGCTCAGTATGGTAGCTGCCGGTGTGCTTCTCGGTCTTTTTTTCTTGAGTGTTCTTGACGTTCACTCGGTGACAAGCTGCAGCGCTGTCGTTTAACAGCAGATGCGCTGTCAGCCACTGACTTGTCATTGCCACTCCCCAAATGGACTCATGCTAGCAACAAGTTCTGACAGCTCAATCGTCACGAAAAGGCAATAAATACACTGATGAGTTTCTCTCTTTCATACAAACGTTGAGAATTAACGAGGAGATCCCTCAATGTCATTTGTGCGGGGAAGTGCTTAGTTACTTATACGTAGGGAATTTCAGAACAGGGCAGAATGCGTCAGGAAACAGTGTTTCGACAGTGGAAAGTAGGTAAGCTGGCAAGGCATTGTTGTAATTTTATAAAAAGGTGATGATAATCAGAAATAAGGGAGTACTGTCTCAGTAGTATGTGCGAGTTTCTCTTTCAAACAGTTCCCTGGCCTTGTACACAGCTAATAGCTAACGTTAGGCAAAGCGAGTTAGCTAGCTACTGATAGCTCAACCCTAAGTAACAGTACAACTGAAGATGAAAAATGATCAAGCCTACTGTACATCTTACTGTAGAAATAGTTGGAAACAAGTCTAGGTTGGATCCGTTGCTGTCAAAATACAAGTCATTTTTATTCTGAACTGGAATAAACTGATTGAAGCAAGATACTTTGAGGCAAACACAGTTCTGGGTTGTTCATCTACAGCAGGAAGCTGTCTCCTGCCTAACTGAGAAAGCACAAGATGTTCTGGTCCTGTTTGACTCCACATGCCTATGTCAGTCAGGGATCTCAACATTACCAGTACCACATTCTTATGATACACTGCTCAAAAAAATAAAGGGAACACTAAAATAACACATTCTAGATCTGAATGAAAAACATTCTTAAATACCTTTTTCTTTACATAGTTGAATTGTGCTGACAAAAATCACACAAATTATCAATGGAAATCAAATGTATCAACCCATGGAGGCCTGGATTTGGAGTCACACAAAATTAAAGTGGAAAACCACACTACAGGCTGATCCAACTTTGATGTAATGTCCTTAAAACAAGTCAAAATTAGGCTCAGTAGTGTGTGTGGCCTCCACGTGCCTGTATGACCTCCCTACAACGCCTGGGCATGCTCCTTATGAGGTGGCGGATGGTCTCCTGGGGGATCTCCTCCCAGACCTGGACTAAAGCATCTGCCAACTCCTGGACAGTCTGTGGTGCAACGTGGCGTTGGTGGATGGAGCAAGACATGATGTCCCAGATGTGCTCAATTGGATTCAGGTCTGGGGAATGGGCAGGCCAGTCCATAGCATCAATGCCTTCCTCTTGCAGGAACTGCTGACACGCTCCAGCCACATGAGGTCTAGCATTGTCTTGCATTAGGAGGAACCCAGGGCCAACTGCACCAGCATATGGTCTCACAAGGGGTCTGAGGATCTCATCTCGGTACCTAATGGCAGTCAGGCTACCTCTGGCGAGCACATGGAGGGCTGTACGGCCCCCCAAAGAAAAGCCACCCCACACCATGACTGACCCACCGCCAAACCAGTCATGCTGGAGGATGTTGCAGGCAGCAGAACATTCTCCACGGAGTCTCCAGACGGTCACGTGCTCAGTGTGAACCTGCTTTCATCTGTGAAGAGCACAGGGCGCCCGTGGCGAATTTGCCAATCTTGGCGTTCTCTGGCAAATGAAAAACGTCCTGCACGGTGTTGGGCGGTAAGCACAACCCCCATCTGTGGATGTCGGGCCCTCATACCACCCTCATGGAGACCGTTTCTGACCGTTTGAGCAGACACATGCACATTTGTGGCCTGCTGGAGGTCATTTTGCAGGGCTCTGGCAGTGCTTCTCCTGCTCCTCCTTGCACAAAGGCAGAGGTAGCGGTCCTGCTGCTGGGTTGTTGCCCTCCTACGGCCTCCTCCACATCTCCTGATGTACTGGCCTGTCTCCTGGTAGCGCCGCCATGCTCTGGACATTATGCTGACAGACACAGCAAACCCTCTTGCCACAGCTCGCATTGATGTATCATCCTGGATGAGCTGCACTACCTGAGCCACTTGTGTTGGTTGTAGACTCCGTCTCATGCTACCACTAGAGTGAAAGCACCGCCAGCATTCAAAACTGACCAAAACATCAGCCAGGAAGCATAGGAACTGAGAAGTGGTCTGTGGTCCCCACCTGCAGAACCACTCCTTTATTGGGGGTGTCTTGCTAATTGCCTATAATTTCCACCTGTTGTCTATTCCATTTGCACAACAGCATGTAAAATGTATTGTCAATCAGTGTTGCTTCCTAAGTGGACAGTTTGATTTCACAGAAGTGTGATTGACTTGGAGTTACATTGTGTTGTTTAAGTGTTGCCTTTATTTTTTTGAGCAGTGTATATTTAAGCAATATATGGCCAATATGTGGTATATGGCCAATATACCATGGCTAAGGGCTGTTGTCAAACACAACAGTGCCTGGCTACAGCCCTTAGCCATATGCCACAAACCCCCGAGGTGCCATATTGCTATTATAAACTGGTTACCAAACTGGTTAAACTAATTACCAATGTAATTAGAGCAGTAAAAATGCATGTTTTGTCATACCTGTGGTATATGGTCTGTTATACCACAGCTGTCAGCCAATCAGCATTCAGCGCTCGAACCACCCGGTTTATAAATATTTTTAAATTAAGTGGACACTTCTGATGACGTTTGACAAGTATACACTGCTCGCAAGGGGGCGAGGTAGGAAGGAAGGAAGGATTTATTTTTAAATGAACCACCCTTTGACGGAAATCGACGACTCGTTCATCCCTCTGATTGCGTTTTCAGCCACTGGTATAACTTGCGCTACAGTCAATTATGAGTGCATATCTACTTATATTAAATATATAATTATTAATATACGTATAACGAGCAAATAAATTAGCTAACTAACGTTAGCCTGCCCAGCTGGAACTTCTGAAGGAAAATGTTTTATTTCTACACTTTCCAAAAGATAACCAAACAAAAACAAACTTTTTACATAGTAGCAACATTTCTAACTTATTGGCATTCGTTTTTACTTACACTTGCATGTTGACTTCTCCATTGATGTTTAAGTTTTCGCAGACTTTTCTTAGCGGAGGTACCATTGTCGCGGATTGAATTATGGGGCGTTTCAGGCCCGGAGTGAACATAATTGTACACTCGCAAAGCCGACTGAAAACGAGGACTGAGGGGCTTACTTTGCAAACTTCCCTTGCTTGGCTAATCATTTGGACCACCCTCCAAGATGGCGATGGAGATTTCCCCCAAGGGCATAAGGCGAGGGTAAGTGGGTGTGTCTTAAGTGTTTGGACCACAAACTGGGGAACGTAACACCTTCAAACAGGTCAACATTCACAAAGCTGCAGGGCCAGAAGCATTAACAGGACGTGTACTCAAAGTATGCGCTGACCAACTGGCAAGTGTCTTCATTGACATTTTCAACCTCTCCCTGACCAAGTCTGTAATACCTACATGTTTCAAGCAGACCACCATAGTCCCTGTGCCCAAGGAAGTGAAGCTAACCTGCCTAAATGATTACCACCCCGTAGCACTCATGTCGGTAGCCTTGAAGTGCTTTGAAAGGTTGGTCATGGCTCACATCAACAGCATCCTCCCGGATACCCTAGATCCACTCCAATTCGCATACCGCCCCAACAGCTCCACAGATGACAATCTCAATCGCACTCCACACTTTCCCACCTGGACAAAAGGAACACCTATGTGACAATGCTGTTCATTGACTACAGCTCAGAGGTCAACACCATAGTGGCCACAAAGCTCATCACCAAGCAAGGACCCTGGAACTAAGCAACCCCCTCTTCAACTGGATCCCGTGCTTCCTGACGGGCCGCCCACAGGTGATAAGGTTAGGCAACAACATGTCTGCCACGCTGCTCCTCAGTACTGGGGCCCCTTCTGTACTCCCTGTTCACCCGCGACTGCATGGCCAAGCACGACTCCAACACCATCATCAAGTTTACTGACGACACAACAGTGGTAGGCCTGATCAATGATAACGATGAGACAGCCTATAGGGAGGAGGTCCGAGAACTGGCAGTGTGGTGCCAGGACAACAACCTCTTCCTCAATGTGAGCAAGACAAAGGAGCTGATCGTAGATTACAGGAAAAAGCGGGCCGAACAGGCCCCCATTCTCATTGACGGGGCTGTAGTGGAGCAGGTTGAAAGCTTCCTTGGTGTCCACATCACCAACTATCATGGTCCAAACATAACAAGACAGTCGTGAAGAGGGCCCACCAAAACCTTTTCCACCTCAGGAGACTGAAAAGACTTGGCATGGGACCCCAGATCCTCAAAACGTTCTACAGCTGCACCATCGAGAGCATCCTGACCGGTTGCATCACCGCCTGGAATGACAACTGTTCGGCATCTGACCGTGAAGCGCTACAGAGGGTAGTGCGTACGGCCCAGTACATCATTGGGGCAAGCTTCCTGCCACCCAGGACCTATATAATAGGCGGTGTCAGAGGAATGCCCATAAAATTATCAGAGACTCCAGTCACCCACGTCATAGACTGTTTTCTCTGCTACCGCACGTCAAGTGTTACCGGAGCGCCAAGTCTAGGACCAAAAGGCTCCTTAACAGCTTCACTGGGGCCAAGCTTCCTGCCACCCAGGACCTATATAATAGGCGGCGTCAGAGGAAAGCCCATAAAATTATCAGAGACTCCAGTCACCCACGTCATAGACTGTTTTCTCTGCTACCGCACGTCAAGTGTTACCGGAGCGCCAAGTCCAGGACCAAAAGGCCCCCCCCCCCATTTGTTTTGTACACTGCTGCTACTCAAAGTTTATTATCTATGCACAGTCACTTCACCCCTACCTAAATGTATAAATTACATCAACTAACCTGTAACCCCACACACTGACTTGGTTACAGTACCCCCTATATATATAGCCTCGTTATTTTATTGTTATTTGTTTTATTTTTTACTTTAGTTTATTTTGTAAATATTTTCTTAACTCTTCTTGAACTGCACTGTTGGTTAAGGGCTTGTAAGTAAGCATTTCACGGTAAGGTCTACACTTGTTGTATTCGGCGCATGTGACAGTTTGATTAGATTGAATTATCAGGTAGAACAGAAAACCAGCAGGCTCCGGATCGCCATAGGGTAAGAGATGAGTACCCTGCCCTATACAGTGCACTACGTTTGACCAGGGGCCTTTTTATTAAAAGTAGTACACTATAAAGAGAATAAGAACAGGGTGCCATTTGGGATCCACCCTGGTGTGTAGAGATATATTTTCCGTAGGGTCTTTAGGGATAGGGTACTCCGCGGTGTATTAATCTGTGACGTACAAGGGACAAGTAGCCTGGAGCAAGGTGTCAATGTGGTGGACAAGACAAGTCCAGACAAAGGTCTTCAATTCTCAGTGTGACATTGTCTGGGAAAAATTGAAGCCATATTCATAATATGGTCAGGAAGCCTACCCCAGGAGGACGCTAATTAGTTATGTATAAAACAAATAATATATATATTTTTCTTTCCATCAGTTGTTAGTGGACATGCACTTACGTAGCAATTAGATGAAGAAAAACATTAGATAGACTCATCTAAAATGGACTTGGCAGCACAATAACACCAGAACAGTATGGTTGGTTCAACATTGTTGTTAATCGGGAAATATTGTGGTTGACCTTTGCCTTTGTTTGTAACTTTATAGGCTCTGGGGAATCATGAGTTTGACAATAACGTGGAGGGACTTATCAAGCCGTTTCTCCAGGAGGTGAAGTGCACAGTCCTCAGTGCTAACATCAAAGCAGATGACACACTTGCCCCACACATCAGCGGGCTTTATTTCCCATATAAGATATTTGATGTTGGCTCTCAGAAAGTGGGCGTGGTTGGATACACTTCAAAGGAAACACCTGCCCTGTCACAAACGGGTACAATTATGTTTTGACTTGATTACGGTTTTGATTGAAGTTTTAGCTTCTCCTCACCCCCCCCCTCTATTAATGTATCTTCCTTCTCTCCTCAATCCTTTTATTCTCCCTCTATTCAGTTTCATATTCATGCATTCGCTCCTCTCCTACTCTCGTCACAATAATCCATATTGATTGCTCTGTCTAGGTTGCTTCATGTTTGCTTCCAATATTTACACTATGATTTTAATAATGCCTTCCTCTAGATCAGGGTTTCTCAAACTCGGTCGTCGGGACCGCAAGGGGTGCACGTTTTGTTTTTTTGCCATAGCACTACACAGCTGATTCAAATAATGAACTAATCGCCAAGCTTTGATCATTTGAATCAGCTGTGTAGTGTTAGGGCAAAAAACAAAATGTGCACCACTTGGGGTCATAAGGAGTGAGTTTGGGAAACATTTAAATAATTCCCCTGATATAAAATGTATTTTTGTTCCTCATTCTGTTGCAGGACCTAACTTAGTGTTTGAGGATGAGATTGATGCCCTTCAGCCCCAGGTCGACAAACTCATCACCCTGGGGGTCAACAAGATCATCGCCCTCGGTCACTCTGGCTTCGTTACGGACAAAGAAATAGCCAGAAGGGTGAAGGGCGTGGATGTGGTCATTGGAGGACACAGCAACACATTTCTGTACACAGGTACGGTATGCAGTGTTTACTACAGACTACTTTTGTTTAATATTTACAATCATAGTAATTTCATCTGCCAGCCAGGGCTCTCTCTGAGCTTGGGGACGAGGTTACAATCTCTATGATTGTATTTCATCCTAACACCATCATTTTTTAACTGTCATAAGTTTTTGTAAGGAATTGTGGAACCTACAGTTGATTCCCAAACTGAACATGCATATGTCCCTGGATGTCTTCAGTTTTCCTTCCTTACAAGCGATCCAACCATGAAATCATATAATGGAAAAACAGACTGGAAATATAATTGGAAGCATCTGTGGTCTCACTCTAACCACAGCACCATAGAAACTCAAACAACAAGCACATAAATTCTGCCTTCAGTCCAGAAGGAAGAAGGCTTACTAATAACTCAACCAACAACCACACCATGCTGTTTTTACCACACAGGCAGTATATTACTTTATGCCTCAGCAGCTCTTGGTCTGTGATTTGAGGGATCCACATCCTTAATTAGTGCAATATCAAAAAGCTGGAACAATGAGTATCTGCCACCTGTCGTACCTGATGCCGATCCTGGCCTTTTGTTTTTGTGTGTGTCCCAAATGGCACTCCCTACAAAGAGATTAGGGTGCCATTTGGGATGTAGCCACAGTTAGCTTGTGCCGTGCTGAGCTTTTTCCACAACAGCAGCCATGATTCATATTGGTTAGAATCGGTGCACTGGCTGGTTCCCATGCTTGCAAGTTCAGTACCTATGCTATGCTGCTGCTTCTTTTTTTAAAGAGCGAGGACTCTGTGATGGCTATAAGGATTCCCTTTGATGTGAGGCCTACACTTTAGAACAGTTCACTAAACCACAAACAGTAAGCCCTTTGTTCAGTAATTCTGCCTGGAAAGTCAGTGTAGTTCAGGCTGATGTGGTGAGAAAGTAAGAACATAAGAATCCAAGAAGTCGATGGCCTGGATTCATTCTGTTATACAGCAGCTAATTGAAACCCAGTTGATATCTTAATGCATTCATACAGTTATTTAGGCGTTGTTTAATTGCTAGGCTATTTTCTTAAGCATGATTACAATGCGACTGATGCTTGATATGGAAAACCATTCATTTAATTCCATTGTTTACATTCACTGTTTTCGATAGGAGAGAAACCTTCCTCTGAGGTTCCGGCAGGTCCTTACCCCGTCATGGTGAAATCAGAGGAAGGGCGGGACGTCCCTGTGGTGCAGGCCTTTGCTTTTGGGAAATATCTGGGTTACCTGAAGGTGACATTTGATGAGGCTGGTAATGTGGTCCAGGCCACAGGCAACCCCATCCTGCTGGACAGCTCTGTACCAGAGGGTGAGTACAGTACTACTGAGTAAAATGAGGTGAAGTTGCCAGTAAGTGTGTCTTAAATGGCACCCTATTCTCTACAGCAGGGGTGTCAAAGTCAAATGGACGGAGGGCCAAATAAAAAATGTAGCTACAAGCCGAGGGCCGGACTGTTCGAATGTTCATTGAAAAATTTTTAAATGACGCATATAGTCTAGTGAACCTAATTGAACCTACTGAAAACCTAACAAATATATTCCAATATGATCAGATAAATAAAGCAATATTTTCTTATGGCTCTGTCAGTAATCTTTAATTTTCAACAGACACAAAAGACAAATTTCCTTTATATAAAAATCCCCATAACATGAACATTAAATGAAAGAAACCGGTATTCAAGGCACCATCAGTAGCCTATATTTTCTATTTTAGCAAAAGTGGGCTAAATTTACTTCAAAGAAAAAAACAATAATAGCAATTTTCTATCATCCACTCAACTGAAATATTTTTAAAATATAATTGGATTGAAATACAATAAAATAAAGTGCAAAAATCTATTAATCAAAAACAACACTTTGTTTAAGGAGAAGTAACATGCAGTGAAAACAAATATTAAACTTTAACTTTTAAACTTGAACTGAGTAAAAACTCTAAATATGTGATTGCACAGTAATGTTCACTTGTTTGAGGTTGAGGGTGATACTTGGTGGTGTCCCATCTTTTCCACAAGTTCATCAATGTTCGGGGTAAGGCTCTGAGCTGAGGAAATCCTCAGAATTGAGTGGAGGTGTTCAGCAGTAAGTCGACTTCTGTGTGATGTTTTGTTCAAGTTCATCAAAGAAAACAGTTGTTCACACAGGTATGTGCTGCCAAACATAGACAACGTTTGAGCAGCCTGGATGCGCAGCTGGGGCATTGTGTCGGGGAGGAAACGGGCGAACTCCGCAGCACCCACTGCCGCATATTTTGCCCTCAGTGCATCATTGCATTGGAGGTCAATCAACTCCATTTGGAGGTTTGGTGGTGAGCTTTCCACGTCAACAGCAAATGGGTTACCGAGCAGTTCCAACCTGCTTTTTGTGCTTCAAAGTCAGCAAATCGGCGTCGAAAGTCAGCGGCAAGCATACCTATTTTATCAGCCAACTGTGCGCTCGGGAACGCACTGGTAGAGAGCTTCTCTTTCATGGTCTGGCAGCTGGGAAAGTGGCTCAAATTTTCTTTCCGCATCTGCGTCTCCCACAGAGTCAGTTTGGTTTTAAATGCCTTCACTGTACTGTACATATCAGAGATGACACGATCCCGACCCTGCAGCTGCAAGTTCATTGCATTCAGATGACTCGTAATGTCACACAGAAAAGCCATTTCACACAGAAACATTTCGTCTCGGAGTTGTGTTGTGTCTTTCCCTTTGCTGTCCAAGAACAGACAAATCTCCTCACGAAGCTCGAAACATCTTTGAAGCACCTTTCCCTGGCTTAGCCATCGCACCTCTGTGTGATAAGGCAAATCACCATGCTCCGTTTCTAACTCCGTCAGAAATGCCTTGAACTGGCGGTGATTCAAACCTTTGGCTCTGATAAAGTTAACTGTGCGCGTGATGATGCTCATTACATGCTCCATTTTCAAGGCTTTACCGCACAACGCTTCCTGGTGTATGATACAATGATAAGCTGTCAGCTCACCTGTCGCGTTTTCCTCTTGCATCTTTTCCCGTATCTTCGCCACCAGTCCGCTCCTGTGTCCACACATCGCAGGTGCTCCGTCGGTTGTCAAACCCACGAGTTTTTCCCAAGGCAGCTCCATCTCATTTACACATCTTGACACCTCTTCATACAAATCATGCCCCGTAGTTGTGCCATGCATAGGACGTAAAGCCAAAAGCTCCTCTGTCACGCTTAGGCTGGAGTCCACTCCGCGGATGAAAATTGACAACTGGGCAATGTCAGAAATGTCGGTGCTCTCATCCACAGCCAAGGAATATGCAATGAAATCTTTTCCCTTTTTCACAAGCTGCTCTTTTAGATTGATGGACAACTGGTCTACTCTCTCGGCAATGGTGTTTCTGCTCAGACTCACATTTAAAAAGAGTTGCCTCTTTCTGGGCAAACTTCGTCACAAACTTTAATCATGCAGTTTTTGATGAAATCCCCTCCGTAAATGGCCGGGCTGATTTAGCGATCTCTTCTGCCAAAATAAAACTGGCCTTGACAGCAGCCTGGCCTTGTGATTTGGCTTTTTTGAACAGAGCCTGTCGAGATTTGAGGCCTCGTTTTAATTCCTCTGCCTTTTGTAGCCTTTGTTCCATGTCCATATTCTTGTTTTTGTCCGCGTGTTTCGTTTCATAATGTCGTCTCAGATTATACTCTTTCAGTACCGCCACACTTTCTCCACACAGAAGACACACAGGTTTTCCAGCTACCTCCGTGAACAAATACTCCGACTCCCACCTTGTTTGAAACCCCGGTTCTCAGTGTCCACCTTCCGTTTTGCCATTTTTGATGGGTATCTGAAAGTTAATTTTACTGTGATGCTGACAACTGCTGTGCCAATAAATATTGAAATGAAGCAGCCTACTGCTCGGTGCGTCACCGTTGCATTGTGGGAAATGTAGTATTGGTGCGTGTAAAAGATCTGCGGGCTGCCGGCTTGCTGCGGTCTGCGGGCCGGTTCTAATAATAAATCAAGATCATCCCAGGGGCCGTAAAAAACCTTCTCGCGGGCCGGATGTGGCCCGCGGGCCTTGACTCTGACATATGTGCTCTACAGTATATAGTCCACTACTTTTGAACAGAGCCCTATTGGCCCTTATCAAAAGTAGTATAGGAAATAGGGTGCCATTTTGGACCTACACAGTGAAATGGGCATCCGTTTGCATCAGCAGTGCTCCTGTTTATCTTATCACTTGTGAAGGAAGTGTGAAAATAGCACGTTTGGTTTTCTTGACTCTGTGTAGCATGGTGATACTGTCTTATGTTTTGTAATCATTTGAATCTCTGGTGGAGAACACCACTGAACATTACTGTGGACACATACCATTGACTTTCTACTTCAAGCTTTTATTTCATATTTACTAATTCAATGAGAATGTGTTTCGCTTAAGCATGAGTTCACTGTTACCAATCTGCTATTTATTAGAATTTTTAACGTGAAGACTACGTCAGTTTCAGTACCACTATCAGTATATTTTTTATTAATGTATAAAAGTTCAACTTTATATAGTAGGGTTGTTCCACAAATTTAGTGCCTTTTGCGTTCCTTTCATATTATGTCTCTCTGATAAGCTACCCAGGAAAAGGCTGAAAATAGCCCATATTGATATGTAGCCATATAAGGTTCATGAAATCAATAACTTGGTATCATCAGATAACAGTCATGTATTAGCCATCGCTTAGATAATTAATTTGATGCATCAGTAGCAATACAAGGATATAACATTTATAGAAGAGACAGAAATGCTTATGGGGGAGGTGTTGCTGTATATATTCAGAGCCATATCCCTGTAATGTTTAGAGAAGATCTCATGTCAAGTGTTATTGAAGTGCTGTGGTTGCAGGTTCACTTGGCACATCTAAAGCCTTTTCTTTTGGGGTGTTGCTACAGGCTAACAGTCAGTATCTAAATAATATGTGAAATGCTTGATAATGTATGTAAACCGAGAGGTCTACTTTCTTGGGGACCTGATTTTTCATCAAGCTGTCCGCTCAAGAGGAAGCTTCTCACTGTAACCAGTGTCTGTAATCTGGTTCAGGTTATTAATCAACCGCTACAGGAACAAGATCATCCACATGTTTCGATCACATTTGTACTAATACTGTAGAACTTTGCGCTAAAGCTGTACCCGTACCTATTGGATGCAGTGATCACAATATAGTGGCTAAATCCAGGAAAGAAACAATGTTGAAATTCCCAAATTGTTTGCCTAGTCAATTTACACACAGCTCTGACACACACTTAACCCACCAGACATTCCACAAGGGGTCTTTTCTTAGTCCCCAAATCCAGAACAAATTCAAGAAAACGTACAGTATTATTATTGCATGGAACTTCCTTCCCGTATTGCTCAAATAAACAGCAAACCTGTTGTTTTTTTAAGATAAAGCAACACTTCGTGGCCCAACGCCTCTCCCCTATTTGACCTAGATAGTTTGTATGCATTGATATGTAGGCTACATGTGCCTTTAAAAAAAAAATGTAGTTCTGTCCATGAGCTGTTCTTGTATAATGATCTGTATTATGTTTTGTGTGGACCCCAGGAAGAATAGCTGCTGCTTTTGCAACAGCTAATGGGGATCCTCATAAAATACCTTTGATATTGCATTTTAAAAGCCTGTTCTGTTAAATGAAGTGCACTTTAACATAGTCACATGGAGAATTCAATAAATACTTTATGAATAAAGGCTTGCTAAAGTGCCAACATTCAGCATCAGTCAAACCGGTCACTTCTAGGAAGATTTCAATCCACTGTCTCCAAGTTTCACCACCATTGTAAAGCCCTAGTTATTTATTTTCTTTGACAGTCACTTCTGAAGATGACTATTTCATGTGATTAGTGATTCATTTACATCTGACCCTTATTTTAAGGTGAACTGAACTCTCGTTTTAAAAAGGTGAAACTATTCCATTGAACATCTAATAGTCAAATCACAGAGTAAAAGCAGGTGAGCAAGTTCTACTATTTTTTTTTTTGGCCATTTTCTTGTGGAAAACTGAACATGTCAACCTAGTTACCACAGTGGATCTGGACCGATTCCGGCTGAGAGTCAGACTCTGCCGACAGTCTGGGCCGCCTTTGGCAGTATTGCTTATGGTTAGGATGCAGGGATTTGAACTCACACCGGAATCGGCCTGAGTTATCTGGCCCAAATGTATTACTTGGGGCTCGGGCCTACTCTCTGGCAGATGAGTACACGGGCTGCTTTATATAAATAACATTTCAATAGAAAAATACATACTCAATGTTTGATAAAAAAATACAATAATTATAATTAATTTCTTTAAGAGTCCTGTTTTAAGTAGTATTTTGATGCTTTGTGCAAGGCAATTGATACGCATTAACTTTGTGGCTGGAGCCTCCCGGGTCGGGGAGCGGTCTAAGACAATGCATCGCAGCGCAAACTGCTTGCCAAAGATGCTAGTTCGATACTCGTGCCGGCCACGACCAGGAGACCCATGAGGCAACGTACAATTGGCCCGGAGTCGTCCGAGTTAGGGGAGGGTTTGGCCGGCCAGGATGTCCTTGTGCTGTAGCGACTCCTGTGGCGGGCCAGGAGCATGCGCGCTGACATGGTCACCAGGTGTACGGTGTTTCCTCCGACATACTTTTTTTGTTTGTTGGGTGGATGGGTATAATTTATGCATAAAATGTATAATAGTAATTTAAATGACTAAATTTGGGTAATTTTGTATACATTTAAATTTGCATCGGGACACTTCTGGTGCAATCCTGGTAAAATGCCGGCAAAGTTGACTGAATTTCCAGTAGATGGAAATGGGCCGATTCTGGGCAGTCATTAATTTTGATTCCAGGCTAAGTCCAACATCCGATTCTGGGCCGACTCAATCAGTTCCAGCTCCCCAGAAGAGGTCTAGTTTTGGGCCGAATTGTTTGTAAAGTTTTTTTCCCCCCCATTGCTAGCTGGGTACCCATAAACTAGAAATGTTTTAAATCTGTGTTTTGTGAAGCTTGCATTCAATTGACACTCTGTTGCACACAAGCTTCCATTCCCCGTGTCACAAGTTTCTTTATCATCAATAGTAATTTTATTTAACCTCTTGAGATGGGGAAAACAAGGCATTTTAAAATGTATCATGACCGAATGTTAAATTGAGGTGAAACCAAGTTACACTTCTCAAAAGGCACCGAATTAACCCAGTAACTGCATCTGATTTCCTCTTGTCAGACCCCAGTATTCTTGCTGACGTAAACGAGTGGAAAAAGGCCCTGGCAAATTACTCCTCCCAGTATGTGGGGGAGACCCTGGTGTATCTCAATGGAACGTTTGAAGAGTGCAGGTTCCGAGAGTGCAACCTGGGAAACCTAATCTGCGACGCTATGGTGAGTTAGTAGTACGCAGGACAGCTACCCAAACCTGGTACCTTTTCGGTCAGTCTGTAGCCTACTGATGAAATCCTGTTATTTTGCTGTAGGTACACCACAACATTAAATATGCAGATGAGCTTCAGTGGAACCATGTCAGCTCCTGCATCGTCCAAGGGGGATCAATACGGTCATCCATAGATGAACGCAGCCGAAATGGTGCGTTTGCCTTATGGGGCTGTTTCCTGGACTACAGCAGAAAATTCAATGGAGATTCTCCATTGAGCTTGTTTTTTGTTGTTGTCCAGGACTAGGCTTAATCTGTGTCCAGGAAACCAGCCTTGTGTTTGCCATTTCTGGGGTTTTCTCCCTCAATGTGGAAACTGATTGAAATGTATTTTGTTAGGTTCCATCACGATGGAAGACCTAATTGCTGTGTTGCCATTTGGAGGCACCTATGATCTGGTGCAGCTGAAGGGCTCCACTCTGAGGAAAGCTTTTGAGCACTCTGTCAGGAGATATGGAGGGAACACAGGGGAATTCCTTCAAGTATCAGGTATCAGTCTCCATTTCATTTTCATTGGTAAAGAGGGTCATAATGTAACCTAAACCAGTTGACATCAGGCACTTGTCTCCAGCTATCTATCCCCAAGAACCTGTGCACCTACATTGAATTTACTATTGTTTTGCTTTTCCCCTCTTAGTCAAACCTACATGGAGAGGAATGAGGACAAGTGTTTTGGACTGACTTTATTTCACTCCTATAATCTCAATAGGATTCCATGTAGAGTATGATATGTCAAGGCCCCCAGGGGAGCGTGCCAGGAGTATCAGTGTGCTCTGTACGAACTGCCGGGTGCCCGTCTATGAGCCACTGGACAACAGCAGACTATACAAGGTGGTCCTGCCCTCCTACTTGGTGGAAGGAGGAGACGGATTCTCCATGATCAAAGAGGAGAAGCTGAAACACGACAGTGGTGAGCTCACAGAATTGAATAGATTAGAACACTAAGGGTGCCATTGGAGACAACCAATTCCCTGTATAGTGCACGAGGATTGGGGTCAATTCAGAAAGTAAACCAAATTCTACATTTTCCTCAAAGCATTGAGAATTTCAATGTACTTCCTGAATTGTCTGCAATGTAATTGACCCCAACCCTGTCATCCACTAAATAAGGAATTGGCCAGGGTGCCTTTAAGGACGCTGATAATATCTCTAGGGATGAGCTCCTTTCTGCAGACTCATAACTTCGTTCAAAAAATGCAGAACCAAGAACAGATACAGCCCTTGGTTCACTCCAGACCTGACTGCCCTCGGCCAGCACAAAAACATCCTATGGCGGACTGCAATAGCATCGAATAGCCCCCGTGATATGCAACTGTTCAGGGAAGTCAGGAACCAATACACGCAGTCAGTCAGAAGTTTGCATCCTGTAGCTCCAACTCCAAAAAGTTCTGGGACACTGAAGTCCATGGAGAACAAGAGCACCTCCTCCCAGCTGCCCACTGCACTGAGGCTAGGAAACACGGTCTCCACCGATAAATCCATGATTATCGAAAACTTCAATAAGCACTTCTCAACGGCTGGCCATGCCTTCCGCCTGGCTACTCCAACCTCGGCCAACAGCTCCGCCCCCCCCCGTAGTTCCTCACCCAAGCCTCTCCAGGTTCTCCTTTACCCAAATCCAGATAGCAGATGTTCTGAAAGAGCTGCAAAACCTGGACCCGTACAAATCAGCGGGGCTTGACAATCTGGACCCGCTATTTCTGAAACTATCTGCCGCCATTGTCGCAACCCCTATTACCAGCCTGTTCAACCGCTCTTTCATATCGTCTGAGATCCCCAAGGATTGGAAAGCTGCCGCAGTCATCCCCCCTCTTCAAAGGGGGAGACACCCTGGACCCAAACTGTTATAGACCTATATCCATCCTGCCCTGCCTATCTAAGGTCTTCGAAAGCCAAGTCAACAAACAGGTCACTGACCATCTCGAATCCCACCGTACCTTCTCCGCTGTGCAATCTGGTTTCCGAGCCAGTCACGGGTGCACCTCAGCCACACTCAAGGTACTAAACGATATCATAACCGCCATCGATAAAAGACAGTACTGTGCAGCCGTCTTCATCGACCTCGCCAAGGCTTTCGACTCTGTCAATCACCATATTCTTATCGGCAGACTCAACAGCCTCGGTTTTTCGGATGACTGCCTTGCCTGGTTCACCAATTACTTTGCAGACAGAGTTCAGTGTGTCAAATCGGAGGGCATGCTGTCCGGTCCTCTGGCAGTCTCTATGGGGGTGCCACAGGGTTCAATTCTCGGGCCGACTCTTTTCTCTGTATATATCAATGATGTTGCTCTTGCTGCGGGCGATTCCCTGATCCACCACTACGCAGACGACACCATTCTATATACTTTCGGCCCGTCATTGGACACTGTGCTATCAAACCTCCAAACGAGCTTCAATGCCATACAGCACTCCTTCCGTGGCCTCCAACTGCTCTTAAACGCGAGTAAAACCAAATGCATGCTTTTCAACCGATCGCTGCCTGCACCCGCATGCCCAACTAGCATCACCACCCTGGATGGTTCCGACCTTGAATATGTGGACATCTATAAGTACCTAGGTGTCTGGCTAGACTGCAAACTCTCCTTCCAGACTCACATCAAACATCTCCAATCGAAAATCAAATCAAGAGTCGGCTTTCTATTCCGCAACAAAGCCTCCTTCACTCACGCTGCCAAGCTTACCCTAGTAAAACTGACTATCCTACCGATCCTCGACTTCGGCGATGTCATCTACAAAATGGCTTCCAACACTCTACTCAGCAAACTGGATGCAGTCTATCACAGTGCCATCCGTTTTGTCACTAAAGCACCTTATACCACCCACCACTGCGACTTGTATGCTCTAGTCGGCTGGCCCTCACTACATATTCGTCGCCAGACCCACTGGCTCCAGGTCATCTACAAGTCCATGCTAGGTAAAGCTCCGCCTTATCTCAGTTCACTGGTCACGATGGCAACACCCATCCGTAGCACGCGCATCTCACTGATCATCCCTAAAGCCAACACCTCATTTGGCCGCCTTTCGTTCCAGTACTCTGCTGCCTGTGACTGGAACGAATTGCAAAAATCGCTGAAGTTGGAGACTTATCTCCCTCACCAACTTCAAACATCAGCTATCTGAGCAGCTAACCGATCGCTGCAGCTGTACATAGTCTATAGGTAAATAGCCCACCCATTTTCACCTTCCTCATTCCCATACTGTTTTTATTTATTTACTTTTCTGCTCTTTTGCACACCAATATCTCTACCTGTACATGACCATCTGATCATTTATCACTCCAGTGTTAATCTGCAAAATTGTATTATTCGCCTACCTCCTCATGCCTTTTGCACACATTGTATATAGACTCCCCATTTTTTCTACTGTGTTATTGACTTGCTAATTGTTTACTCCATGTGTAACTCTGTTGTCTGTTCACACTGCTATGCTTTATCTTGGCCAGGTCGCAGTGGCAAATGAGAACTTGTTCTCAACTAGCCTACCTGGTTAAATAAAGGTGAAATAAAATAAAATAAAAATGAACAGGAACCCCTTGAGCATTTTCTGTTGCCCAACTTATTTACCAGATAAGTTGTTGGTTAACTGGTTCATGGGGGTTGAAAATAGTTTATCTTACAGGTGACATGGACATTTCGGTGGTGGCCAGCTACATTACTGAGAGGAAGAAGGTGCACCCAGCTGTAGAAGGACGTATCAAGATTTCCAACTCAAATTCAGGAGGATCTGGACACACAACTCTAATCCTCATAGGGCTGGTGATGGCTCTGTCTAGGAGCCTATGAGATCCCTGCCTGCAACGCTAGCTCGCCATTGGACGTGTTCTTCTCAGCATCCAAGGGAAGAACTCAACTCTAGTTAGTCTAGTGAGAGTACAAATTAAGGACATTGGTGAAATATCCATTAACAAGGCACTTAGATATTTCTATATAAATACTGTAAATGACACTGGACTTCTCTAGACAGGTTTTGCTTTGTCAAGTCTCATGTACAGTAACTGCTGTCAAGCTCTTGCTTGGAATTTTGTTTATATAATAGTACCACATACAGTGCCAACATAAGCAAACTTAGATGACTACTGGCTGTTTTAATGTGTGCACTGTATGCTTGCTTAACCAGCATTAGTTTATGGGAGAAGATATACGAGCTCTGTTTTTAAGCTCTTTGGGACCAGAGAGGTATCTAGAAAGGAGATAAATGAGTTAGTCAACCTTTTGTAAATATTTATAGAATTCTTTACTATGGTCATGAATGCTATACTACTGTTTATTTATAGGATGGTATAAAATCTGATCAGGACTTTCCTAAAGTTGGTTAGCTTGTTTCAAATCTAAAGAAATACATTGAGAACCAGAGGTCATAAATTGAGTTTCAGTTGTGAAATGTTTTATTTGGCTTAGTTGTGATATTGAAATAAGCTTGGTAGTAGTACATTTAGACAGATGTCAATGTTTGTCTAGCAGATATTTGTGATTTAAAAGTTGATCTTGAACTAGCTCTCATGCAAAAAATAAAATGAGTAGTGTGGCTTTGCTGCTCTCACCATTGATCAGAACTGTTTAAGGCCACAGGAGTATTCTGAGGAAAAGGAACATTCTCTCTCAACCTCCCAAAGGCTTTATTCTTTACAGGGGCCAGCCATTCATCTCCACCCACCACTGGCACCGGGAATGCACGTGGTATTACCATGGAAAGTATCTCCTTTCCACAGTGGGAGAAACAAGATTCCAAGGGAGGGCAGATGGAAATCGTATTAGGTCATATGCAGGACACAACCTCAATTTAGAAAACTGAGAAGCCGACTTTAAACATGCTTCAGCCTGCATCTCTATTTTTACAGCACACAAATTAAACCATAGTTACGGTCGGGGAAGACCTCTTACATTGACACATCAAGAAAGGACCTCTGTGCAGCAAGGAATTATTTAAGCCAGATAAAATATGACATTTGACCACCCAGTAAAATAAATATATTTTATTATTTTACATTGGAATGTTGATATGATCCCAGAGACATTGGAATTTTCACTGCACTTTCCTCCAGGGAAGGGAAGCGTTCTGTTATCTACATCCACTGGCTGCTATCGGCCGATGGCTCTCTCTGTCCCTGCTGAATAGACAACATTATCACGGTATCCGCAGGGAGGTACACAAACTACATCCTGGTACCTTCCTACTTTATAAATAAGCAGGAAGGTACACAAACTACATCCTGGTACCTTCCTACTTTATAAATAAGCGTGTCTAAATAGTTTGGAAAAGACATTCTTAGGAATTTACCGTGCCAAGCTCTGGAAACAGTTCTTCGACAGCAATATCCATCAGAACGTAAGTCATCTGAGGGGCAGAGGACAGAAACAAGAGAGAAAACAGAATGCACCATGAAACCTTGGCTGCAGAGAAAATTGTCTCCTTGTTTGGCTTTACCTGCTTGTTAAGAAGTGGCTGCTGAAAACCGTCAAAGAGAAGCCTGATGCCCTCGTATTTGGCCTCCTGTCCGATGCACTTTTCCACAAAGTCTATGAGGTGAAAAGACAAAGACATCAATACAGTACAACGGAGGCCCACTTAATCCATAAAAACTCAAACTATCCCTTTGGCAGGTGATTCCATCAAAATATTATGACTATTTCCATGGATGATGCCATTGTACTTGTTCAACATGTAGCCTTTCTGTCAGGGCATGCTTTCAAAAGTAGTACCAGGCTTCCAGAGATTAGAATGAAACCGATAAATCAGGGAGTGTTCACCAGACACAGGGAGTGTTCACCAGACACAGGTTGTGTCCCAAAATGGCATCCAATTCCCTTTATAGTGCACTACTTTTGACCAGGGCCCATAGGGGCATATGCACAGGCAATGGGACTTAATGATATGATGAAATGGAAAATATCTGGGCTTGGTGAAAACTATTCTCTGTGTCTGGATGTCATTTGTTAATACAATGTAACGAAACGGAACTTGCTTGGTGGCTAATGAACTGTGATTAAGACATGAATCCATCATGCTGAGAGCTGGATATCTTGTGTAGAGAGTGCATACTGGATATGTGCAGCACATGAATACAGCAAAAGAATACTAGAGAACATGTTAGCCTGAGTTCCAGTCTGTTTGTATAATAATTTGGTGGGTGCTTATATTTTCTTATTTCACACGTGTGATTTGGAAATGTTTTTTTGCATATCCCAACTCACCGTCGGCGAGTGCCAGTCTGTTTCTGCTATCATACCAACTCCTTGTCATATCATGTTTGTCATGCCATGACCAGGCTAAAAGCTTGGGTCTAACCTGGCACATAATTCATCATCTCTTCGAATGCCTTCTTGGCTCTTCTCTGCTTGTCTCCTGTAATAAGTTCCTCACTGGTCTCACAGAACACAGCATCTAAGATAGGGCAGAAAACATCATGAGTCTGGGAGAAGTGGATCAAGGCAAGGCAATTCCAGAACTTAATGGACAGTAATTCACAACAACAGTGAGATTGGCTAAGCACTGAAGTGGAACAGCAACATCTACAGTGATTGTGTGTATTCCCCTAAAACCCTTTGGTGGAGCCTTAGGAAGGAAATAGGAGGGGTTGGGGAAGAAAAACATTACTGAAGCAATTCACCGTACCTCTGAGCATGGTGACGAAAGAGACGACGTGGTGCTCCTGCAGGATCACGTCCAGTTTGTGCTGGATGTAGTTATCCATGTAGGCATCCAGCGTGTTCTTGAACAAGATCCGTCCCCCTGACAGGATGTGGTGCAACCAGTCTGGCATGTGGAACACCACTCGACCTGTCGGGTCAAGCAATCATTTCATCAAATGTATTTTGTTACATGAGCAGTTGTCACAAACACAGTCTCGCAACACAGCACCAAACACAAT
The DNA here is from genome assembly GCF_023373465.1 of Oncorhynchus keta. Taxonomy (NCBI): domain Eukaryota; kingdom Metazoa; phylum Chordata; class Actinopteri; order Salmoniformes; family Salmonidae; genus Oncorhynchus; species Oncorhynchus keta. The sequence goes on from NC_068428.1 coordinate 4,322,844, forward strand.
GAGAAGAATCATGGCTGGGTAATAGGTGTGGGTCTGACAGTCCTGAACTTCCTACAACTAGCACTGTGACGGTCACAATTCTGTTTGTACACTTGCTTGCATGAATATGGTTCTTAATAAAAGCTATTTTAAAAAGCCATTACACTTTGTTATCATTATCATTTCAGGTTACTTATAAATATGAATCAACAAATTAAGAAATGCCAGGTTGGAGTGTGTCATATTTTCATATCATACTTGCATACCTGGTTAAATAAAGGTGAAATAAATAACATATTGACATCGCTAATGGAGTCAATATATATATATATATATATATTATATTATATTATATATATATATATATGCCTACTTTGTCCTTGTTTTACTTTCATGTTGGACTTCATTCAATACCAACACCATACCATCAGTTACTAGGTTATTCAATTACAGTCACAGGACTACCTACAACCTTCATATACAACTACATACACACACACACACGTACTGTAGTGGCCATCACTGGCAATACTAAAACCCTACATATTCTTTCACTAGATTCACTTCTAATGACAGCCGTATTATGCTCAAGATGTTTGTGTTATTTGTGTGACTACCATATTTCAAATCATGGTTCAGTCACGGGACTACTTCTTCCCTGGTGCCTGGTCACTTACCCATGAACATCATGTAGTCATACATCCCTTCCACTGAGATCACCTCCATAAAGCAGTTCCGGTTGTGTTTCTTCTCCAGGCCCTCGGGCAGGTTAGCGTTGTTTTTGTACAGTTCAGTGAATAGCTAGGGAGATAGAAATCTTTTATATTGACGAGAAATGGACTACAAAACACACAACTCAGCCTTTCAAGGAAGTTCAGAGTGAGTCAAACCACACAGTTAACAGTCTGCCACACTTACTTAATCATTTAAATCTGAGATTACACATGCAACATTTCCATGGCATATGTTTTTTCAAAAGTGCTAAACTCTGAAATGACCAGAACATTCTCTCATTACGGTTAGTGGAAGGAACATGCAAATATTTATCATTGTGACTGAAATGAGCACATCCTGTCAAAGAGCGGGGCTAAGGAGTATTTGACACTGACAAAAACACTTTTTTTTTTCCAAACGGAAGATACTCAAATATTTGGTTCCAGCATTCACCGTGGGGTCATTTGTAAAAACACCTGAGAGTTACGAGGAATGGTTTTAATTTATTAGTTGGGGTCAAGGCCAATGCTCCTTCAAATGTTTTGTGTCACTGAACAAGTTTCAGGTCTGCTGAGCACAAGCTTCTACGTTGTGAAAATGCAGTGCAACTTCCAGCGGTCGTTTACTGTGAACACAGGCTGTACCCACTTTAAGTTAGTTTCAGACAGAGGTCAAGTAGGCTACTGTGGCTATTTGATCATAATGTAGGCCTACCAGAAGGGCCTACCATCAAAAACAACAGAAAATGCATCCCATAACATTTCAACACAGAAATAGCTGTTCTATCATTCAGCCTTCAGTAGCAGGCAATGTTTGGTGTTCAATGTAGGCCCACATTCCAGGAGCCTCTTAGGGGAAAAAAAGCCTGTAGGGCTTGACATAAACCTGTTTATGCAGTTGTCCTTTTGTTAAGGGAATTTTTATCAATAATGACTAATTATGTATACATTTCAATCAGGACTGACTAATCAGAATACTATTATGTTACTGTATATGTATGAATTTCCTTTTTAATCTTAGTACTGAATATAATGTGTGCAAATATAATCAATAATTAGAACAATGACTGTCTGTACCATGGTAGAAATGAATGAACTCATAGCCAGACTGGCTAGAATGCTTATCTACACCAGCTGTCCTAAGCTCAAGTCATATAGAATGTATGCACACATGACTGTAAGTCTTTTGTATAAAAGCGTCAGCTAAATGGCATATATTATTATTATTATTATATATCATAATAATAGGGAAGAATAGAATCATAAGCTTTTGTATTATAAGGAATGTAATTACTGAAACTAATGACGTCATTTTCAGTTTATAACCTGTGGTTATAGGAGTACTCTCGTGAATAATATCTGCTGTTTGACTTTAACCTCTTCAACCTATGGGGGCGCCATGTCATTATTGGATAAAAAAACGTGCCAGTTTTAAGCGCAATATTTTGTCACGAAAAGATGCTCGACTATGCATATAATTGGCAGCTTTGGAAAGAAAACACTGACGTTTTCAAAACTGCAAAGATATTATCTGTGAGTGCCACAGAACTCATGCTACAGGCGAAACCAAGATGAAACCTCAAACAGGAAATGAGCAGAATTTTTGAGGCTCTGTTTCCCATCGTCTCCTTATATGGCTGTGAATGTGCCATGAATGAACTTGAGCTCTCAGCCGTTCGTCCAAGATGTCTGCAGCATTGTGACGTATTTGTAGGCATATCATTGGAAGATTGACCATAAGAGACTACATTTACCAGGGGTCCGCCCGGTGTCCTGTGTCGAAATTATTGCGTAATCTCTAGGTCCATGTGCGTTCCATTTCTTCAGAAGAGAAAGTCAACTGCCACAATGGATTTATCGTCGATAGATATGTGAAAAACACCTTGAGGATTGATTCTAAACATCGGTTTGCCATGTTTGTCGATATTATGGAGTTATTTTGGAAAAAAGTTCACGTTTTAATGACTTAATTTTCTTTTTTTTTCTTACCCAAACGTGATGGAGAAAACGGAGCGATTTGTCAACACAAATAATCTTTTTGTAAAAACTGAACATTTGCAATCTAACTGAGAGTCTCCTCATTGAACACATCTGAAGTTCTTCATAGGTAAATAATTTTATTTGAATGTTTTTCTGTTTTTTGTGAAAATGTTGCCTGCTGAATGCTAACGCTAAATGCTACGCTAAATGCTACGCTAGCTATCAATAGTGTTACACAAATGCTTGTTTTGCAATGGTTGAGAAGCATATTTTGAAAATCTGAGATGACAGTGTTGTTAACAAAAATCTAAGCTTGAGAGCTAGCATATTGATTTCATTTCATTTGCGATTTTCATGAATAGTTAACGTTGCGTTATGGTAATGAGCTTGAGGCTGTATTCACGATCCCGGATCCGGGATGGCTCGTCGCAACAGGTTAAGACTGGGCTCTGTCCATTACTATAAAATAAGGGTCTTACAAATCCTTATGAATTGACAGTGTTTAATTTTAATTGGGTGTTAAAACATAGAGCAATTTAATTCTTGCAACACCTTTAGACAAGGAAGGTGACTGAAAATTAAACCACTTTACAAATTAAAATGTATTATTGTTCCAATAATTATAGAGAATCAGAAATATTATTCTACCCTCTGCCTATTGGCTACTTAGCCTGTCTCAAAATACAACACGGCCCCTTTAAGACAAGAAAAAGCTCTTTACCCTACTCACTTTTCAAAGATGCTCTTGTAGGAAGCAATCACTCCCCCATTGCGGACTACAAATTATCTAGGCTAATAACTCCCTAACTAGCAAAGGATATGAACAAATGGGCACGTTTGCTTTGTTCTCAAAACAAGACTTAGAGGGAACATTGGTCAAAGTTGTCCACTGAAGCAGGACACATCCCTAGATATATCTGAGATTGATGGGAGGGATGTATACAACAAGTGTTCACTGAAGTGTGTACGTGGTCCCAGGGCAAATGGGGAGCTTTGCACAGTAAGTGTAAAGGTAAAACTAGGGAATTGGGGGAAAATGTGACCCTATTATAGGCTTTTTTTTTAGGTTACTTTGGGGAATTGTGCAACCCTAGCCTCACCTTCTTGTTCTTCTCAGCATTAGGGCTGAGCATGGTCATCTCTGGTCTGCTAGGTTTGGCTTTGGGAGATTCACAGGAGTTGAAGAAGGACTGGATGAAGGGCTCCAGGTTCTGTCCTTTCTGGCAGGCAGAGATGCAGAGGAAAACAAAGAGAACATTGTGAATAATATCAGCCGACTGAGCCGGAATATTGTCTGATCATATCTACTTCCTTTTCCAGTTAAATTGAGGCTCAGAGATTAACTATGCCATTGATATATTGGTATTGGCCAGAACCCCAAGAGATATTATACTATTAAAAGCACATTGGAAAAATGCCTCTTACCTCTTTAATAATTTTTCCAGGGACAGACCTGAATATTTTACCTGAGAAGGAATAAAATCACAATAAATAAAAATAACACAGATCCACATGGCACTACATAGCTAATCAATGATGAACTTCTCATGCATTTTTAGTCCTATAAATTCTGTATGAACGCATGGTCAAAAGTAGTGCACTATAGAGGATAGGGTGTCATTTGGGACACAGAACATGTACTTCTCCAGGGCATCTTTAGCCCTCCTCGTGTTATAATGTATGAATACGTTAGAAAATGCTCCATAGATGTTAATGATGTACTGTATGAATGTGTTAGAAAATGCTCCATACCGAGGTTGACATCAGGCAACATCTTGTCCATGAACTGAGACTCCATGCTGTGAGGCGATAGGAAGTCTGCCAACAACTGACTGTTACTTAGCTCTGGGTGCTGCATCAGTCTCTGTTCCCAACACACGCACATAAAGGCATGCACGCATAGATGCGCACACACACATACACACACACACACAATACAAATATGCATATACACACGCACAGGACTCACCAAAAGCGAGAGATGACGATATATTAGAGTAATTTGATTGTTTGTTGTTTTTTAAAGCCTTGAATGCACTACAGTTACTTCACACTATGCAGAGGAACAGGCCTATGAATCATTACCTGCAAATATTCCTCAAATTCTTCCCTTTTGGATGACAAGAACTCACAGTTCTTTGGTCCAATAATTCTTTTGGAGGGAAGCTGTGCATCTGCAAATGAGCCTGTGCAAAAGTGAACCGGGTCAATTTACTAGTGACATTTACAGTGTCAAAAAAGGAAACAAAAGTTCTGTCTGAATCCACCAGCCACAGGACTGAAATAAAGCCAAAAGGGTATACTTCCTCTGTTAAAATGTGTGAGAAAGTATAAATGACATCTTACCATGGAACTCTGTGAGTTTATTTTCTAGAACGTAGAATTCCATGTATCTTCTGAAGATGGACCAGTTCTCCGTTTCTTGCCACTCTGAGAAAACCGCTCAAGAATCAACAGAATTGAAAACCAACATCAATACTGCAGTTTTATATTTCCCAATCCCCACTGTCATAATTCATCAAATGTATGGCTGCTTCCCAAATGGCACTTCATTCCCTACATAGTAGGTAGGCCGATATATAGAATTCAATAGATTGATTTGAATTTATGTTTTAGCGCGATTCCAAATGCTTGTATCGCAATCAAAAGTACATTTTTTCCCAGTCTTTATGAGCGTTTTGTAGTTTTGGTCTCATCTCTTTCGCTCCTTCTGTGCACCTTCTCACTCGCACACAGACACTAAGTCCCTCCCCATGCCACTCACAACAATGACAAACGATAACTTCTTGCTCTCTGACAACAAGCAGTCTAAACTTGCCATTTGCATTTGAGGTTTGGGTGAACAGAATCGGTCATATGGACACAGAAATACTTAAGACATTATTTTTCTGTAATAGAGGAGAACGATACTCTTTTTATATGTCTCAACTCCCAACATTCATAACATGGATGGATTCAAAGACCTCACTGTCTTGCCAGGAGGGTGCAGGGTGTTTTAGAGTTCTGGTAGACATGTTTTGCTGAAGTATTTACGGCTCAGGATCTCGTATCTTGGGTATAGAGTTCGAATCAACTTTCTGAAATAGTCTTTCTCCACATTTGGATTTGTTTCCATGTCTTTCGCTATGTGATACGTAATTTTCATTCGTTATTTCATTCCACTTCTTGTCATACGGATTACCACTAATGATTGGTGCGTTGAGTGATAGCTGAGTGCGGGTCTGGCTTGAAGATGTCTTGAGACTTGTTCTGCTGCGCCGGGGATTTGTTGCACGCATTCTGGTAGATTCTTCATATTCGCTCACATTTCAGATGGTGAAAAAGATTGCTGGTGTTTCCACCTTTGGCAAGCACAATGAGTCTACACAACTTACACAATACTATTTGTTGGTTGAGGTCCGATATCTGAAAGCCAAACCAGTTCCAGTCATCCTGCAAATCAACCTCAATAGTGTCATTTTTCTCATCTTCAGTCATCCTCAATTCTTGCTTACACTTTTGCGCTTGCTTATACTTTTTGCTAACGAAAGGAGTTCACTTCACTAAATGTTTGCTTGCATGTTTCTTTTGTTGACTTTGATTGATAGGCAGATTGCGTGTAACGTCCATGCTCCTACTTTTTTTCTTTGCTAAAAAAAAAAAAAAAAGCTATGTAAAAGATAAAACTATTTGAACTAGCCCACTAAGCTGTATCACTCGACTGAAATTTATTTACCTTATTTCATACATTTATTAATTTACCATGATATGGCAAAATCCACATCATGGCACAACATCATACCAGTATTCACATTCATACCAGTACACCACCCAACCCCAATATATCTTGAATCACTCATAACTATCTTTAGGCCATATCCCCCAGCCCTACTACATAGTGCCCTACTTTTGACCAGGACTCTCTGATCAAAAGTAGTGCATTATGTTGGTAATAGGGTGCCATTTGGGACTAACTCATAAACACCTCTGGTCGTGCCCTCACCTTCCTTCCTGTCGTTGCGTTCCACTTCGATACAGAACACAGGGACTCTCTCCCTATTGAGCTCATCAACGTAGGGGATGGTGATGCTCCAGGCTGACAGGTTCCTCAGGACTCCTGGAGTACTGCTAGCCTCCACTGGGGTGTTATCCTCCACCACCACTGTGGCCTCCTCAATCTGCAACACATGGGAGGTGTGGGACGACAGTTGAACTAAGCTCATGAGGCACTTATAAGTTATATTCTTTTAGAATCAAAGAATTTACATAAGTAAAAAAATATATATATGCACCAATAGCAGAACGTCCCTTTAAATTGTACTAAGCCAAAAAAATAAACCCTTTGGTGATAAACATGAAAACCACCTATTCATATACAGATAGTGGAGGATGAGGAAGTGATATTGGTTTCTCTTTGGGTGTCCATTTTAAATTATTGCACTATATCAGGAATAGAGTGCCATTTGGAGGGGAAGCGCTCACCGCTTCATCTTCAGCGTTGACCATGGCGTACGGCAGCATAGTTCCCTCCATGGTAGTGCTTTTGAAGACACCTTTGATTTTGCTGCCGATCCTGCTTATCCCGAAGGACTCCCCTCGTCTTGAGATATTCCTTCACAGGCACAAACAAAAACAGAGTCGGAAAGGGAGCTGTGAGCGACTGCATGTGTTCCTGCCTACAGTTGAGGCCACTTATGCAAACGTCTGATGTTAATGCAGTCTTGCCTCATGTCAAAATGCCATGCTGATTTCCATATCCGAACAACACACAACGAGAGAACACATTATGAAACGCTGCACATTCAACTAACGGACAGACAAAAACAGATGAGAGGTACTTTGAAGTTATGTATTACATGCTTACAGACTAAGGCTCAAGGCTAGCCACACACAAAGCATCCTCCATTCAAGCACTCGCATATTTGTATTAGAGGTTGAGCGATTAATCGGAATGGCCGATTAATTAGGGCCAATTTCAAGTTTTCATAACAATCGGAAATCGGTATTTTTGGACAAAGATTTAGCAGATTTTACACGTTTATTTAATCTTTATTTACCTAGGCAAGTCAGTTAAGAACACATTATTATTTTCAATGACAGCCTAGGAACGGTGGGTTAACTGCCTCGTTCAGGGGCAGACCAACAGATTTTCACCTTGTCAACTTGGGGGATTCAATCTTGCAACCTTACAGTTAACTAGTCCAACGCTCTAACCACCTACCTCTCATTGCACTCCACGGGGAGACTGCCTGTTACGCGAATGCAGTAAGAAGCTAGCTAGCATTAAACTTATCTTATAAAAAACAATCAATCAATCATAATCACTAGTTAACTACACATGGTTGATGATATTACTAGTTTATCTAGCGTGTCCTGCGTTGCATATAATTGATGCGGTGCGTATTGTTGCTCCAATGTGTACCTAACCATGAACATCAATGCCTTTCTTAAAATCAATTACACAGAAGTATATATTTTTAAACCTGCATATTTAGCCAAAAGAAATCCAGGTTAGCAGGCAATATTAACCAGGTGAAATTGTCTCACTTCTCTTGCGTTCATTGCGTTCATTGCATGCAGAGTCAGTGTATATGCAACAGTTTGGGCCGCCTAATTTGCCAGAATGTTATGTAATTATGACATAAAATTGAAGGTTGTGCAATGTAACAGGAATATTTAGACTAATGGATGCCACCCCTTACAGATAAAATACAGAACGGTTCCGTATTTCACTGAAAGAATAAACGTCTTGTTTTCGAGATAGGACATTAATATGGTCGAATCCAGAAACTAAGGCTCGTATTTCTGTGTGTTATTATGTTATAATTAAGTCTGATTTGATAGAGCAGTCTGACTGAGCGGTGGTAGGCAGCAGCAGGCTCGTAAGCATTCATTCAAACAGCTCTTCCGTGCGTTTTGCCAGCAGCTCTTCGTTGTGCGTAAAGCATTGCGCTGTTTATGACTTCAAGCCTATCAACTCCTGAGATTAGGCTGGTGTAACCGATGTGAAATGGCTAGCTAGTTAGCGGGGTGCGCGCGTATAGCGTTTCAAATGTCACTCGCTCTGAGACTTGAAGTGGTTGTTCCCCTTGCTCTGCATGGGTAACGCTGCTTCGAGGGTGGCTGTTGTCGTTGTGTTCCTGGTTCGAGCCCAGGGAGGAGCGAGGAGAGGGATGGAAGCTATACTGCTACACTGGCAATACTAAAGTGCCTATAAGAACATCCAATAGTCAAAGGTTAATGAAATACAAATGGTATAGAGAAAATAGTCCTATAATTCCTTTAATAACTTCAACCTAAAATGTCTTACCTGGGAATATTGAAGACTCATGTTAAAAGGAACCACCAGCTTTCATATGTTCTCATGTTCTGAGCAAGGAACTTAAATGTTAGCTTTCTTACATGGCACATATTGCACTTTTACCTTCTCCAACACTTTGCATTATTTAAAACAAATGTAACATGTTTCATTATTTATTCGAGGCTAAATTGATTTTATTGATGTATTATGTTAAGTTAAAATAAGTGTTCATTCAGTATTATTGTAATTGTCATTATTACAAATACATGTATAAAAAAACCTTTTTTTAAATGTAAATCGGCCGATTAATCAGTATCGGCTTTTTTTGGGGGGGTCCTCCAATAATCAGTATCGTATCGGCGTTGAAAAATCATAAGTCGGTCGACCTCTACTTTGTATATTCAAAAGGTGCAACTAAAATAAAGACCAATACATCTATCCAAAATGTAACATAGGCCAATAACCCCAATTCTTGTTCAGTTAGCGCAATTCAACACGGTAAAGGTAAGTCAATACAAAAACACATACAAACACTAGATTGCAAAACCCTACTGAAGACAAGTGCTTATTGCCCCACAATGCTTTTGTTCTCAGGCAAATTTTGGTTCCATTCACTTCATTCTGGGCATATTAAATAGCACATCTTGCAAGCAGCTAAATCAACGGCAGCCAGCCGAGGGACATTAGCTTGGCCTGCATCATTCAAAACACATACTCACCTCATATCATCCAAACTCAGACTATTCCTGGAATAATAGGCACAATGAATCACAGGCTGCCAGGATAAACAGGAGCAGCCCACAAATAGTACAAATTAGCCTCAGTGCCCTTTGTGGGGATGTGGTGGGCGTCAACAGGTCTGTTACTGGGGCCAAAAATAATACACCACCCTAATGTAGTGTTGATGTGAACATGATTTAGACTTGGAGGCATTCTGTGTATTACATGAATGACATAATGAAACTAGTCTTAACACTTCTGTTTGGAAGAATATTAAAGCTCTTCAATTAAGTCTCTATTTAGATGTAAAGGGAACATTTGTGGGCTATATTACGACAACACCAAAAAACCTATAAAACGAACTACAGTAAACCACTTAAGCTTAGAGTAATATTAGACATCTTTCCAATGTAGTCATTGCCATCAGGAGCACAAACCTGTTTATTCTGGAGTCCATTTTTGGAGACTCCACCCCCCTCAGAAGGTGTCTGAAATACTGCAGAGAGAAAGAGAGCTATAAATGTGGGAAAAGGTTATCCATTTGTCAACTTGTTTTTGTATATCTTTTGCCTCTGTCATAGTATGTTTGCCCTATGTGTAATTTAGAACAGACAATAGTATAGTAGTGTAGGTGCTGTACTTGGGCTCACCTCATCGCTGTGGCAGAACATGGGGGTGAAGACGCTCTCCAGCAGGGACAGCACATGCTCATAGGCCTCAAACAGGCAGTGCATGGTCTGCAGCTTCACCACACCCTCGTACGGCCCCTGTGCAACTAGTGCCAATTATGACAGAGTACAGTAAAATAAATAAAATATATTAAAAAGAGCAAGTCATATATATTTTCAAGGTTTGTGGACTTTGAGAAAATAGCACATATCTGAACAAAAAAGGCTGCGTACGTCACACTATGTTGAGCAATGATTTTGTGTACTGAGAATCTAGCAGAGCTTACTGTTTCGTATTTCCTCGATGATGAAGGGGTCAAAGCTGATCTTGTCGATGCTTTCTTCCAGGCAGTAGGTCTCATAGAGGTGCTGCACCTCTCCATGCAGGCGCTGCAGCTCAGAGTCACTCAACTCCGGACACAGGATCTTATCATTGAACTCCTCTGGAATGACATGAAGGAGAAGAAGATGAATGCTGTTACAGTGTTACTTGATTGATCAATGTTTTATAAAAACTTCCAAATTCACAGTAGAGGTGCGTGGGTAAAATCACTGGGGAAGCCAAGCCAGGGGGAAAAAAAGCCATATTACAACCTACGTGTTGTGATACTTGCGTTGTTTGTTCTATACCCTGTTAGTTCATATGCCTTGCGACCCTGATATATAGTCTTAAAGGTCGGGACAATAAGGCAAAGTGGCAGAATAAATTCAACCACACCTTTGTTTCAACACAAAACCAGAGAGTGGACATATTATGGACTTGTCCACAAAACATATTGCATGTAACAAACAGTCACATGACCTACAGCATGGTTAAGCAAGTTAATGTTTCTGACATTTTCAGACTACTAAACAACTATTGATTTAGAACACCGTAGGGTTAACACAAGTCACAAAGAACAGGGAGCTGCCTCCACTATTCCAGCACCATTTCAACATCATCAAATCACCTATGCTTAGTCTAATATAGTGACAACTAAAAGATTTCAAAAACAATTTAGTCCAATCAACATAAGCTAGATTTATGGCTGTCCATGGTACTGATGTGTGCCGGCGTGTAAGTAAGTTTAAAAAAACATGTCGACTCACCCTACGTGTAGAAAAACGCTAATGCCATCCTCTCTTTCATGTTGCCGAAGCGGTCTATGATTTTCATACAGTACACACTTAGTTTTTTTTGTCCTCGGCTACCTGGCTAAAATGCTGGCTGGCTAGTCTGGACAAATGCTACGGGCAGCAACAGAGCTGTCACGAAATGTAGTCAGCCTGTGATTGTCAAGCAAATAACTGTCGGGCTCACATTTAGCATCTCACATGGATTTATTAGACTTTATACGGCTATGTATTATAGGTCAAAAGAAGCACTATATGAAGAACATCTATTTCAGAAGAACAGAATAGCATACTCTTCAGTTGTCCTTATGTTTGGTCCTGAACTGGCTATGCCAAATGGCTGTGGGCTACACTAGTTCATTTAGTAAACAAGACTTAGAATTCCATGGCATTATTTTATTGTAATGAATAATAAAATTAAACAAAGCTAAACAAAATCCCAATATTTTTTTCCCAAACGATTTGAGGGTGTGCGCACATGTGGCTATTATTAATGAGTTATTAATGTAACTTAAGTTGTTCTACAAACGTTGGGCTATATGTTTTGATTTTTAATACAGGTTAAGGCTGCATGATGCAACTAATGATTTGAAAAAAAGTTGCTTGAAAGGCATGAGCTCTGCTTTGTTTTTTTTTGCGCAAGCTGCACACTTCATTTGTCTCTCATTCTCTCACAATTAGACAAGCACTTGATAATATGCCTCGAATTTCACGCCGGCATCCCCTTTGTGTCCGTAATGCCCCCTAAAAAATACATGCCTTTTGCGGCCAGTGTGCTACATTGTACCCTTCACCCTGAGTGCTGTACGCTCCTAAGCACCCCTCACTCACATGGCTCTCCATCATGTGATTGGGTCTTTCTCACAGGCTACAAGTGAAGACCGACACATCCGGGATGCAACTGCGCACATCCTTATCCAATTTCGAGGTGCATATTGAAGATATTGGAAGAACTGTCCACATTTACTTTTTGTCAACCAACAAGATGAATAGGCCTAACGAACAGAAAAAGCACTAGCCTATGTCAATCTACTATCCCCCATAGTACAAAAGTCAACATATTCTATTCTGTGCGAGAAATAACTATTCCAAACATAGTCTGGGACAGTTCTGGTATGCAATAAAAGTGATAATATATAGGTTAATATTGCCACCCATCAGACTATTCTTGACTTAATCTTGTCTTTACGTGTACTAAATAGTGTGTAAAATGTGTTTTGATTTAGAATGACCCATTATCATGCACCTGTCTCGAAACAGGGGCAGTGGGAAAAAATACATGTAATCTATGAACTTCAGTAGCGAATGGAGGGCGCTTTTCCCATGGTTCATTTTATAAATGCCAGCCAGGTAGGCTATACTCCTGTTGTAAAGATAAACAATGTGTTTAATATTAGGAAAGTTGAGAAATAAATATAGTAGGCCTATAGAAAGATGGGATCCTCTTTTTAAAATAGAGGCCATCACTGTTTTCTCATGCAATTGCATAGCCTATAGAAATGTTGTGTAACAGGAGCTCATTGGCTCTCATGAAGTGTTTGATTAGATTTTCAAACACATTTGCATTGATGTTAGAGTGCTGAGTCCCAAGCAGTTAGCAAGTTTGGTAGGCTACTAATGACCATCAGCAGCATTAGAACTTGGAGAAGCCTAATTACCGTGACTAAACGGTCACGTGGAATTTGACTGCCTTTTGACTTGTGACCGCTGGTGTGGCAGCAATACAGTCATCGCAACAGCCCTAGGTGGCAAAAAAAAAAAAACTATTTTTGACCAGACATCATCAGATAGATGGGCTACACATACAGAGGGGCACATTTTGAATTGCTACCTCTGTATTCCTATGGGTTTCATTCAAACTCATGATTATTTATACACATTTGAAACGGTTATAGTTCAAAGATTATATATAGTACCAACAGGTTTTTGACAAGCAATCCAAGTAGGGTCAGTCTGAACATCTCAATGTTGGTTTGGAGTTGATAGCTTAAACAGTAAAATGGTTGATAGGTCTAGATTATTATTTAAACAATTACAATTTTAGTCTATGGGAGATCATTTAAATATTGCAGTAATAAAAAAAAGTAGAAATGCTATCAAAAATATTTTCTCAAACAATCTAAACTGGGGCAATCCGGTTTCGTGTTAATAGCTAACATATTTTAAGCTCTAGAGTGGGCCTGAAGAAGTCGAATAAGAAATAGTGTCTTGCATTTGCATTCAGCAAACACACTAATAAAGAAAGAGAAGTGGGGTTGACTGTTGTGACTCTAGACATCACTGACTATGGTTACTCTGTCATCATGGACTTATGGTCTTCAATATACATGCCTCTCAATATGATGAGAGTAGCATGCAGGAAAATGGCAATACAAATGTATTTCTGTCATGACAAACAACTCAATTCAAAAAATATTTTAAGGGTTGAGAATGTGGTAGAAGGCAAACAAAAGGCCTTTTATAGCCTTGTATGAGGATCTCTGAAAGTAGTGCTGTCCTTACCCACAGTGAGGCAGAACTGAAGAACCTGTACGGCCCCCTCCTGCTTCAGGAAGTTCATGAAGCGGAAGAGCAGGTCCTGTTGCTCCCGGATCTCCTTCAGCTCCAGCTTCAGCACCTGGGAAACCACAGGCGGGAGGACAGCCACAGAGTTCAGAAACTGTGCTTGTCCATGCAAAACTCTAAACCAATACTTTAACTATTGCCTTCATTTGTATTATTTTGTCATGTCTTCTGTTTTAGTTCACCGACTACCTTTCTATTTGTGCTTGTTAGAACTAGGAGGGTACAGTAGTACAGCTATTAATTGTCAGTGGAATGGATACATAACTAACAAGGGCTTTCTGTTCCAAATGCTGAAGGGACTAAGTACTTACAGATGTCTTCTTGGTACGAGGGTCAGCGTATTTCTGCAGGAATGGAACCAGGGCATATGGTGGATCCATGGCCAGCTCAGGCTGGGCAAACAATTTGAGGAATAAATCACAAATACATTACAGCATGATGCTTCCACATGAGGTTTGGTAAAACGCCCAATTTACTTACTGGAGAGTCATCAACAAATATTAGAACCATGTGGTTCACAGTATCCTGAAAAGCAACAGGAGGAATGCATCAATAAGATGGAATATGTCAACCACCGCTCAGTTAAATTGCTACCATTCCAGAAGTACATGTTCTGCTCATTTATATCCGTTCGTATTCATATCCTATATCACTAAGCATACAACATTCTACTTACAGGATCAGCCATGAAGTCCAAGGTGGGGAGGAACACAGACCCTACCATGACCTCTCGCATCAGCAGAGCTAAAGATCTGACAATCAGGAAGACATAGGATTCAGATAAAGTGCCTGATTTCAAATGAATTTAACAGTAGTGTTCTCAGTTTTTCCTTGAGGAAGATCTGACAGAAAATGTTCACTCATTATATTTAGTGGTTACGATCCATAATAAACAGTTAAATGTCAATCATTTTGATAACAAGATAGTGACAAGAATAATAAAATATATATAAAATATACAATTGTGACTGACAGAGGTGCATGGACTGCCTGGTTGGGTGGGCCTACCTGCAGTCAGTAGCTTTGGGTGGCATAAGATAGGAAAAGAGCATCTCCGTCACCTTCCGGAGATAAAGCAGCTCCTCTCTGCGACTGCGCAGGGCAACATGCAGGTCAGGGCCATACTCATCCAGAGCAGCCTGCTGCAAACCTTCAGTGTTCTTCACTAGAACACAGAGTATTAACCCTTGCACAGCCAGTACACATTTTGTTTTCTTTATTGACCAACATCTTGCAGTGCAGAATACTACTGTGAGAATGAAAATGTGCAAATCCACAAAACAAATTGTAAACCTTTTTGTTTGGCCTTTGCAATGATTTCAATGTGCTTCATGGCAGCTTTCATCATTTTGCCAGAAATAAGTGAGGGGACATCAACCTGTGTGAAACAATTACACAGTTAGCGTAGAGTCTGAAAAACAGACATAGCACATTAACACGGTATTAACCATTAGCAATATGTGGATTCAAATGACATAAATTCTAATATATGCTAAGGTATCTTGACAACGGTTACTATTCAGAGAACAGAATGTGGGTGAAAGAGATGAATAGACAGAACTATATATCACCTTCTGAGCGCGTCGAACTAACACAGATGCAAAGAAACGAAAAGTAATTCTCAGTTCATCTACGCATGCCTCATCATCGGTGATGTCCCTATAAAGTAAAGTAATAAAAAGCATCATGAAATACGCATTCCAAAATCCAGACAGAAAACCCAAGTCAAATTGTTCAAAACTGTGGTAGAAACTACTCACCTGTACCAGGGATATACAAAATTCTCCAGAACCAACTCGAGCAACTAAGGGCCAAATATCAATAATTATTCATTTCATTTGTGATTTTCAAAATGATATATCTTTGAAATGACCCATTACTGTACCTCTGACATAGAAGCATCCACTTTTGAGTAGACTTTCAAGTCCAACCATGGCTGATAGTTTTCTAGGAGTAATGTTGGTCTGTGAAGGACACCATATTTCAACTTTTTTTAATTTTAACATTTCAAATCACAATTCAGTCATATTTATCACAATAATTTACATAGTGATGTGTGAATGTGTCAGTCGGTCCTGTGCAACACATACTCAGAGTAAGTTTACATGCAAAGTAATAATTCAATAATAAACTGATTATGGCAGTAGGCAGATGACGCAAGTCAAGTAAACGCCTTACTCTGCTCATCTTAAAAATCGGCGTACAGTCAAAATCAAAGTAAGCATACGACAATTAAATCACCTGGTTTTCTGAGCAATCTTTCAAATTATTAGGACATGTAAACACCTTAGAAATCGGCGTTCCAGCAGTGTATTTGATCTGCGCATGTGTTAACACAAACTTCCTCTAGCGTGAGTGAAGTGAGTTCGGAACAACTGAATGTATGAGTCTTAGAAGTAGTTTTCACAAACAAACTTTATATGTCTGAACTCAATGTGAAACGCGTCCCAAAAATAAGATGGTCATAGAGGTAGAACTTTTATTTTGATTGCCGATTTTCTGCCACCACACCTGCACACAATTGCTAATAACCCAACTGCAACTGCCAGACTATGTGATAAAGTGAAAAGTAACAGGGTTGTGGGATTATCTTTTTTTTTTTAAACAATTTAGATAGGCTTACAGTACAAGTCAAAAGTTTGGACACCTACTCATTCAAGGGGTTTTCTTTATTTTTTACCTTATAGAAAACTAGTGAAAATATCAAAACTATGAAATAACACATACAGAATCATGTAGTAACCAAACAAGTGTTATAAAATATATTTTGATTTGTTTTATCTGAGATTCTTCAAAGTAGCTACCCTTTGCCTGGATGACAGCTTTGCACACCCGTGGCATTCTCTCAACCAGCTTCACAGGGAATGCTTTTCCAACAGTCTTGAAGGAGTTCCCACATATGCTGAGCACTTATTGGCTGCTTTTCTTCACTGTGGTCCAACTCATCCCAAACCATCCCAATTGGGTTGAGGTCGGGGGATTGTGGAGGCCAAGTCATCTTATGTAGCACTCCATCACTCTCCGTCTTGGTCAAATAGCCCTTACACAGCCTGGAGGTGTGTTGGGTCATTGTCCTGTTGAAAAACAAATAATAGTCCCACTAAGCCCAAACCAGATGGGATGACGTATCGCTGCAGAATGCTGTAGTAGCCAGGCTGGTTAATGTGCCTTGAATTCCAAATAAATCACCAACAATGTCACCAGCAAAGCACCCCCACACCACGCCCTCCATGCTTAATTGTGGGAAGCACACATGCGGAGATCATCCGTTCACCTATTCCGCGTCTCGCAAAGACACGGCGGTTGGAACTATAAATCTCAAAATTTGGACTCAGACCAAAGGACAGATTTCCACCAGTCGAATGTCCATTGCTCTTGTTTCTTGGCCCTAGCAAGCATCTTCTTATTGGTGTCTTTGGTAGTGGTTTCTTTGCAGCATTTCGACCTTGAAGGCCTGATTCACGCAGGCACCTGTGAACAGTTGATTTTGAGATGCGTCTGTTACTTGAACTCTTGTGAAGCATTTATTTGGGCTACAATTTCTGAGGCTGGCAACTCTAATGAACTTATCCTCTGCAGCAGAGGTAAGTCTGGGTCTTCCTTTCCTGTGGCGGTCTTCATGAGAGCCAGATTCATCATTAGCGCTTGGTTTTTACAACTGCAATTGAAGTTCTTAAAATGTTTCCGCATTGAATGACCTTCATGTCTTAAACTAATAACTAATGATATTGACTTGGTCTTCTACCAAATAGGGCTATTTTCTGTATACCACCCCTACCTTGTCACAACACAACAGATTGGCTTAACTGCATTGAAGAAATTACACAAATTAACTTAAGGCACAACTTTTAATTGAAATGCATTCCAGGTGACTACATCATGAAGCTGGTTGAGAGAATGCCAAGAGTATGCCAAGTTTGCAAAGCTGTCATGAAGTCAAAGGGTGGCTACTTTGATGAATCTCAAATTTAAAATACACTTTTTTGGTTACTTCATGATTCCATAGGTGATATTTAAAAGTTTTGATGTCTTCACTATTATTCAACAATGTAGAAAATAATACAAATAAAGAAAAACCCTGGAATGAGTAGGTGTCCAAACTTTAGACTGGTACTGTATATGTGCGCATGATAAACTTTACTTGGTGGGTTTGCAGTTGTTCTGAAGTTTACACAGTGTTGTGAATGTATTTGTAGATCCAAAGAATTCAAATTTGATGGAGAATAAACTGTGAAAGAGAACAGCACTGTGTCCTTTGTCAATGACCCATACAAGAGCCGTTACACTGGTGCCGTGACCCGGATGATCCTCATGATCATGCTGACGCAGATCACCGGGGGAAGTGAAGATCAAGTGTGCTCTTCTGGTCAGATGTTTGGTTTCATGCCATACGGCTGATGTTCTGTCATTTCAGTGTTGTGATTTTCCAGTTTAGTTTGTCAATTTTTCTTTAACTTTTTCTTTGACATTTAATTTGTTTCATCTAAGGGCGGTGTCAGGGATCACAAATCTTCAACTGATAGTTAAATAGTTGACTATTTTATTACTCCTAATATTGCCAAGGGGAGGGGTGTTTGGTTTGGCAAACATACAGGTAGCAATGCAATGTCCAGTGGGATTCATGGTCGGGGAGTGGGGATATATCAGTCATTAGCTGATTGTGTTAGGAGTGCGGGTACACAGTTCAGGAGTGGGTTGATATGACAGACTATTTGAAAAAGCAAAGACGTGATGTACCTGATCAAGCAGCAGAGATCATGAGCAGGTTAACGGAAAAAGCCAGGAATGTTGTAAAGAGTCGTTGGACGTCAAACAGAACCTGGATCTAATCTACCCCATCCTCCTGCAATACTTCCATAAATGCTGCCTTGGTTCAATGCACAGCAGCAGCCAGATGAGATGGACATGTTGGAACTAATGGAGAAAGTGCAGCGACAAAACAGTGGTTCCAGTGAACACAACCCCCCTGCACACAACCCAAGGACTCAACATCGTACAAGTGACCAGGCCTGCAAGGTCTGTAATGATACTAGGCACTCAGTCTCATTGCATGGGAGAGTGTATGCGCTTCCTCCGTTTCACTCCTGGTCACACGAGAGATGCATGCCCCAGGCTTTTGTCGTGTACAATGAGTGAGATGACTGAGCTGAAGTTAATAGATGCTGGGGTAGTTGGTGTGAAAAGCCAGTTTAACTCAGATGTCGTACTTGTTGGCTGTGGAGGACGCCTTGTGAGGCCAAAGTCTGCATTCAACATAAACATTGAAGTCTATGGATGCAAGATGGTTGCTCCAACCTCGGGAGTAGAAGGTCAACATGATGAACTAATACTGGAAACCAAAGTGACCAAGCACATCCGTGTATCAAAACAATGTGACAATTATTGGAAAGCAGTCTCGGCTCCCTGCATCACAGATGACACGGAATCTGAGCAGTTTCTCACCATGTTAGCTGGAATCAACCACTGGAGAGGCGACAACATCTCTAACGAGATGGGAAGAGTGAGATGCGACCACGGTCAAGGCAAATGGCTGAGTTACGAGTATCTGGTTCGGGGAAAGCTAAACAAAAACTAGTGTTGCGTCTCCTGGCAGCTCAGTGATGACAGAACCTACTACGTCTCGCTCAGCACTATGGGGGATCATGTTAGGAAGGATTGTTATGCCTGTGTGAGGAGACAGATGGGTCCCACTGAAGCTGATCAACACGTCTGGCCGTCCAGTGTGGCTGAAGTACAATGTAAAGCTTGCAGACATCTTCCCATGTGTAGCAATGGAGGACATACAAGACACCGAACCAGAACAGTGTAGTCCACCAGGTCAGCTGTCCTCAAGCCACGTCTGAGGCCGATCTGACGGGCCACAAGAGACACGTTCCACAGAAGAGAAGCTAAGATTGCTGGAGTTGAGTGCTTTGGACCTCAGCCCCTGTGATGTGAATGAGAAGTGCAAGAGTCAGCGGCTGACCTAGTAGTGTGCTATGAGGATATCTTTTCACGTCACCATCTTGATTGTAGAGAAGATGAAGGATTTGTTCACAGAATCCGCGTGACTGACAGCCATCAGACACTTGAAGAGCTGGGAGAAGCTTGTTGTCAGTAATGACATACTGTACAGAGTCTCACGAGATCAGATATCAAAGACAAAGTGGTTCCAGTACGTAGTTCCTGAGTCTCTCAAAGCAAAAGTCTTGAAGGGTGTTCATGATCATGCAGGTCATCAGGGTCAGTTCAATTGCCTTAGCTAGACAGAGATTATTCTGGCTGCACCTTGACAGAGATGTTAGGGATTATGTCCGTGGTTGCCACTGTTGCATAGTCAGCAAGACAGTTGAGCCCGAGGGCAGGGCTCCACTGGAAAGTATCACCTTGACAGGGCCGCTACAACTGGTTTGTATCAATTTCTGGTCTGCTGAATGATCAAACAACAAGTTCATTGACATACTAGTGACAACAGATCACTTTACAAGAATGGCTCAAGCCTTTCCCTGCAGAGACCAATCAGCTAAGCAGGTGGCAAGAATCCTGTGGGACCGATACTTCTGTGTGTATGGATTTCCTGAGAGAATTCATAGTGACCGAGGAGCAAGTTTCGAGAGACAGTTGATCAGCGAGTTACTGAGAGTCTCTGGTGTGAGGAAGTCACACACAGCACCGTATCACCTGATGGGGAATGGCAGCGTGGAATGTTTCAATCAGACACTTAGCAGCATGATCCAAGCTCTAGCACCAAGCAAGACAGGCAGAGGCACCTGCAAACATTGGCGTTCATGTACAATTGCACCACCCATGAGAGGACAGGGTAAGCCCCCTTCTACCTGATGTATGGAATGATCCCTCGTCTGCAAGTAATGTGCTTTTCAGAAACACTGAACGATCCAGCTGTTACCAGTTACGACGAGTATTTGGTGTCGCTCTCCAAGGATGTGAAGGATGCTATGGTGATAGCACTGGGACATGTTGCAAAAGAACAGAACCGAAAAACAGATTTTATAACAGAAAGATCAAGGGGCCACCATAGAAGTTAGAGATCAAGTACTGTTGGCAAACAAGAAAGAAAGAGGCAAGTGGCAGACCGATGGGAATCGACAATATACACTACCGGTCAAAAGTTTAAGAAAACCCTTGAATGAGTAGTTCCTTATTTTTACTATTTTCTACATTGTACAGTAAGTGAATACATCAAAAGTATGAAATAAGATATGGAATCATGTAGTAACCAAATTATATATTTTATATTTGAGATTCTTCAAATAGAGACCATTTGCCTTGACAGCTATGCACATTCTTGGCATTCTCTCAACCAGCTTCATGAGGTAGTCACCTTGAATACATTTCAATTAACAGGTGTGTCTTCTTAAAATTATATTTGTGGAATTGATTTTCTTCTTAATGGATTTGAGCCAATCAGTTGTGTTGTGACAAGGTATGGGGTAGTATACAGAAGATAGCCCTCTTTGGTAAAAGACTAAGTCCAAATTATGGCAAGAAAAGCTCAAATAAGCAATGAAAAACGAAAGTCCATCATTAGTTTAAGACATGAACGTCAGTCAATGCGGAAATTTTCAAGTGCAGTTGCAAAAATCATCAAGC
The DNA here is from genome assembly GCF_023373465.1 of Oncorhynchus keta. NCBI lineage: Eukaryota > Metazoa > Chordata > Actinopteri > Salmoniformes > Salmonidae > Oncorhynchus > Oncorhynchus keta. The sequence goes on from NC_068428.1 coordinate 4,344,452, forward strand.
GCTATGATGAAACTGGCTCTCATAAGGACCGCCACAGGAAAGGAAGTCCCAGAGGAAAAGTTCATTAGAGTTACCAGCCCAAATAAATACTTCAGAGTTCAAGTAACAGACACATCAACTAATAAGAGGAGACTGTGTGAATCAGGCCTTCATGGTCAAATTGCTGCAAAGAAACCACTACCAAAGGTCACCAAGAAACACAATAAATGGACATAAGACCGGTGGAAATCTGTCTTTTGGTCTGATGAGTCCACATTAGAGATTTTTGGTTCCAACCGCCGTGTCTTTGTGAGACACAGAGTTGGTGAATGGATGATCTCCAGATGTGTGGTTCCCACCGTGAAGCATAGAGGAGGTGTAATGGTGTGAGGGTGCTTTGCTGGAGACACTCTGATTTATTTAGAATTCAAGTCACACTTAACCAGCATGGTAAAAGCATTCTGCAGCAATACGCCATCCCATCTGGTTTGCGCTTAGTGGGACTATAATTTGTTTTTCAACAGGACATGACCCAACACACCTCCAGGCTTTATACAGGCTATTTGACCAAGAAGGAGAGGGATGGAGTGTTGCATCAGATGACTTGGCCTCCACAATCACCCGACCTAAACCCAATTGAGATGGTTTGGGATGAGTTGGACCGCAGAGTGAAGGAAAAGCAGCCAAGAATTACTCAGCATATATGGGAACTCCTTCAAGACTGTTTGAAAAGCATTACAGGTGAAGCTGGTTGAGAGAATACCAAGAGTGTGCAAAGCTGTCATCAAGGCAAAGGGTGGCTACTTTGAAGAATCTCAAATATATTTTAATTTGTTTTAACACTTTTTGGGTTACTACATGATTCCAACTTTGATGGAGATTTCTAGGTGGGTTTGCAGTTGTTCTGAAGTTTACACAGTGTTGTGTATGTATTTTCAACCCATCTGAACAGTACAGTTCCTTTCATGTGCCATATTTGATGACCCGGTCTTGTGACTGTCCAATACATTAGGCTATTGTTCTGATGCACCCTTCTCTTTATTTTCAACTCTCCATTTCGCAGCTTTCGTTATTGAATTAAACTGTGACAAAGTCCTCTTTGCCTCAGTGGATCAACGTTATGCTTTTGGGAATTTGGGCAGAAAAGTTTTGGCAATTGGAGTGTATTTGGCTTTTGGGCCTAACACCAAATAAAAATAAATCAAGAAAAACATCAATGTAGCAAACCTCAATGTAGCCGATAGAGATGAATTGTACAATAATTATACAATATGGATTTATGCGTTTTTTTCTCTTTATAAAACCTTGCCGCGACCCACCCTTTACTTACACAATATTTAATGACCCTTAACATACAGGGACTGCGGGTTATGAGTCAACCTCAACATCACTAGTGTGCTGACATACCTGTGACGTTTGCACTTTACTTTCCCACACACTGCACAGCTGTGTCCCAATGGAAACAGCTCCTGTTGCTCCTGCTGCTGTAGAAATAGAGGGAGATCCTAAAGCTACAAAACTTACTTTTGGATATCCTGCTGACAAATGGGAACTGACCCATTAGAAAAGTTAAGCAACTGAGTCACTTCACCACTGGAGTGATACTGCATTGCCCAAAACTACTGGTATTTGTGTATTTAACATTCAACTTACTTTGTTCTTGGGCTTCATGGTGAAGAGGATGTTGGGCAGGAGTGATTCTGTGCCGAGGGAGCAATAGAATGTAATCACTCCAGCCAGGAAGGACCAAAACACCATCAGAATGTGGAGATACCTGGAAGAAAATCCTGGTCAGACACATATAGCTAGACGTCTGGTTATTAATACCGGAACTAAAAAAAAAAGAAACATTCTGAAATTATGAGTTTAGACAGTGTGCTGAACTAACTTTTCCTGACACTCCAGAATGAGCAAGATAACTTTAACTACAGGTACTTCAAATGACATTTAACATCCCACATGAACAAATATCCATTGTATGTCCACAAAACCTACCTATTAAGAAGTATAGTTGATGAAAGCATGAAAACCAGAAGAAAGCAAAAGACAGGATATTGACGTCCAACTTCCCTCAGGACATCAATTTGCAGTCCTTGCTTCAGATTCTCCAAATAAACGCGAATACGTTCCATTTTACAATGGGTCTGTTGAAGTAAACATTAAAAAGCTAGATGGACACCCTAAACAAGTGACCCATAACACCAGCTAAAAATGTACTAGCTAGCTCTAACGTTATATAACGTTTGATGCGTACGCTAAAGTTAACAAGGAAGGCTCGCGACTTTAGCTATTTACTAATACACAATATAATCCCATCAATTAGTACTTCAAACAGCGAACCATGTCATAATTTTGTTCAGGGTTCACATTGTTTTCTAATTTCTTCAACGATAGATCTTCCTTTTAATTATGGTTCGCACTTTTGTTATTTCCCATTTCAGAAAGTATTGTGATTTCCTTGACAGATCGAGTTTCCTTAATCCGATGGTCGTCACTTCCTGTTCTAATCCTCACCACAGGAAGTGCCAGTAGACCAGAGAGGGAGGGATAGGCGAAGCTACTGGAAGATCTTTAGTATTGTAGTCTCAACTGGTAATTGCTTGTTATTCATAATCATAAACTATTTCATTTCCTAAACTAAATAGTATGTTTGAAAGTAACACGAACTTTAGTGAAATTAAATTCATACCATTGCCGTAAATTCCATACCAAGGTGTGGTGCACAAAGCAGAATGTTGAATTGTTTGCGTTATTCCATAACATCTACATTTAAATATATACAACTATGTTGGACGAATAGTCATAAATTGATCAAATATATTTTTATATTGTAAGACAGTGCTGAAAATCAAGACTTTTATTTTTAAAATAAGTTACACGCGCCTCACTTTACAGTATAAAACCATTTGCAAGAATGCAAAAACAATTGTTAGCCACCAAAAACTGTTTAAACTGGTAACAGCTTTTCAGAGTCAACTGTGTACAAAACCTGATTAAGTTGTCTCCTTTATGCAATCCAGGAAACACATTTTTATTTTATTTAAGATGCAGTATCCCATTTTAACTGGATATACCAAATAATATCCAGCTAACTCCGATACTAAATTACATGCTCAACATGATGCAGATTCAAGACACTTGTCACATATGTGACAATAAGGCAGCTCATAGATGTCGGATCGACATTCATGTTGTACATCATGATTAGGCAAATGTATGTACACAAAGTAGACTGATGTCTCTTAAACTTAAATGTGTATGCAACTTTCCAAATGGGTTGCCTGAAAACCCAATGTTGAATGGCATATAATGCTACATTGGGTTTCCAGGCAACCAAAAGGAATGGATCATATACAAAATACTTACTATCCTATCCCAGAAAGAAGAGACACTGCAATGCTTCTGAAAAAAACATGTCTTTCCTTCAAGCTTTTACAAGAAGTACCATTTTCCTAAACTATTATACAACCTATAACTACATTATATGAATAAGCACATAGCCAATGCAGTTCAAACCATATGAAAGCAAGGTTTGTTCCTTCATTCGCTCATTATATGAGATTATTTAACATGCTCAGCTTGACTGTTGGCAGTGTTAGAATAAGAGCATGCAGCACCTATAATAAACAAACTACATGGAACAAGCCCTGCTTTCATCAATTACGTTTCCATACTTTAAAAGTAGACAGGGCAGTTTGATCCTCTGTACAGAGGTATTTAACCGACCCTTTAAAGACAAGTTCTGAAAATAACCACTTTCCTGGAATGCCTGACCATTATGCCAGTTGGTTAAACCTAAAAAACCCTCCTAAACATTATATTAAAACCAATCAAAATCAAAACAGAATTAAATAGGTCTATTCCATCGTAAAGCTGCATTATTCATCAAAATATACATTGGTGTCAAGCTCCTCTGAGCCACTTCAAACTTAGACAAAGTGTAAAAGGAATTACTACATTTCGGGATGAACATTCCACTGGGAACACAACATCTTCAATAGTAATTTTAAAATGGCATATTCTTTGGAGACATGGGGTAGGTGGCAAGCTTATAATAACAATGGCATGGCTGTGGTTTTGGATTTTCTGGAACCACACTTGCCGTGGATAATGAGCTTTCTGCACATGTGCAGTATTTATTTTTTTACTAAACTTGCTGCCCACAGTAGTGTCTGCTCAGTGTTCCACTGCTGCTTCCACTTAATGTTGTAGCCTACACTATATACATACATACATTTTTTTTAGTCTATACTTAAGATATGGTCAACATGTTCAAACTATGCTTTCCATGCCTCAAGCGTGACTTAATGTAATTCTTTTCAGGAGGTGGCGTTACATGCAGCCATCATGCTTTGTACAAACTGTGTCGGTTGGAACAGTTGTCTGTTGCAAACATAAGCAGTCTAGCAAGTCCATGTTCTTTTTAGCTGCAGAGTTAAAATGCAGCAAGAATATCAAACACGAGCAAGACACACAGTCAAAATAGTGATTTAATGTTAATTTCTCATCGCAAACATTGGCTAGTTATTTTTTCCAGCAATCATTGATATGGCAGTATACTATGAAGATTATGACAAATAGTAGGCAGTCTAAGCAGTAGTTGACAAAACGACACAAGCAATAATAGAGCGCCTGGCGATGCAAAACACTCGCCCATTGTCAGACACTGGTTAACGGGTTAAAATACATGCTCACCTGTCCAGAGTTGGAACATCTAGGACGCGTACTCGTGCGGTACTTGCATTATCATTGAAAAGCAAAATAGTAGTTAGTAGGGTCTGGGTGTGGTTGAAACGCAGATAATCTTTTGCCCCAAAGCAAAACTCAAGTGGGGAGTTGTAGTTCTATGCAGCTATTTAGGCAGCATATGAAACACAAGCAAGACACAGAGACGCAGTCTAATTAGCGATTTAATGTTATTTTCTCATCACAAGCATTGGCTAAGCAGGAGGCAGACAGGCAGTCAAAGTAGTAGTAGTAGTGTCTCCCCCCGCGACTGTTTTTTCTCCAATGGAATGAATGTGTATGGACTGCTTCCTGCTTGTGCAACTGCAATATCCGTTACAACAGACAATGGTTGTCATAGCCTTAATATATTTTGGGGGAACGTTAGATCAAATCACTTTGGGGTTATTTCAGCTGTTCAGAAATATGAGAAAGTCATAGGCTACATCAGCATGGTCCAGAAGAGGGTGAGTAAAAAGAAAAACGGGAGTGTAAGCAGCAGCTACAAAGTGTGCATAAAATAACATGCGCAGAATATGATCTGGATCGTTAACTTTGAGAGGTTTTCAGAGGTGTGAAAACTCTATTTGCAGCAACGGTCTAAAAAGTCCAAGCAACAAGTGTCTTGAGTTTGCCCTTTTGATTATCTTCTAATTTGGCAGATATGCTCCTGTAAAGTTGGAATATCATTGGACCATTGAGTTGACCTTACCATCACTTCAATTGGCAGCTTCCAGTATAACCCCACATAGCAGCTCAGTCTTCATAGTGACAGGTCAGGACCGGCCTCGACCACTTTTCCCTGCTAGTCAGGTAACAAAAGGATGCAATTAGAAGATAGATCACAACAGATGACCACATAACATCCAGCTAGCTACCCACAAGTAACTACAGAACACAGTCCAATGCACATTAAAGACAAGCAAATTAACTTGAGTAAGGAAAAAGCAAAGGGGTTTCTAAACATTCACCAAGACCTCTACACCCTTCAACTTCACATGCAACAAGGCTATGCCATCAGGAAAAGGTAGAGCAGAACAGTGGCCTTGCTGTGTTATTTTAAAAGGTAACCAGGGTCAAGTGGTTGGGATATGGAAAGATTGGTGGTTATGTCCAAACTACAAGCACTACGTACAGACAGTTGATGCATGCCAATTATTCCCATCGCTGCTTAATTTGATTGAGAAACACGTAAGATCAGTGTTAAGGCTACCAATGACTATGTAGAGCCTTCGGGGACAAGAACATCTTCACAGACTAATTTCTTAATAGCCAAAGGGATACATTTGAACTGGCCATCGGAGAAAGACTCCACTTTATGACATTTCTTTAAAACGGGAATCCATTTAATTTGGGCTACGAAATTGTGAAATCTAAATTGAGAATGTTCGAGATACGGAATTTAAAAAACAACTCAAATGGAGTATGTCTCTACACATACTTAATACTTGAATTGTGGAATATGCCAACTACTGAAATAAGTGATAACATTTTTTATGGCATGCCAAAGTGAAGTTGCTGCATGTGGCAAACATAAGCAAACCTTTATTTATTTTCTTCCACAAGGAGCCTTAAATTTGAAGGCAATTTGAAGAGAGAATTTTCCGAAACATGAATTTGAAACACAATTTGAGGTTTTGTACACTTCTGCGTGTATGTTTATTAAAGCAGACAAATAGCAAAAAAAAATACAAGCCAAAATGTAAAGCCCAATAAATAGGACTAGTCTTTTTTTTCTTCTTTTTTACAAGACACGCCATTTCCTAGCATTATCTTCTGTAACATACAAATTGTAGTTTCATTTGTTTTAAGTAGGTACATGTTTAGGAGACATACGTTTAGTTGCTGTTAGCTACTTAAAACATGGAGTCACTAAAAACATACATAAAACTACAGCCAAATAAAATAGCTGGATCACATGATTGCACATTTTTAAATCTTTAAACCTGATTATGGAAATCGCATTAATCAACTTTGAAAAAATAAAAACCAGTTAGTCAAAAACGGTTGGAAGTGTGACTACTGTTCAAGTACAAGCAGATTATTAAAATATATACAAGAAATCTTGCCAGATGTCACCAAATTGGGAAAAAAAGTGAGGCAACCATATGGATTTAGGGCCAATCAGATAAAGTCTAAAAAAGGATTTGGAATTAAAGCCCTAATGTTCTACTTCCACTGTTGCCCAAAATAATCCTGATAAAACTCCTGGTTGTCAGATTTGTAACCATAGTTACCAGAATGATCACCACCTTGGAGCGGTTGCTGAGCAATGGGTTGAGAGCCCCAGTTCTGATTATTGGTTTGGCACCGCTTGGAATCTGGCTGATTGTACCCATCAGCTTTGCGCTTTCCTCCTACATTTCCACTGTGGTCACCCCTCACACCACGTACCCCGCCGCGGCCTCTCTGTTGCACACCTCCTCTGCTTGATCCTGGACCACCACGCGGGGAAAAGCCACCTCTTCCCCTGGGAGCACCTGGCCTACCTCTGGCTGGGGATGCCCCCCGTGCACCTCTGCCACCTCTTCCTCTAGCGGGAGCCTGAAAGTCATCATAGCCGTAGTAGTCGTAGTCATAGTCGTATCCCCCGCGGTAGTTGGGATAATCATAACCATAATAATCGTCGTAATCATCGTAGCCATAATAGTCGGGTGGGTAAGAATAACCTCCCCTACCCCGGCCGCCTCTTGTGGGAGGGGGCAACTGAGGGGGGCCGTAGTTGTAATAATAATCATCATCATACCTATGGGAGAAACAAGCAGAACCTGGCAAAAATGTTCAAGGCACTGAACACACATGGACTCATTGTTCTGATTTGATCACGAAAGCCTTGTTCACACTGGCAGCTTAAAGTGACTCAATTAGAATCCCATTAGAATCGGTTACTTTTCCTGCAGTCTGAACAGCCAAAAATCACATGAAATCAGATAATTCAAACACATTTCAAACCTTCATGTATATACATTCATGTACATACTACCTCAATTGGCCCGACCAACCAGTGCCCCCGTACATTGGCTAACCGGGCTATCTGCATTGTGTCTTGCCACCCACCACCCGCCACGCCAACCCCTCTTTTACGCTACTCTCTGTTTATCATATATGCATAGTCACTTTAACCATATCTACATGTACATACTACCTCAATCAGCCCGACTAACCGGTGTCTGTATGTAGCCTCGCTACTGTTATTTTACACTGCCTTTTTACTGTTGTTTTTATTTCTTTACTTATCTATTGTTCACCTAATACCGTTTTTACACTGTTGGTTAGAGCCTGTAAGTAAGAATTTCACTGTAAGGTCTACATCCGTTGTATTCGGCGCACCTGACAAATAAACTTTTATTTGAAACCACCTTCGTAGGTGCAAATCTGATTCCTGGCCATGTGACTTTTCTGAATGGTAAAATATGATTTATTTGCCCCCCAAATGTTTTTTTTAGACTGTTATTAGGCATATATTGTTGCCTGTTAGCTGCTCTGTTGACAGTTTGACAAGATCAAACTGTTGGTAACTTGCTTGTTAATGGTTTACAAACAAATGAGTGAATGTGCTAGAAAGACAAACAGCTACACAGCTACCTGCTGTGGCTCGCCAAAAAGGACTCATTTTAAAAGGCTTTAAGTGTTATTACACTACGACACTATTTGAACTTTCAAAGCAACTGGGAAACATCCATGGCAGGCATGGTTGTTACCTTAGCCTGCTACATAACTTCTGATTGATAGGAAGCACAAGCACCACCAATCAGCCTACATCACTGCACACACACCCATCATTACTATGACAACTAGCATAGCCATGTCAGCAAATAACTGCCATCTGAACACCCACAAATCTGATTTGGTCACTTGTACCTTGCCATTTTGACAGTCAGTACTCCAAAACGGATTTGAAAAACAAAACGGATTTGAACATGAGGGCCTTCAGTGTAAACAAGGCTTTAGAGTCAGTCATGCACCAACTTAAAATTGGGCCTTGAAAAGTGGAGCACAAAAAAATATATTTTGTAAAGCCATGTCTTACATGTTTGTTCTGGCTGCTTGTCTCTGAGCTTTGCGTTCCTTCCTCTTCTGATCAGGGGGCTTTGCAAAAACTATGTCAATGTGCTCTCCTTCCAGAACTTTGCCATTCATTTGAGCCAACGCCTGTGGAGATGGCAAACTACAGTCATCATACAATTACACTGTACACAATGTATTTACTTACCACAGTGTTCTCTCATTATATTACCACTCAATATAAAGTACCTTGACTGCAGCGTCCCTCTCATCAAAATGAACGAAGGCGTAATCTTTCAGCTTCTTCACTCGCTCCAGTTTACCAAACTGGCCGAAGGAGTTTTCAAGTATTTCTTCCGTAACACTGTTCGCAAGGTTTCGGACAAACAAAACTTTGACCTGTGGGTTGAAATGCACAATGAAACGTGTTAAGAACTTACATTTACATTTAAGTCATTTAGCAGACGCTCTTATCCAGAGCGACTTACAAATTGGTGCATTCACCTTATGACATCATAACTTCAACTACATGGGTTACACACAGGCATCAGTGTGATCTGCACCCACTTAAAGACTAGTGGTTGTATTTTGTTAAATTAAAGACATCAAAGGTTGATCAAGCATCAACTGCAAGCCTATAAAGCGAGACTTCAGGTTGGAAATATATCAAATGAAAATCTCCAGTGTTGCTTACAGTTTTGACGTAAAACCAGCTTGAAAATCTATGACAAGACTTGAAAATGGCTGTCCAGCAATGATCAACCAACTTGACAGAGCTTGAAGAATATTAAAAAGAATAATGTGCAAATATTGTACAATCCATGTGTGCAAAGCTCTTAAGAGACTTACCCAGAAAAACTCTCAGCTGTAAATCTGTGCCAAAGGTGATTCTAACATGTGTTTCTTACATGGGTGCGACTACATATGTAAATGTGATAACGGCTTTAATTTTCAATAAATTTGCAAACATTTCTGAAAATGTGTTTTCACTTTGTCATTATGGGGTATTGTGTGCAGATGGGTGAGAAATCTATTTAATCCATTTTGAATTCAGGCTGTAACAAAATGTGCAATAAGTCGAGGGGGGTATGAATACTTTCTGAAGGCACTGTATATAGTGCACTACTGTTGAGCAGGTCCAAAGGGCCCTGGTCAAAAGCAGTGCACTATATAGGGAATAGGTTGCCCTTTGGGACATAACACCTTGTTTCTCCAGTGTTTCATCACTTTGTAGTCAGCAGATCACTTACCTTGGCCATAACCTCTGGATCTGGGTCCTCGATGGGGTCTGCCCATTCCACAGTAACCACGTTCCCCCACACTTTCACCTTGCCACTCATTAGCCTGCGTCTGGCCTGAGCAGCAGTTTTATGGTCCTCGTATTCCAAAAAGCAAAAACCTCTGTTCTTCTTTTTGTCATCTGGCTGATGGTACAGTATGACATCATTAAGACCCTCTGTTAGAAATAGAAAATGTTAAGCGAGGTTTGAGCAAAATGTGATCATGTATTTAGTTACAACTACAATACATGTCATTGACAAAATCAAATGAAAAGTACCCATCTCACCAATCAACAAAGATCTTTCTTACCTGTGACTTTAGCAAACTCCTCCACAATCTGTTCTTTTGTTTTACTCTTGGGGATGGAGCCGACAAACAGCCGGTTATTGGCAACAGATATACACACTCCAATGTGTTTGCCGGGGCGTATTTCATGATTATTACACTGGGGAAAGAGGAACTCATCAACCAGTGTGACAAGGATAAATATGAAACAGCCATGGCACAGACTATGCCAAAGTTCATACTTCCAAACTGACTGATAAGGCTGAAGAGACAGACTATAACTGGAAGCATGGGGAGACACTGACCAGGTTTACAGCCTCCGAGGCAGCCTCTTTAGTGCAGAAGGTGACAAAGGCGTAACCCCTGTTCAAGCCACTCAGGGGGTCCATCATTAGACGTAGATCCCAGATAGGTCCCGCCTTCTCAAAGAGGGGCACCAGCTCATCCTCAAACAAGTCTCGAGGAATTTTCCCAACAAATATCTGCAAAGGGAGGTCATGAAAAAACATGTGAGCAGCTAAGAAAGTGGTCAGTTCTGGAAATGTGAAATATTTATGGGAATTTTTTACAATTTGGCCCAGTCAGATCTTAGCGGTAAGCTCTCAGTGCAACAAGAGTCACTCCAGAATTACAAACGTCATCATAAGGCCAAACAGAGATTTGTCGACATTTGATGGTCTTATTCTAAAATGATTTTTTTTTTTTTTTACCTCTGTTCCAATAGTGGGTTGAGCACCTGAATACACAGACTCTGGGGGGGGGCCTCCATACTTCCGCTGACCCGTTGTCACATCAAGTGTATAGATGGTTCTATCAAGCAGAGCCTGTCATTATCAAAATAAAAATATTTAATATTGCTGTAACCACACACAGACACCGCTTGATTTTCACACAACCACAATAAATCAGCTATGCAAAAAATGTGACCGCGTAGCCTAAACTGACAGACTTTTGTAACATTGGTATAATACTCAGACGAGCTAAGTCAAGATCAAGTCTGCCAACAAATGAGCAAGACTCTTACAATTGGCTATGCCAGAATATTGGAAAAGAGGCATGCCTTCATCTCTACAAAGAGTAAACTTCATTCCCGGTGTTGACATACTTTTATTTTCGCCTCATCTGGTCCTTTCGTGGAATCTAAAACTTTGGTTCCTTGCTTCTCCCTCTGTCTATAAGTCTTCATTACTCCACAGAGGAAGGCACTTTTGTTCTGAAAAGGAAAGTTGAAGCTTTTAGTACTCCCTGCGTTTCATTAAATCATCCTCAATTAAGTGTAACGCAGTGGCCACTTACTTGCACGTGTGACAGATCACTTTCCTTAAATTCAAGCAGGACTTGTAGAGCACCTTCTTCGTTAAATTCTTTCAATGCTTCAATAGCCCTTTCATCTAGGTCACTGTGCGATACCAAGCCTGTAGAAGGGTGACATTTCAAATATAACCACTGTTTGCCAATGAAATCACAAAGAACTCATGTGATTATGTCCAATCAGATCTTAGCGGTAAACCATCACAGCAATGTTGAGTTGCTCCAGTATTTGAGTATAGAGATCATCATGTGGACAAACAAAACCCCCCAAAATTGTCAACATTGCTAGAAATAGTAACCAGACAGGCTAGTTGTACATTATAAAATATGAAGAATAATGATTTATGCTTACAGAAACCAAGGAAATGCACACGAACAAGCTAATCAAAGGAGGGAAAAGTATCTTGCTAACAGCACCCACACCCAAAGCATTAATCCTACTGCATGAACCAGGTCAGCTGTACATGCACAAGTCAATTCAGACATCTGAACACCCCCACTACGCTTTTATTTTGCCCCCCCCGGAGACCATATCAAGACAACACAACACCCCCATCCTTAAATAAAGACATGCTCCGGAACTTTGGTTGGCAACTACAAAGCATATTTTAAAGCTCCCGCTTTGGGCTGGATGTGCAAATGTGTAGTTTATACATGCATAACCTATTAGCAGAATTAGTGTTAGCCATAGCAAAGCTCGTCAACTCAACCCAAACACAATGGAATCAAATTCACAGTTCTTTGTTATGGTGGGGATAGCTTAGTTTGTAAATATATCACACAAAGTTGCTAAGGTAAATAAATAAAAGTTTCTAATAGAAATACAAACTAAAAAAGGAAGAACATGACGACAAAAAACAGTTAGGTTATGCTTAACATGCACTTACCTGCTATGTAAATTGCATCTAGTTTTTCTGCAACTTTCTGTGGTAAACCAGCATCTAATAAAGTCTGGAAATTGTCTGAATGGATAACCTCAGCTGTAGTTTTGTCCACTTCAGTTATGTCTATTGGTTCCTCTGTACCATTCCCATTTACATGATCAGTTGTCTGATCGGTCGCCATCTGTTTAATGCAATGATGAGTAAAATTATTTGAATGACTGTTCCAATAACAGTTAAGCACCGACTGCACTTAGCCAATTCAAATAAGCAAAACATAACTTTCAGGCATATCATCATTGCTTGCCTGGAAATCCGAAGTTGAATTGCATTGAATATTATGTCGGGCAGAAATTAGTGTTTGACTCAGGAAAGTTTCCTCCCTCTACAAGCCAGAGTGTTTAATAAAATGATATTTTAACGTACTTTACCGTTTGTCTGTGCAGTTGATCCTTTTGGCGGCAGCAATGTGAGACAATCTATTCACAGGAATGTACAATTACATCAACTCTGTAAAGTGCGGGTAGTGTTCAGATCTCTGAAGCATGCACAGAACCATGTAAACGAGCTCGACAAGTATGCATGCATCTCCTGCATATATCTTTTATATTGTGCGCAAGCTTTCAGGTGAATGATTTCTTCATTTCAGACTAATGGTACTGCTATGGGATCCCCCATGGCTCCTAACTATGCTAATTTGTATGTGGGTTACATGGCGAAACAGTCTATTTTCAATCCTCTCAAAAATGTTTTCTTGCCTAACATCAGTATTTGGAAACGGTATATTGATAATATTTTTGTTCTGTGGAGCGGTGATGCAAAACAGCTCCAGGCGTTCCATGCTTTTCTTAACTCCTGTTCTGAGCATCTGAGATTTACTATGCAATCTGATACATGTCAAATTAGTTTTCTTGATCTTCTGATCTTGTGTGAAGATCATGTTCTATACACTGATCTTTACAGGAAACCTACCGATCGTAAGTTTGTTGAGGGCTGATAGTTGTCACCCACTTACTTCCCTTGAAAGACAGTTTGCCCTACAGCCAATTCTGTCGAATCAAAAGAATTTGTAAAAAACAACCAGATTGACAGAAATATGGCTGAGACGCAAAGAAAATTCAAGGGGAGGGGGTACAAAAATGGTCATGGTCAAATAATGCCACTCAGAAAATTCAAAACAAAACAACCTTTTTCAAGGTCAGTCTTGCAAAAATAAGCATTCTTGCGTTCTAACTACCCGCTATTCAAAGTAGAGGTTGACCGATTATGATTTTTCAACACTTATACCGATTATTGGAGGACACACAAAAAAGCCGCTGCCGATTAAATTGGCCGATTTGTTAAAATGTAATTGTAATAATGACAATTACAACAACTGAATGAACACTTAATATAATACATCAATAAAATCAATTAATCCTCAAATAAAATGAAACGTTCAATTTGACTTAAATAATGCAAAAACAAAGTTTTGGAGAAGTAAAAGTGCGATATGTGCCATGTAAGAAAGCTAACGTTTAAGTTCCTTGCTGAGAACATATGAAAGCTGGTGGTTCCTTTTAACATGAGACTTCAATATTCCCAGGTAAGAGGTTTTAGGTTGTATATAGTATTTATAGGACTATTTCTCTCTATACCATTTATATTTCATATACCTTTGACTATTGGATGTTCTTATAGGTACAGTATAGCTTCCGTCCCTCTCCTCGCCCCTACCTGGGCTCGAACTAGGAACACGTCGACAGCCACCCTCGAAACAGCGTTACCCTTACCCATGCAGAGCAAGGGGAATAACTACTCCAAGTCTCAGAGCGAGTGACGTTTGAAATGCTATTAGCGCGCACCCTGCTAAATAGCTAGCCATTTCACATCGGTTACACCAGCCTAAGCTCAGGAGTTGATGGGCTTGAAGTCATAAACAGCGCAATGCTTGAAGCACAGCGACGAGCTGCTGGCAAAACGCACAAAAGTGCTGTTTGAATAAATGCTTACGAGCCTGCTGGTGCCTACCATTGCTCACTGCTCTATCAAATCATAGACTTAGTTATAACATAATAACACACAGAAATACGAGCCTTAGGACATTAATATGGTCAAATCCAGAAACTATCATCTCGAAAACAAGACGTTTATTCTTTCAGTGAAATACAGAACAGTCCCGTATTTTATCTAAGGAGTGGCATCCATAAGTCTAAATATTCCTGTTACATTGCACAACCTTCAATGTTATGTCATAATTACGTAAAATTCTGGCAATTTAGGCAGGCCAAACTGTTGCATATTCCCTGACTCTGCGTGCAATGAATGCAAGAGAAGTGACACAATTTCACCTGGTTAATATTGCCTGCTAACTTGGATTTCTTTTAGCTAAATATGCAGGTTTCAAAATATATACTTCTGTGTATTGATTTTAACTTCTTGGTGACAGGGGGGCAGTATTGAGTAGCTTGGATGAATAAAGTGCCCAGAGTAAACTGCCTGCTACTCTGTCCCACATGCTAAAACTATTAGTAGTATTGGATAGAAAACACTGAAGTTTCTAAAACTGTTTGAATGATGTCTGAGTAAAACCAAACTCATATGGCAGGCAAAAACCTGAGACAAATCCAACCCGGAAGTGGGAAATCTGAGGTTTGTAGTTCCATTTAAGTGATTGCCTATCCAATATGCTGTGTCTATGGGGCCAGATTGCACTTCCCAAGGCTTCCAGCAGATGTCAACAGTCTTTAGAAAGTTATTTGAGGCTTCTATTGTGGAAGGGTGTCGAATAAGAGCCGTTTCAACAAGTGGACTAGGCTGAGGCCAATCAGTTGTTTACTGCACGGTCACACCGTTCCTTCTTTTTCCTCTGTAATGAATACGCTATTGTCCGGTTGGAATATTATTGAAGATTTATTATAAAAAGACCCGAAGGATTGATTGTAAACATCGTTTGACATGTTTCTACAAACTGTAATGGAACTCTTGACTATGTCTGGATTTTGCACTTGCACATTGTGCCTTTAGAATAGTGAACTAAACACGCGAACAAAACGGAGGTATTTGGACATAAATATGGACGTAATCGAACAAAACGAACATTTCTTGTGGAAGTGCATTCCAACAAAGACCAGCAAAGGTAAGTGAAGAATTATAATGCTATTTATGACTTTTGTTGACTCCACAATTTGGCAGGTAACTGTATGGCTTACTTTTGTGGCAGAACGCTGTTCTCAGATTATTGAATATTGTGCTTTGCCGTAAAGCTTTTTTGAAATCTGACACAGCGGTTGCATTAAGAACAAGTTTATCTTTAATTCTATGTAAAAACATGCATCTTTCATCAAAGTTAATGATGAGTATTTATGTTATTTGATGTGGCTCTCTGCAGTTTCTCCGGATGTTTTGGAGGCAGTTCTGAACATGGCGCCAATGTAAACTGAGGTTTTTGGATAAAAATATGAAATTGATCGAACAAAACACACACGTATTGTGTAACATTGAGTCCTGGGAGTGTCATCTGATGAAGATCGTCAAAGGTTAGTGATTCATTTTATCTATATTTATGCTTTTTGTGAACTCTTTGGTTGGAAAATGGCTGAATGCTTTCTGTGACTAGTTGCTGACCTAACATAATGATATGTTCTGCTTTCGCCGAAAAGCCTTTTTGAAATCAGACACTGTGGTTGGATTAATGAGAAGTGTATCTTTAAAATGGTGTAAAATACTTGTAATTATGAGATTTATGTTTTGAATTTGGCGCCCTTCAATTTCACTGGCTGTTGGCGAGGTGGGACGATAGCGTGCCGAACGATCCCAAAGAGGTTAAGAAAGGCATTGGTGTTTATGGTTAGGTACACATTGGAGCAAGGCCAGTCCTTTTTCGCGAATACACACCGCATTGATTATATGCAACGCAGGACACGCTAGATAAACTAGTAATATCATCAACCATGTGTAGTTAACTAGTGATTATGATTGATTTTCTAAGATAAGTTTAATGATAGCTAGCAACTTACCTTGGCTTACTGCATTCGCGTAACAGGCAGGCTCCTCGTGGAGTGCAATGAGAGGCAGGTGGTTAGTGCGCTGGACTGTTACCTGTAAGGTTGCAAAATCGAATCCCCGAGCTGACAAGGTAGAAATCTGTCCTTCTGCCCCTGAACAAGACAGTTAACCCACCATTACTAGGCCATCAATGAAAATAAGAATGTGTTCTTAACTGACTTGCCTAGTTATATAAAGATTAAATAAAAAGGTGTAACAAAAACACGCAAAAAACATATCGGCCAAATCGGTGTCCAACAATACCGATTTCCGATTGTTATCGGTCGACCTCTAATTCAAAATGCTCTGAACAAATTGAGGGAATCGTTCACAAATATTGGCACATTAACCTGTTACTCCTACCCCCTACTTTTTCGAACATTCTGTATAAAAATCGCGCAACATTTCAGCGCCCTGCTGCTCATGCCAGGAATATAGTATATGCATATGATTAGTATGTGTGGATAGAAAACACTCAGACGTTTATAAAACTGGTTAAATCACAGCTGTGACTATAACAGAATGTGCGTTTCATCAAAAAGCGCAGGAAAATCTGATCACTGAAAATGGAAATATATATCCATCCGCCACTTCAACCCATTGATAAAGGCGAACCACAATAAATGGGGCTGAGGTTGCAATACCTACATCTTCCACACGATGTCAACAGTCTTGTCATTTGCCTAGGCTTTGTTTCTTGGTCAAACGAAGAAGAGACAAGCCATTTGTTCAAGCCTCCGACCGGATATTTTGGTTGAGATTTACCCGGACATTATTTCCAGACGGACAGCTAAAGAATATACTTTGCCTCGTGATCAATTTGATCGCTTATTAACGTTTACTAATACCTAAAGTTGCATTACAAAAGTATTTCGAAGTGTTTTGTGAAAGTTTATCGTCAACTTTTTTAATAAAAAAAAAATGACGTTACAAGACGCTATTTTTTTTCATTTATCACACAGTCTTCATAGATCGATATCTAGGCTATATATGGACCGATTTAATCGGAAAAAAAGACCCAATAGTGATTTTGGGACATCTAGGAGTGCCAACAAAGAAGATGGTCAAAGGTAATGAATGTTTTATATTTTATTTGTGCGGTTTGTGTAGCGACGACTATGCTAATTATTTTGTTTACGTCCCCTGCGGGTCTTTTGGGGTGTTACATGCTATCAGATAATAGCTTCTCATGCTTTCGCCGAAAAGCATTTTAAAAATCTGACTTGTTGCCTGGATTCACAACGAGTGTAGCTTTAATTCAACACCATGCATGTGTATTTTAATGAACGTTTGAGTTTTAACTAGTACTATTAGCATTTAGCGTAGCGCATTTGCATTTCCAGATGTCTAGATGGGACGCCTGCGTGTCAGGTAGGAAGGAGCAAGAGGTTAAGATCCGATGATAGTATCAGTAATGTGGTTTCTGCCCCCATATTCTCGCAGGGCAGAAACCTCAGAGATCAACTGGTAAACTCTGATTTACCACCCCAAGATATCCCTGCACAACGTGTATTTGCTCCCTTACTGGATGGAAACTACACGTGTAATGGCTGTGCTCAATGTAATGGCACTTATAAATGTAGATCCTTCAAACACCCCCAAACAGGGAAACCGATCCCAACCAAAGGTGTTATCACGTGCTCCACTAAGGCAGTTATTTATCTTATAACTTGTCCCTGTAGTAAAAAATGATGTGGGTAAAACAAAGTGCAAATTAAAAGTACATATCTTGGAGCATCGTAGCACCATTAGGCGCAAAAGCTGGATTTACCCAGTTGCGGCCCACTTTTTTGGAAGAAAACCACTCGATTTCGTCTCTACTTTATATTGGCATCGAACATGTCACCCTCCCAAGGAAAGGGGGTGACCTCGACAATTTATTGTTAAAACGAAAGGCTGCTTGGATCTTTAAATTTAAAAGACCCTTGCTCCCTTCGGTCTCAACGTAGACTTTTATCTGAAGCCATTCTTGTGATTATGCTATTGTAAATGTTTGCAGGCTTATGTAGCCAAATTGTATCTATGATCGTACACTATCTATCCATTTCTGTTTTTTGTATGCTATTTTAGTATGAAAATTAACCAATGATATCAGGCCACGCCCAGCCATTATTACAGACCTGTGTGTCTTTTGACAATATATGACTCATCCCGCAGTGTTGTCACTATACACTGATGAAGACAGCTTGTCTGTCGAAACGTTAGCCATAAATATTTTTGCATCTGAGCTCCTAGATTGCGAGGCTCTCCTTAATTTTTAAAAAGTGTTCCACTCCCCTAGCCAGCACCTCGCCTAAATAGGTGTGCGTTTCTTTAGCCTCTAGAATCTGAATGCACTACCAGCGCTCTGAAAAGTTGATGTAATTATACATTCCTAATGGCAAAAATACCAACCGGTAAAGTATGTTAAAATATAATTTTATTCAACGTTCGAAACTGATTCAAAAGCTAATTTCTGTCCAACATAGAATTCAATGTAATTCAACGTTAGGTTTCCAGGCCACATTGCATGCAAATAAGCATTTAATTCATTGTCCTGTCAAGTTTAGTGCACAGGTACTACACAGGTACTACACAGGTACACACTACTACATGAAGACAAATAGCTAACGTTATGATAAAAGCCATCAGTTATGTTACGTCGATGGTCTTGTTTTAGCTAGCTACTATAGGGCCTGAACAATTTGTCAGGACACCAGCCAGGCATTATACTGAACATATTGATACTTAACTGAATTAGGAGTCATTGGTTTACCATTAACTACATTCAGTTAGCTAACTAACATTTGGTTTGATTTGTTGGACTACCAATTCGAGTAGAACCAGCTAGTTACTTACTGTAGTTAACGTTACACGTGCTTTTGTGCACAACGATATTTTTTTCTGGCGAAGCTCTTACGGTCTGCTACTTAATTAGCTTCCAATGCATTGTTAAACAAGCCAGCCAGTGCAACTTAACTACGTTAGAAAACGTTACTGTAACGTACATGGAAACAATTAACGCTGGTTAAAATAGTTGCCAAGAAATGCTTGAATGTCAGTTAAATGTTAACGACTTAGCTAACTAACTATGTTAAGACTTCAGTGTTTGCAATCCCGTTAACCAGCCCATGCGAGACATCCACGCCGTGTAGCCAATGCTAGTCATAGTTCTACATAACCGGTTACTAGCTAAAGCGAATAACAAGTTAACGTTAGCTAGTAAAACGTTAATTAACCTTTGTCATGCGTTTCAAGTTTGCAATGTCTCACCGCTTCCGCGTCGCTGGTGGATCTACTCCATTGGCGCCGGCCTGGTCTCCAGGCGCAAAATAGCTAGCCAACCCTGGAATTCATTTTCAAAATGTCGAGTAGGACTCTTAGGAGTAACGTTGAACGTTACTTAGCTAGCTAACCACTTTCCACATTGTTTTAAAAATACAGCCAGAACAAAAAAAGTCACCTATCCGCGTGAATTCACCAGTTAACACCATGTAAATACTTACCATTAGATAGTTCACCAATGTGCACGTTGCTGATTTTGTCTGATTTCAGGGTGTTTACAAAAATTAAAAACTACGATTCCCGGCATAAGGTTAGGTCAGGCTCCTGTCCGGATAATGAAAATGGCGGCTACTTACTTGACTGTAGATGCGAGTGTGTGGTCACTAGTTACCTCAGCCACAAAGTCAAAACTGACTAAATAATTCAAACAAATTAGTTTATCTTAATTTCAAATTTAGGTTAGGCATATGGTTATATTTAGTCAGATTTGACTAAATTATTTTGGTAGAAATGCGCGGGGTTTATAACTGTGTAGCTGTGATAACTAATGACGTGCTCTCAGAGTGCTTCTACATATGGGGTTTCAGCAACTGCTAACCACGGGCTTGGTGTATTTTCGCTTGGGTGGGAGCATGCACCTTTTGGCACAGAACAGAAGCAATGGCATAGTAACTTTATTTTTCTAGAACAAACGGAGACAAAGGTGTTAAATATTTAAGGCATCATAGCTATCTTCACTCTTCATGTCCCATGAATTAGTTATTCTCACAAGAAAAGGTATCAGGGCATATGGACCCAAATGAAAGTGTATTTAGAAAGTATTCACACCTTGACTTTTTCCACGTTTTGTTTTAAAAACTGAATTTTGAATTGATTAAATTTAGATTTTTTTTGTCACTGACCTATACACAATACCCCAAAATGTTAATGTGGAATTTGTTTTGACATATTGCTTAAATGAAAAGCTGGAATGTCTGAAATCAATATTCAACCCCTTTTTGATATGGCAAGCCTAAATAAATTTAGGTGTAACCCCACCACAGGCAAAATCCTAAAGGTCAACCTAGTACAGTCTGCTTTCCACCAGACACTGAGAGATGAATTCACCTTTCAACAGGACAATTACCTAAAACAGAAGGCCAAATCTAAACTGGAGTTGCTTACCAAGTTAGTTTTGACTTAAATCTAGGCAAGACCTGAAAATGTTTGTCTAGCAATGATCAACAACCAATTTGACCGAGCTTGATTAAAGAATAATGTCCAAATGTTGTACAATTCAGGTTTGGAATGCTCTTACACCGAACCTAAACCTGCATAAATGTATTCTGTCCCCCTACACCAAACGCGATCACGACACGAAGGTTAAAATATCAAAACAAACTCTGAACCAATTACATGAATTTGGGGACAGGTCGAAAACCTTTAAACATGTATGGCAATTTAGCTAGCTTGCTGTTGCTAGCTAATTTGTCCTGGGATATAAACATTGAGTTGTTATTTTACCTGAAATGCACAAGGACCTCTACTCCGACAATTAATCCACACATAAAACGGCCAACCGAATCGTTTCTAGTCTTCTCTCCTCCTTCCAGGCTTTTTCATCTTTGAATTTATATGGTGATCCATCTATACTTTCATTAGTATTACCAAACAAAGTTCGTCTTTCAATCACCCACTTGGGTATAACCAATGAGATGGCAAGCGGGTACCTGCTTCTATAAACCAATGAGGAGACTTATTACTATACTTATTTATTTTCCACCATCATTTGCAAATAAATTCATTAAAAATCCTACAATGTGATTTTCTGGATTTTTTTTCTCATTTTGTCTGTCATAGTTGAAGTGTCCCTATGATGAAAATTACAGGCCTCTCATCTTTTTAAGTGGGAGAACTTGCACAATTGGTGGCTGACTAAATACTTTTTTTGCCCCACTGTACCTGTCTTTCAAGATAAATACCTGGTAAATTACCAGTACCCTACTTTCACCCCTTCAGGTCTTCTATTGAATTGTACTAGCACCTAAGGTACACTAATATATAATATATAATAATAATATACACAATTTAAGAAACATTTTTAGGGGTGGTTTCCCAGACACAGATTCTTCATTGAAAGTGCATTATAGTCCAGGAAGCTGTCCCTTTAAATAAAATAAAGCTAAAATGTATTTACTTTAAATTTGTAGCTGTGGTTAAAAACAGAGAATTACGTCAACAGGAGGATGTTCCTGGATAGGTTCGGCCTGATGTAGGACTTGCAACCTCTGGGGGACTATAGTCCCATGCTCTCCACCTGCCACTGTTCGGTTTTTGGGCCTGACCACAGCTACCTGGGGAGGGAGCACAATTTGCATTGATTCAGTTGTGCTGCTACAGTAAAATGAAAAACATAGCTACATTATTGCAAAGTGATGGAGGCCCTCCCCTATAACCTTTTCTAATGGCTTTTGAGAAGGATGGGGAGAATTGAGGAAATATGAATTGACGAAGGGTCAAAGGTATCACCTTTCTTCTTACATCTCTCCTCTGGCTCCATGGGTCAGGGTGACTCTTCGAACCCAACATCACATGTGGTTCATGCATGCCATTACGACTTGCTCCAAGTGCAGCACCATCTCTAAAGTCTATGGTAAGGTCCTTGGTGGAGTGGAGGGGACAGGACAAATGTACCAATTACAACGGGAACTATTAGTCTAATATCTTGTAGATCTCCACGCTGTGGATTAAATTTTTAAAAATTGTACCTTTATTAGCAAGTCAGTTAAGAACAAATTCTTATTTTCAATGACGGCCTAGAAACAGTGGGTTAACTGCCTGTTCAGGGGCAGAACAAAAGATTTGTACCTTGTCAGCTCAGGGATTTGAACTTGCAACCTTAGGCTACCACTAGGCTACCTTCTGGTTACTAGTCAAACACTCTAACCACTAGGCTGCCCCATAATATGCAATGCTGTGGAAAACTTTCACCCTTGAAACATGTTTTGATTGATAAGGTCCATGTTGAGAATGTGCAAAGCATTTTAAATATCAGTTGTCAAACCTTACCTCTACAGAATAGTCTTTCTCCATTCTCTCAAATGACAATTGCTCCCTCACCTTGAGCCAATTATGCCAAATTCATTAGAGCTGTGTGATAATATAATTTAAATGTTGACAGATAATGATTAAATAATTCCACTCTGAAACCTTATAATTGTAGGAAATTTATTAGAATCATAAAATTATAATCTGATGATGTGTGTAGTTTTAGTCAGAATTAGGTTAAACAATGTATCTGTATAGTGGAAAAACACAGACTGTCTGAGCAAGGCTTAGCTCAGGATTTGAACTTGTATGTGGGGGCCGAAGAAAGATACAGAGAACAGTAAAACTGTGTTTGGACCGACCTGGCTAGGCCTCTGAGGAATTTATGAGGGCATAAGGAGTACTTCTCAAGGTCTCCCTAATCTCGGGGGAATGGAACTGTCGGCTGGGTAGTGATACAGTGGTGAGAAGTATGTGCGTAGGATACCTACTGTTTGTGTGGAAGTATGTGCGTAGGATACCTACTGTTTGTGTGGAAGTATGTGCGTAGGATACCTACTGTTTGTGTGGAAGTATGTGCGTAGCATACCTACTGTTTGTGTGGAAGTATGTGCGTAGGATACCTACTGTTTGTGTGGAAGTATGTGCGTAGGATACCTACTGTTTGTGTGGAAGTATGTGCGTAGCATACCTACTGTTTGTGTGGAAGTATGTGCGTAGGATACCTACTGTTTGTGCCGAAGTATGTGCGCAGCTATAAAATGGATGTCTTTGTATAATAGACTTCAGAACGTTCTCGTGAATAAACACTTAGATTTTTGTAAGCTGGGACTCTTGTCTGCTTCATTCAAACAGAATCTTACAAACTCTGGGTTGCAGACAGAGTAGATTAATTGAAGTTTATGAACAATGATAACAAAATTCTCATAACACTGTGTCATACCACTATGAAATTGAACATGGTGTGTTCCTTAGGAATTACATATCCCCAATATGATTCTTTAGAGAACTTAGCTCTACAGAATAGAATTGAAACAATAACACATTTTGTCATTATAAGATCAGACATGGTGTGGTCATAAGATTACACAAGCCATCATTCTCAGCCAAAGGCGTCAAACGCCTAAGCAGTGAAACAAAAACCCAAGACAGAATGCACTTGGCTAAATTATCTTTACGAAAAGAAAAGTTAATACAGTTAATCCAAAAAACACTACAGTCAATATGAAAAAACTCAAGGCTAATTTAGGACTTTGTCATTTAACTTTGTAAATTAAAATAAGTCAAAGCTGTGGTCTCTGCATTCCCCTTGATTTCCAGCCCAGTTTCTGATACAGATCACAATGAGTATGGTTACATGCACACAATAATTATACGATTATTGTGGATAGTCAGATTAATATAATAGTTTAAAACATTTACATGCTTTGCAAGAAGATCAATTTCCCTAAAAATCCTGTTTACATGGACACATCTAAAATCAGTCTACCTGATGCCATGGAACTTAAATAAATGGCGAAATCGGCAACCAAAATAAACATTCTATCACAGCGACCATGTTTTTTTTTTTTGCAAAGCCTATTTGATTCTGAGTTCGGACTTAAGCTATAAAGTTTGTATGTGAAACCTATTGCTACACTGTACATTGCCGTGGAAAAAAGTATTTGCTCCTTTCTGGCTCCCACATTTTGTACACTTCTTTTTCAACCAAAACCTAATATTAGATAAAGGGAAGCTGAGTGAATAACATGATTTGATGTGTTATTTCAAAGTGTTGATGTCTTCACTATTATTCTACAAAGTAGAATAAAGAAAACCCATTGAATGAGTCGGTGTGTCCAATGTTTTGACTGGTACTGTACTTCCCCAGAGTCAGATGAACACGTGGATACTATTTTTATGTCTCTGCATCCAGTATGAAAGAAGATGGAAATGCATGTGAAAAGCGAGATCATGTGGGAATATTCTAGCAAATGAGAGGGCAGATGCACGTGTGAACAACAGACACAACTCCGCTATAAAATAGCTTTTCTCAAAGTTGCCAGAATGTCATGTGCGTTACACACCGAGTATACCAAACATTAGGAACACCTTCCTTAAATTGAGTTTCACCCCCCCCCCCCTGCTTTTGCCCTCAGAACATGTTCAATTCATCAAGGGCTGGACTATACAAGGTGTCGAAAGCGTTCCACAGGGATGCTGGCCCATGTTGACCAATCCTTCCAGCAGTTGTGTCAAGTTGGCTGGATGTCCTTTGGGTGGTGGACAATTCTTGATACACACTGGAAACTGTTGAGCATGAAAACCCAGCAGCATTGCAATTCTTGACACAAACTGGTGCGCCTGGTGTAACAGTATAACTTTAGACCTTCTACTCACCCATACCCGGAGCGAACCAGGGACCCTCTGCACACATCAACAACTGACACCCACGAAGCATCGTTACCCATCGTTCCACGAAAGCCGCAGCCCTTGCAGAGCAAGAGAAACCAGTACTTCAAGGTCTTAGAGCAAGTGACGTCACCGATTGAAACACTATTTAGTGCGCAACACCGCTAACTAAGCTAGCCGTTTCACATCCATTACACTCACCCCCCTTTTGACCTCCTCCTTTTCCGCAGCAACCAGTGATCCGGGTCACGGCACCAATGTAACAGTATAACTTTAGACCGTCCCCTCGCCCATACCCGGGCGCAAACCAGGGACCCTCTGCACACATCAACAACTGACACCCACACAGCATCTTTACCCATCGCTCCACAAAAGCCACAGCAAGTGATGTCACAGATTGAAACGCTATTTAGCGGCACCACCGCTAACACTGATTGAAATGGATTTAAATTAGTAGTGGAACTACATGTAGTTCACTACTCACCAACACTGACCACAATGCTAACCTTACCCCTGACTTTAAATTAAGACCAAAAAGCATATTTTTGTTGTCATTCATTTTTAAGATACAGCACTTTTTCATTTGCACGTGTTGTAACATATTTATAGTCGAATTCATCAAACGATTCAAAATTGCATATTCAGGCGTTAGCGAAAGTATCACGTCGGTGAATAGCTTTTTTCACCCAGCCAATGAAATTGCGTTTACTCGCCCCAAAGGCGCTGATTGGATGCATTCATTTATGATGCTGTTTTTTGACGTATCAGCGAGGCGCGGAATTTGAAATACCCTACCAGCAAAGTCCGTTCTTATTATAGCTCAATGGCAAAGGCAGTTTCACAGTACTCTGTGACACCAGCCATGCTAACGACACAGATAGAATAAGCCACCAATGTCTTTGCTGGCGACGTGAATGCAATACTTGGTATTTAGTTACTGAATTAATCTAACTTAGATTTGCGCGTAATTGCTCATATTTGTGTTGTTGGAATTTGGAGTGGGAACCGCCAGTCTGCTGTTCAGTCCACACCATGAATATCGGTTCACATTTACAGTAAGTTCGGTAGCTAGCTAGCTAACTGCTTTTATCCCCCCACCCAGCTAACGTTAATCCTGATTCCTTGCTAGCTAACTAACAGTAACTAACAGTAGCTAGCCAACTAATGTTACGTAACTATTTCCTAGTTTCCTACTTGGTGAATAATACAATATTTGATACTAGAGTTTCTTTGTTGATACAACTTGCAGTAATAACGTTACTTTGTTTTGATTGACATAAACATATTGTCATCCATGCTAGAAGTTAGCTAGCTACAGTTCAGCAGAAGAGAAAGGGGTTCAAACTGCTGTTAATTTTTAAATCAAATTAATTTGTTTTACAGGAGCTTTGAGGAAAGTTTGAGCAACTATACTGGAGATGACCCCCTAGATCCATGGGACAGGTACTGTAACTTGTGCATGCGTTTTATTCCATTATTATCTTCATAGAGGGGGCCACCAACAAAAGTAAACAATTAAGGGTTATGCATCTGCCATTGATGGGATATTTTTGCATGCAAATCTCACCTGGTTTGGGAGCAACAACTTTATTTTTGTGTGTGTGAATATTTATTGGTGTGTAAACTAGCTTTACCATACTTTTACATTATTTCAGATTTATTGAATATCTAGAGAAGAGATTACCTGCTGAAGACGCCAAGGGGATGTCTCTTGTGCTAGATCGTCTAGTACAAAGATTTCTCCAAGAGGAGCGCTACTCCAATGACATCCGATACGTAAACTACTGCATCAAATGTGCAAGTTATTATGATGAGCCCATCAAACTGTACAGTCACATATACAGTAAGGGTATTGGCACCAGAGCTGCAGTCCTTTATGTGGCGTGGGCTCAACAGTTTGAGCAGCAGGGCCTGCTTCAACAGGCTGACGCCGTCTACCAGAGAGCCATGGAGAACCAAGCTGAGCCAGCTGACACTGTCCTTCAGCAATACAGGTAACCCTCAACACTTAAGTTAGAATGCAAATTATTGCATTTGAATTACATGTCAAAATTAAGGACTCTATTGACTGAAACTGATTAAGTTAACCTTTCCATGTTGTGTTTATTGTTGATACATCTAAATGTATTCACAGGAGGTTCCAAATCAGCTCTTCTAGAGGTGGGACAGGGGCATCAGGTGAGACTGTTTTCTTCCTTGTGGACTGGTGTCTTTGACTAACGTATCCACAATCTAACCTGAATTTGTTTATGAAAACAGAAGGTGTACGGAATCCTCTTCAGACTTCTCACTTGGTAAATCAGCTGCAATCCCACAGAGAGCCTGGCCCACAGTACAAGGTGAGTTACCACATTTCAGATGTGATCAGAATCATTTTTAATGTTTGTTCATAGAAAGTGATCAACAGAGAAATATAAATGTTTCTGCCACAGGACCCCGAAGGTCTGTCCCAATTCCCTGCAGACAGAACAGTTCGCATGTAAGTCTTTATAATGTAATAACAAAATGTTTTAGTGTGTAATATATATATATATATATTTTTTTATAGAAAAGTTAGTTGTATTTCCTCTAATGAAACGACTCTCCCGCAGAATCTCCCGGTCTGAAAATGTGGTGGTAAATAAACCCAATCAAGGACTGGCTGTAAACTTGCAAACAGTGTCGATGTACCATACTGAAGACCTCATCTGCGAAGGGTCTGAACTTTGCTTCGAGGAGGTCCGAGCCAGACGATACTTTGTGAGATGCAAGCAAGTGGAGAAGCAGAGAGAGTTTGGTAGGATCATATGACTTTCTAACGCCCACTCCTCTAACAGTAGAAATGCACGGCTGTATTTTATAGTGTAGTCAGACATCAATATGAACTGGCCACATGACATCCTTTACAGACACGCTTTATCTAAATCAAATGCACCAACAGCTTAGTATGTGCCTCACTACCACACTGCCAACTGTCAGTTTTGACCAATGTTTGTTTGTGTTTTATTACTAGAGGAACGTCAGAGGTTGGCTAGAGAGCAGGAGGAGGAAGTGATAAGGATGAACCGACTGCTGGAGGAGCTGGAGAGTAACCTCGGTGTGAGCTCTACAGTCCAGGGAAGCTCAGCCATTGCTCCACCAGTGCAGGTAAAAGGAATCCACATGGCTCCTTAACTTCAGTTGTTTCTATTGTCGTGGTTCCCATATAATTTGTAGGACCCTTTTTTAAATGTGGCATGCACTTCTGTTTTCAGGCATCCTGCACACCTGCAACAGGACTGAATCCTGGGTTTCTACAACAGTCCTTCAGGCACCCTCCACTCTCAAACAACCTCGGAGTCAAACCCACTCCAGGATTGAGACTGAATAGTGGACAGGACCCCAGGAAAGGCACTGTGAGGGAACCTGAGGCCCACTCTCAGCGCGTCAGTCTCAGGGTTCCCATCACAGCCACCCTGCTCTCACAGATGTCCTCTCCCCCATCTGGACAGGTCGAAGAGGAAAACACCTCCCATAGCTGCTCCTTTCACCTGCCAAAAGCACCAATGGGCGACTTGCGTCAATGTACAGAAGCACCTAAATCATCTGCAGTTGCTCCACAGGCATATTCTCTACAGGCCTCTCTGGATCAACCCCAACCAGGACAACACCCTAAGCCTATTGGATTGTCATTTGGATCAGCCCCACAGAAGCCAGCAGCCTATGAATCTGAGTTGCAGCACGGGGGAGATCCTCTCCAGGATGTTCGCTCCCAGTCCCCACTCGGTGGCTCAGTGAACTACCTCAGCAGCAGCTTCCAGCAGCACAATGGCAGAGATTCCCAGTAAGTGATAGTGAGGCATCATGTCTCGAGATTAGTCCTGGTTTCAGATGTGTCATTATTCACAACCCAAATTTCATTGTGTTTCTAGCCTATTTAGCTCTGGCAGGGCGAGACACCTCAGAGATGTAGGTAATGAATTTGTTTTTAATTATTTAGCCTTTTGTCATCTAAGCTAATCGTTTCCCTTTGTTTTTACAGTGCGGTGTCTGTCAGTGAAGCTACTGAGTCGGAGGTGAAATTAGATGGTAAGTAAAATATAATAATCTGGGCCCTTTATTCTCCTCATTAGTTTTCATGTGTGATTTAAAACGTTTAACCTCACTCTCTTTGTCAGTGTCACAGGGAGGGACTGGGAACCTGTCCCATATCACTCCTAACACCTCTCTGGGACTGGTGCAAGCCACCCCGTCCAGGGTTCTCCCATCCCCAACAGTCAACACACGGGAGGCACTTGGTGAGTTGGGTACTCAACTCTTTTCATTTACTGAAATGAAGGCATTTCTTCATACATGTATTGGTCAATCAGTCATAGTGTGTTGTGTTCAGATATTGGTGATTTCAATTCAAAGGCAGAACAAAAAAAAATGGTGCTCAAATCAATCACTTCCATTGTGCTGTCTGCTACACTCAATCCCTTTTTTGGTGGAGATATTCAAATGTATTACCATACATGTGTATGATAAAGGCAGTATAACCAATTGAGATTTAGCATAGAGATCCTATTAAATTACTAGAGGGGCTATGTCATGAACCTGAATAAAAGTTCCAGAATGGGGTGAAAATGGCAGCCATATTGGTCAGGGAGGAATGAATGGCAGTACAGTGATGATCCTGGTTTTACTTATGCTGGAAAATAAAAGTAAGGCATGTGATACAGTGTGTTTGAAAAGTATTTAGACCTCTTGCCTTTTTCCACATTTTGTTACGTTACAGCCTTACTCTAAAATAGATTAAATAATTTCTTCCTCTCATCAATCTACGCATAATACCCCATAATGACAATGTGAAAACAGGTTTTTAGAAATTTTAGCAAATGTATTACAATTTAAAAACAGAAGTACCTTATTTACATAAGTACTCAGACCCTTTGTTATGAGACTTGAAATTGAGCTCCGGTGCATCCTGTTTCCATTGATCATCCTTGAGATGTTTCTACAACTTGGAGTCCACCTGTGGTAAATTGAATTGATTGGACATGATTTGGAAAGGCACACACCTGTCTATATAAGGTCCCACAGTTGACCGTGCATGTCAGAGCAAAAACAAAGCCATGAGGTCAGGAATGGTCTGTAGAGCTCCAAGACAGGATTGTCGAGGCACAGATCTGGGGAAGGGTACCAAAAACATTCTGCAGGATTGAAGGTCCCCTAGAACACAGTGGCCTCCATTGTTCTAAAATGAAAGAAGTTTGGTACCACCAATACTCTTCCTAGAGCTGGTCGCCCGGCCAAACTGAGCAATTGGGAGAGAAGGGCGTTGATCTGTGAGGTGACTAAGAACCAGATGGTTACTCTGAAAGAGCTCCAGACGTCCTCTGTGGAGATGGAAGAACATTCCAGAAGGATAACCATCTCTGCAGCACTCTACCAATCTGGCCTTTATGGTAGAGGGGCCAGACAGAAGCCACTCCTCCATAAAAGGCACTGACAGCCTGCTTGGAGTATGCCAAAAGGCACCTAGAGGACTCTGACCATGAGAGACAAGATGTTCTGGTCTGATGAAACTTTGGCCTGAATGCAAAGCATCATGTCTGGAGGAAACCTGGCACCATCCCTACGATGAAGCATGGTGGTGGCAGCAACATGCTGTGGGGATGTTTTTCAGCGGCAGGGACTGGGAGACAACTGAGGATGTAGGGAAAGATGAACGGAGCAAAGTACAGAGATTCTTCTTTAAATTATTATTTTTCACCCCTTTTTTTCCTCCCCAGTTTCGTGGTATCCAATTGGTAGTAGTTAGTCTTGTCTCATCGATGCAACTCCCGTACGGACTCGGGAGAGGCGAAGGTCGAGGGCCATGCGTCCTCTGAAACCCAACCTAGCCGCACTGCTTCTTGACACAATGCCCATCCAACCCGGAAGCCAACCACACCAATGTGTCGGAGGAAACACCGTACACCTGGCGACCGTGTCTGCGTGCACTGTGCCTGGCTCGCCACAGGAGTCGCTAGAGCGCGATGAGCCAAGGATATCCCTGCCGGCCAAACCCTCCCCTAACCTGGACGATGCTGGGCCAATTGTGCGCCGCCCCATGGGTCTCCCGGTCGCGGCCTGCTGCAACAGAGCCTGGACTCTAACCCAGAATCTCTAGTGGCACAGCTAGCACTGCGATGCAGTGCCTTAGACCACTGCGCCACTCGGGAGAGTGTCAGCTAGCACTGGGATGAGATTATTGATGAAAACCTGTTCCAGAGCGTTCAGGCTGGGGTGAAGGTTCACCTTCCAACAGGACAACGACCCTCACGGCCCGGACTTGAACCCGATCGAACATGTCTGGAGAGACCTGAAAATAGCTCTGCGGCGACGCTCCCCATCCAACCTGACAGAGCGTGACAGGATCTGCAGAGAAGAATGGGAGAAATTCTCCATATGAAGGTGTGCCAAGCTTGTTGCGTCGTACCCAAGAAGACTCGAGGCTGTAATTTCTGCCAAAGGTGCTTTTACAAAGAACTGTGTAAAGGGTCTGCATGCTTATGGAAATGTGATATTTCAGTATTTTATTACATTTCTAAGAACCTGTTTTTGCTTTGTCATTATGGGCTATTGTGTGTAGATTGATGAGGGGGGAAATAACTATTTAATACATTTTAAAATGAGGCTGTAACGTCACAAAATGTAGAAAAAGTAAAGGAGTCTGAATACTTTCCGAATGCACTATATATCAGAAATTGTGTAATGGAATTGTCAACCTAAAATATTGTCATATAATCATACATAGTTTATACAGGTTTTATACACTTTCTGTATAAATAGCCTTTAAAATATATGGAAACGGACCATAAATATTTAAGATGTAGTTTTCTTGGAAAGCTGTGAGTGCTATTGTATGATAGAATATCAGTAGTCGTTGCATTTACAACATGTCTAAGTCCTATCAGCAACTTATTTCAGCCAGTATATGGATAATGGCTGTGGATTGACTATATTGTTTGAATGGGATGTTGGCATATTGGCAGTTAATTAGAAAAATGGATGGAATTATTCCTGTAAAACTAGCTGGCTAGCTACAGTAGCTAACAAACATGCAGTGCAGATGATAAATGATTCAAATTAATTATTTTACACTATCTTATCACAGCACTGGTAAACCATGGTTTACCAATTCCCTGACCAAAATGGCTGACCTTTGTCATCCCATCCATAAGAAGGTTCATGTCCATTTTAGAATTCTAATTCCTAATTATATGGTCCTTTTAGTATCTCACCTCTCTTTACCTTCCCATCCAGATGCGATCATGGACATGTTCCAGGCTCCAACCCTCATGCAGGAGGAACAGTTCCCCAGCATGTCAATGCATCAGGCTGAGAAGAGCTTTGATGCTGCCTACCAGAGAATGGGTAATTCAATTCCCCCTTCGATTGTAACTCCTCAACTTTTTGTTTGTCTGTAGGTTAAATCAAAAGTGTATTTACAATTGCAAAACACTTTACAGTAAAACAATAAAATAGAAATGCATAATGGCAGGTTGTCCTTTTTTGATTTTACATTGTGGTTAAATGTCGTTTTTTCCCCTCTTGAATTTTTTTTTTTTGTTATTTAAAGGAGGCGCCTCTTTGTTCAGCAAACCCCCCAATGCAGTGCCTTTCGCAATTTTTCAGGATGAGAACGAAAACAAGGAAAACTGCAGGTGAAGCATGCAGTTCTTCTCCAGCATCCCATTTTCTTTGCTATCTCCTTTAATTCTCAAAGTCAATTATGAACACTGCTTTATGGTGCTTTTCCTGCTCCGTTTAGTGCTACTATGGTGAACAAGGCTAAGCCACCAAGGGCCCTAGCTGAAATCTCTGTATCTAAAAGAGAGAAACAAGACGTAGGTGCAAAATTACATGGTGACATACTCATTTCCATTTAGCAAGGACTTAATGAAAGAATATGGTTGGGTTATGTTATTAAGTTGTGTACACAATGCAAACCTTTAACGTTTCGTGTGTATGTGTGTTTGCTCAGGAATCTCCTTCGGAATTGATACCAGATGAAAGCACTATGTGGGGAGCGCGCTACAACTCCCTGGCCACCTGCCCCAACAGCACCAGAGACTTTTCCCTGTCGGCCCACCTGGTCTCAACGCCCTTCCAAAACAAAGCTCCTTCCTCCTGGAACTTTGAGCAGGACCAAGGTAGCCCTCTATCTGAGCTCATGCATAGGATGCATGCATCCCGATTACCACCATAGGGCTCTGGTCAAAAGTAATGCACTACATAGGGAATAGGGTGCCATTTGGGATGCAACCATAAGCAGTTCAGAAATCAAATGCCCTCACCTGGTAAAAGGTGTCTGTTGTTCAGAACAACAATATGGTCTAAAGCAAGTACTTGACCTTTTTTGGCTGACTTTTTATTTTATTTTTCTCCTCCCTCTAGAAAATGATCACCCCAGAGGCTTTAGTGGTCCAGAAGAGGGCCCTTTCCTGCGACAGCCCACTAAACTCAGGTACTTACTGGTAACCGGATATTGTAGACTACCAGTAACTGCAGTATACTGTACATTTTCACTCGAATGCTCGTTGGTCAATGTTTTTGAAGTGTAGTCAAAGTGTTTGGGTCAAACGCTTCCATGGTGGAGATAATGAGTTTGTTTCCCCTCCCTCAGCCCTATCATAGAGCAGAGCCCACCTGATGGGATATCTGAGACCGGCGCTGAGTGCTCTATGAGGGTGCAGGGCTTTGCTGAGCAGGGCACTATCGTGGGGGAAGGGCTAGCCCTGGCCCAGCGAAGCCTGGCTACGTGCTCCATGACTGAGGTGCAGCATCATGCCCCGGCCGCACTGTCCTTCAGAGACCAGACTGCCCCCCTGGCTCATACTGAGGGGGCAGGGGCCAAAAGCCCTCCTCCCAAGGCCTCTAAACCAGACTGGGATGTCTATGTGAGCCCAGAGCAGTCTTTAAAGCCAGCCTGTCCTCTCTCACAGCGTGCACCTGCGGAAAAGGTATCCCTTTCAAAGAGCCAGATGGATGCCTTCAAATCCAACTTTGATGTTTCAACTAATCCAGAGAAAGCCCCAACACCTGCTTTCGATATCCTAATGAGCCCGGAGTGTGCACCCAAGCCGGACTGGTTAGTGGTAAAAAGCCCAGAGGTTGGGGTTGAACTCGACTTGGATGCCTTCATGAGTCCCTGTCAGGGTCAGAGAACAGATGGCTTCCCTCTGAAGACCATGGACATCCCTATGAGTCCCGAACCATCAAAGTTTGGCTCGGATGTTACCATGAGTCCAGTCCATCTGTCATCAAGGTTCGGAATGGATATTCCTACGAGTCCAGCTCCAGAGGTGAGGTACGGCATGGATATTCCTATGAGCCCAGACCAAGGGTCAGAGCTGTTCTCCGACCCCTGGGATGATGAGCTGATCTCTTCCCTGCTCTCCAAACTGCCCATGCCACTCACCTCCCAGCCAAACTTCATCACCTGGCGGTGCAAAGTCCCCAGCATCGCACCCAAGATGACCATCAAGATGGGTAAGAAAGTCTTGGTGTGTTTACTGGCTGTGACCTTTTTTTTTTAAATCACCCTATTTCTTAAAAAAAAATGTACATCTAAAAATCACTTTGACGGTCATACATAGGTGAAGGCTCCTTACGGGTTGACTGCGTCCTCGGACAGGGTGCCTTTGCCACGGTCTACCAGGCAACTGACCTGACAACCTCAGAGAAGATGATTTTAAAGGTAGGAATATTAATTTAAACTTGGTAACTCCCCTGACCTTTCATGAATTGATTGGTGACTGTTTTGGTGCTGCCATTAGTAAAGCCTGATAACATGACTGCTTTATAGTGACCATATCCCCACAATTCATGCACTCCTATTGAATGCTTGATTATCCATTCTTGTGTGTATCTTGATCTGTACATGTAGGTGCAGAAACCAGCCAATCCATGGGAGTTTTACATCAACACTCAGCTGAATGCCCGACTGCAGCCGAGCGTGCGTCACCTCTTCACCAACATCCACTCTGCCCACTTCTTTCAGAACGGCAGTGTGCTATTGGGCGAGCTCCACAACTGTGGCACCCTACTGGTGGGTAGTAACCCCTCTTCATCACCCACCATATTTTATCAATCAATTGAACATCAGGGCTACATCTGTGTGCACTTCCCTTCACTGATTTGAAAGGAAATGACTGGTATTAAAAATATAATGGAAACTCCCTGTAGCCCATGTCTCTACCGATCCAATGCTTTTAGATTTGTGGGAAGTAATGAACAAGTTTACACTAAAGGAGAAAGGAGATTGGGATGCACCCAAAGATGCCACACTGGGGCACTAAATGGAGTTAAAGATGTTTATTATTCCCCTCCAGAACGCTGTGAACCTGTATAAAAACCTGACTGACAAAGTGATGCCCCAGCCTCTGGTGATTTACTTCACTGTCTGCATGCTGCACATGGTGGAACAGCTGCACAGCATCCACATCGTTCACGCTGACATCAAACCAGACAACCTCCTGCTGGGAGATAGGTAGGGATGGCTCCTTACTGGTGCTTATGCCTCTCGGATGTGTTTTTGTTTTCCCTGTAGTCATTTCTAGTAATGGGTGGATGCAGTACTCTACCAGGGCTTACCAGTGGCTCTTCACTGTGTTAATTGTCTGTTGTGTTTTAGGTTCCTGGAGAACAAGTCTTTTGACCCAGATAACCTGTACCATGGCCTTGCCCTCATTGACCTGGGTCAGAGCATTGACATGACTCTGTTCCCAGAGGGCACTTCGTTCACTGCCAAGTGTATGACCTCAGGCTTCCAGTGTACAGAGATGAGGAGTGGGAGACCATGGAACTACCAGGTAAAGTGTGTCTGTCGGTGGCAAGTGCGTGTCCTGTCGTGATATGGGTGGATGTCCGATACGACCTGCTGAGAATATTAACTAAGTTTCTTTGTGTTTTAGACCGACTACTTTGGAATAGCGGGAACTGTGTACTGCATGATTTTTGGAACATACATGCAAGTAACACAGGAGGGTGGAGTGTGGAAGACAAATGCAGTATTTAGAAGGTAACCCTTGAGTAGGAGTGCTAATGGCTTTTATGGTTTTACTACTTTTTGTTGCTCTGAGTAATCGCTTGAATATTTTTGTTTGTGTTTTGAAAATATCTCCCCCTTTTTGACCTGAGAAATTTCCAGCATAGTTCAAATTCACACTACTTTCTCCTTCCCCCTCTCTCTCTCTCTCTCTCTCTCTCTCTCTTCTCCAGAAATCCCCACAGTGATCTGTGGACAGAGTTCTTCCACACTCTGCTGAATGTGCCTGACTGCAACTCCCTGCCCTGCCTGCAGAGCCTGCGCAGTAGACTGAGCACCGTGCTCCAACAGAACTACAGCAACAAGCTGCCATCAATGAAGACCCGCCTGGTCATCCAGCTGTTAGAAAGCCGGTCGGCACGAAGATAGAACTCCCATAGAACCTTGATACTCCTGGGTGCTGTTCAGTAGGTATAAAATGAAAGTGGTCCAAAACGGAGTGGAACAAGGAGATGCTGTGTGAACTTGTCCACTAAGAAACATTTGTTTTTGTGTTTCGTATCAAAACGTTGTCAACACGAGCCTAATGTACACAACCCTGGATGATGGGTATTACTGCCATGTCTCATCTCTACTCCATTTGTAAATACAAAAGATTTTCCTTGAATTGGGTCTTGAATAACCTTTTTATGCATTGTCTATCTCTTTGTCCATTTGTAAATGACATAAATAGGGAGATTGATGTTGGAGATGTTATGGTGTATTTTCATTTGTAAATAATTAAAAACCTTTTCAGTCTGCCTAGAGTAGTCATGGTCATGGCCTCTGTTTGGCTTTCAGTTGGGTCCCAACAGAGTTCATTGGGGTGCTGTCTGCATTTCTGATGCTTCTGGGTGAGCACGTGCAGTGGGACTACTTTGGAATTAAAACATTTGTATTGTCCCGTAGATTATTTGGATATGGTCGTCTTTCTGCTCTGTATGCGTTGGCCTACCTATTGTATTACATTGACATAGTGGGCTGCCTATGGGTGGGCAGAGAATGACGTGGCTGTTCTATTTTCAAGGAATGTAACTTTTTTAAATGATTACACCACAGGAGGTTGGTGACACTTTAAATGGGGAGAACAGGCTCGTGGTAATGACTAGAGCAGAATCAGTGGAATGGTATCAAATACCCCAAACATATGGTTTCCATGTGTTTGATGCCATTCCATTAGCTCAGTTCCAGCCATTATTATGAACCGTCATCCCCACAGCAGCATCCACTGGATTACACTATAGTTTACTACAGTCTAAATATATATTGATAAGAGGGCGCTCAACCAACGTGAGCCAAGTGCAATCAACATTGAAAACGCGAGCGCCAGCTACGAGCGAGCATTGCGTCTTTTAATTAACTATTCATTACCCATTTGTCTGCCTGCAAATCGTCATCCTAAAATCTAGGCTATATCCTATATGCACTTTCTCTTGAGCTAAATAGTACATGTGTCCGCTTCCATCATTCTTGCTTCAAATTCCGTAGCCATACGTGCGAGATCAGGTGCGGTCTCAATTACAGAGTAGGCTAGAACGGGACAGTTATTTTCAAGGAAATGTTCTTCCCAAATATGATTAGGCTGTAACTTACCACGTTTCCTATAAATACATATTGATCACCTATATTTCTCCGTCTTAAAATCTTCCCACCTCTAAAATGTAGACTATAAAAATAGCTCAAATGGAAGTGCGTGTCTCCCCAACTCTGCTCTCTTCAAACGACATCTAGCATATTGGCTAATATAGCCCAGTAATACCCATGGTCTAATATCATGAGCCACGTGAGAATCTGTTCATTTAACCTATGTAAGTTATTGTTGCGCATTTTTATATGGCGCACAATTGCTGGGACCATGGCTAGAAAGTGAGCTGCGTCACGTACGCTTAAAATAACATTGCGGAACAATGGTTGGCTTTGGGACCCGTTTTTGCGATTGCGGATGCCGTATGAAAAGATGCGGAGTGGAATGAAGAAATGTGTCTAGCACAGACATCTAAATCCAATTTTAATGCAGGATGATGTCACTAGGCGTCGCGCTTGTTCATAAAGCTAAGCAACGTGCTATAGATTTAGTGTGTAATTTTAAATCCGGTATTTGATATCTCGCTAAATACTAATACAGCATATGTGTGTGTGTACAGTAAACCGAGTATTTACCAGTCATTTTCCTGAAACTACAGTAGAAGTTAAATGAAGGAAAGGCAATTATTAGTGATGTTTCTAGCTGTGTATGATTATAGATGTGTTAATGCACCAGCAGTATACAGCAATCAGATAGTGGTTTTCATCCTGAAGACAGAGCTAGAATGCATTCTGAGTCAATTCTATTTCCATGATCTAGACTGAGAGAACATAACAGATCAAAACAAACGAAGCAGGTTAATGAAGCTTGTATTCTGTGTTTTAGGCTATCAAAAGAAACTCACAAGATTTTAGTGAAGTGAAGATTTTCACTAGATGTTATCCACACTGTATACCTGAATCTGGACATATATTATAGTGCATTACATAATTGAAGATTAGGAGGAAGTGATATATGAAATGACCAGTTACTAGCCTGGATCCAAGCCACATTTTTCAACTGGAGCAATTCAGTTTCAAGTCATACCAAATATTATTTTAAACAGCACCGATGCCTCTGCTTGGCACTCGGCATTAAGGAAATGGATTGTTTTGATAAGCCCCTTTTGGCAGACTAGCGTCCTGTCCTGGGGTTGTACTGGTGCATCAAACTGTCTCCTGCTACAGAACCAGGAGATAGCCTTCATAGAATGTCCTTTCTTACAATTTAGTTTGGATCCAGGCCACATACTTAGTTACCACAATCTGTACCCCTACCGTACAGTTCCCTCAGAAGTGCCTCTAGCTTTGCCACTGACTGTCCCATTGCCAGCCAGACTGTTTGACTCCCACTTACAGTTCTGGTCTCCCTCTGATGCTCTCTGCGTGCTTAATGAGATTCTTTGTTGTGTTTGGTCACAGGGTCTGAGTTCCAAATATCAACCTAATTTCCCTGTTGGCCCTGGTTAAAAGTAGTGCACCATAGAGTGAACGGGGTGCCATTTGGGACGTATACAGCATTGTCAATTATATGTCACTATCTGAAGCCTGGGAGATGAAAAGAGAGATGAGCGCAGCAGTGATGTGCTGCTCTTGGTATTGCTGCTAATTAAATCTCCAGGCAGCTGGAAAGGTGATGCTGCAACAGACCTGCCTTTTAGGGCGGACGCTGGAGTAAACCTCTCAAGGGGGTTGATGATAAAAATGTGCCTCGATCGTTTTTTCCCCCCCTTTTCCATCCCCTCAGGTGCGAGTGATGCCAGAGAACATCAGAACAGGTGGTTCTCAATAAACTCCTGAGAAAGTGCACTTTGAAAGTGACCCTCGTTTATAAATATCGTATTTTGTGCCATGGCTCACAGTGGGGTGTTTCACATACATTATCATGACCTGCTCTGCATAACATTGTCCATCCAGCGGGACAAAGAGCAGAGGAGCAGAAAGGCAAAAGCCATTTGTTTGTTGAATAGATCTACTGTAGGCGCGCAAGGACAAAGGGTCGGGTGCGACTGATCATTTGAAATGCATCCAAAAAACTCGAGAGAAGATAATTATCCGGTATATTCAAGCCACTGTGCTGACACCTTGTAAATGAGAACCTAGCCACCCTAGCGAATGGGGGGCATTTACACATAGCAAAAACCTCATAACGTTGAATATTCATCAAGGGCAATGACTTTTTAATTTGGTGTGTTCCATTGTGTGAGATATTAAATGTCACAAACTGAAAATGTCATTTATAATTGTGTGGTGGCTTTAATAGGCAGCCTTGTGTGAGACTTAAGCCACAGGTAGCAGAAGAGAGATGGGTCATGCCTTGCTGGCTGCCCTTAGTGGAATTATTACTTCCAATTCTAAGTGCATTAAGACGAACTACAACGGTGTTGATTAATGAGCGGTTTCTGAGGGATTTGGGATTCCTACATGTTTTCGTCCAATGCACCATAGCATGTGCCTTGGTTCTGAGGGCCAGGAGCCAGCTGAAGTACCTCCCCACGGTCTGCTGTGGTCACCTCAGGGCAGAGTAGTGAATCATAGTGACACTCCTGAGAGGTCATTTGATGTTAAAGTGTCCTTTGGTTTGATGCTATGTGACTCTACCTTGGCCACAGCTAGTACACTTGTGAAAAGAGCCACTGACATGAGAGATGTGGCTGAGCCATGAAAAACCTCACCAAGGTAACCAATTATCAAGAAGTCTCCTTGCTTTTGTTTCCCCAAGGTCTCTCTGTTCAATGTCGTTTGCAGGATCACAGAGAATGGTGTCATTCACAGGAGAATGAAAGCAACTTTATTTGAGACCGTTTCCCCTGTACTGATGTGCTCATGATGTTATCATTCTGACCACAGAGCTGTACCCCTGAGTGCAGGGCAGGGGGTATCGATATTATATATCTCATTCACTTCGGAAAAGAGAGGAACATCAGTATCCATCCTGGCAACGTTGCATCTATCATTTTGCCAACAGGAGGATATCTACATAGAATTCTACTCAGAGACCCCATAGACACTCAGAATGTACAACTGACGATTTGACACAATGGTTTTGATACAGCTGATATTTTTGCGATATAACAGTTTTACACAACCATTGTATGTTGCGACCAACTGTGTGGTACATCAGTTCTGTATACGGGCTGTAGAGAGAGGTGTGATCTCCTTCCTGTACATTAGGCTCTGCGTTTTCAAAGGTATCTCTGGGTCCCAGTCCAACACTATATTTCACCCACAGCGACCAACTCTGTTGTTTCCTTCTCAGCCACAGCTGTCTGCTAGAAACTGTGTGCAGGGCTGTTTACTAAGCTCATCATTATTCTCTTTCTCATCAAAATCAGATTAGGGGGCACTGCATAATACATTGAAACATGATATGTGTCACATCTGTTGAAATGCGTATCTGAGAAGAACGCTCTTCTGCAATAGCCTGGCATATGATGAATAACTCTGCGCCCCCAAGTGGCACCCTATTCCCTATGTAGTGCACTACTTTTGACCAAGAGCCCAGGGCTCTTGTCAATCATTTTGCACTATGTAGGGAATAGGGTGCCATTTGGGACACAGATGAGTTTACATGCATGGCACAGGTGGCTCAGAATTGCAGGTTGTGCTCCTTTCTCTATTTATTGTGACCTTTTTACTATCGCTGACACCTGGGTTTTGGGACTCTCATTAGCATAAATATATTAATAGCAAGAGAGCACAGTGGGGATGTAAATGTTAGCTGTCAAAAGATGATGCAGCACACAGTTAGTGAGACAAACACCCTCTGCCCCCCCTTCTCCCTCCTACTGTCCTCTCATTCCCAGTCTGCTGGAGCATGTGACAGGACTCCAGGGAGAGAGCCATAGCACTGTTCCTGCATCAGCCTCATCAAGGCACTGTCTTCTAAATCTGATCTGTTGTCTTTGTTGGAGGCTGAGTAACAAGGTCCTACTCCTTGATTTGGAGACTGGGCCCATCCTGAATTGCACCCTATTCCCTACACAGTGCACTACTTTTGACTGGTCAATAGTAGCTGTTTATAGTAACACTCCAGCTAAAGTGGTCAGGTATAATTTAGCACGTATCCTTCTCTTTGTTCTGGTATTGTTCCATGTGCACGAAATATAAATACTTGTATGTGGGCGGGTGTGCGACAGGGTGTGGGAGTATAGCTCTGTCTGTCTGCTCTCACTGTCTCCAAGGTCGTGTCGCTTTGTTCTGACATTAGGAGGAATCTGCAAGCATAGACTGAAACATAACACAGGGGAATGAACTGGTCTGTTTACATCCATAAAGATAGACCTCCACCTGTCATTCCAATGGGCTCACTGGACAAACCGGTGACTGGGAAAAGAGCTGATTGGGCTAACGGCTCTGCGATGGAAATGGAAAGCGGCAGTAGACCTTCTAGAGGCGCCACCTCAGACCAAAATAGCTCAACGTGTCAGTTTGTTACTGTAAAGTGCATTATAGCATCAATATCCCTGCTATTTCATCTCCAGTCAGCTGTGTTTGCTTGTGTCTATGTGGCCATCTAAGACTCAGTTTTGACTGTATTTTAAACTATGCATGTTGCATTTAAAACAAACCGAAATGAATAAGCCCAAATTAATATTCATTAGGAACAGAAACATACTCTACTCATAGAGTATCCCGAGTGGCGCAGCGGTCTAAGGCACTACATCTCAGTGCAAGAGGCATCACTACAGTCCCTGGTTTGAATCCAGGCTGTATCACATCCGCCCGTGATTGGGAGTCCCATAGGGCAGCGCACAATTTGCCCAGTGTCGTCCGGGGTAGGCCATCATTGTAAATAAGAATTTGTTCTTAACTGACTTGCCTAGTTAAATAAATAAAAATGTTTTTAAAAAATAGAACAAAGTCAAATAATGTGAAATGCAAAACTCTGTATTTGGTAGAAAGAATACATTCTATTCATTTCTGGATATATCTTTAGCTAAAATATGCAGGAAATGAGAGGAGGCCTAATCAAAGGAGGCAGCAGGAGCCCTCTGGACCTCAGTGCTGGATGATGCTGCCGCAGATTCACATGATGCTGCAGCATCTTCCCACCTTGACTGTGGCTGAGCCAGGCTTCACATTGTACTGCTGTGGAGCCTGCAGTGTCTTTCTCTCCCTGGCACCTTGTTCCAAACCATTCACTAGCACCAGCTGTTTAATGAGGGCAGGGTAGGGATGTGAGACGGTGGTGCCGGTCGAGGTCTCTAGGGCCAGGCTGTGAGAGCTTTGCGAGAGGGCCGAGGCGGTTGTCACTCCCTGGGTGTGGGTCGAAGGGGTTGTCACTCCCTGTCTCTGAAGGTGCTCCATGTGTTTCATTATCAGGTTGTCCGCCAGGTGCCTCAGCTCCCCCTGGTCCATGAATGATACCTTATCCCTCTGTCTGAGTGGGGAGGGGCATTTCGGACCAACAGTGTAGGCTTTCGCCACCTGGGTGGGCTTCCTGGTTGGCTGGCTAGTTGTCCAGGCAAGGGCGGAGTGGTATGACTGGGCAACAATGCCCGGGAAGTGTTTGAGCTTTACCTCCATACACTTACTCCTCATCTTCTTCTCCAGCCATTGTCTCTCTGGGGTCAAGGTTATCGCAGGGGAGGGCTGGTTCAGAGTGGCTCTGGTCTGGGTTGGTTTAGTAGCATGAGTGTCGGCTGGCTGGAGCATGGTGCTGATGGTGGTAGTCTTTTCCATAGTTCTGGTGGCTGGTGAAATGTCCTTTGCTGCAGCAGTATCCTTCTGCTCCCCCGCTGGCTTGGTAGTCTTGTTCTTCAACCTGAACTCTGTGTTGAGGTGCACTCGTCCAGAGAACACTGCCCGGCGGTCAGTTACGTTGCCCATGATTTTCCAGTTGTCTTTGCTGCAGGAGGTGGGGGGCTGCAGGGGCGTGAGGTCGCC
This sequence comes from Oncorhynchus keta, assembly GCF_023373465.1. Lineage (NCBI taxonomy): Eukaryota > Metazoa > Chordata > Actinopteri > Salmoniformes > Salmonidae > Oncorhynchus > Oncorhynchus keta. The sequence goes on from NC_068428.1 coordinate 4,388,093, forward strand.
CACGTACCTGGTGACCAGCTTGGGGAAGCCCCAGAGGCGCTGGCTCTGCTTGCGGCGGACGTGGGACTCCAGCTTCTCCCGGACCTCCTGGGAAATTAAGGGGATCCTGGCACCCTGAGCGTACATCATAATGAGTTTACCCTCCGCCCCTAGAAACTGGCATGGAGCCTGGGAGTGAGGTGGAGGGTTTACACCCTGTGGGAAGAAGGCTGGAATGCTGACAGTTTTCCTAATGATCTCGGATCCTTTCTTAGCCTGAGAGGTGGTTGAGGTGTTGGAGTGGGTGGTGGTGGTGGACGTTGGGGGGGAGGTTGAGCTCGTGGTGCCTCCTCCTTTCAGCCTCTCGGTGAGCAGCCACCTAACGATTGAGATCATCAGCACAGCAATCCTCCAGCGATTGCGGGCCACCTTAGATTATAGTTTGGATTCGATTAGTTTTATTGTCTTCCGAGAGTATATGTTACTTTTCACAGACTTGTACATTTAGACGAACACCTAACCAACAACTCATCACCCAGACATTTTAACAGTAGTGGTTGTGTCTCAAATGGCACCCTATTTCCTTTATTTGTACACTGTGTAGAAAATAGGGTCCCATTGGGGACGCAGATTAACAGTACATTTCTACAGACCTTCTGCCTCACGTTGAGTTCCAGGCGTCTGCTGTGCCAGCGGTGCAGGAGGGGTGGGTCTGCTTTCCTCGGCACTACCTCAAACAGCTGTCTCACCGTCAGAATCTGTCTCACAGTCGGAGTCTTGGAGTGGTCTGGAGTGGTCTTGGAATGGTCTGGAGTGGTCTTGGACCAGTTTGTATGGTCTGTGAGGTCAGCAGCTCTGTCTTTGCAGTCAGGGAACGTGACAGTAGAAGGAGCTGCCACAGGACTAGTCACAGAGTCCTCTTTGGTCTCCATCAAAGTCCAGTTTTGCCTCCAACCAGTAGCAGCAGGCTGATTAGGGCTGGGCTGGTATTCAAGGGGCAGAGGGGAGTCAGAAGGAGACACGTACCTAGAGGAGCTGCAGGAGGAGCTACGGGAGGAGAGAGTGGAGCCATGGTAACTGTCCTCATCATCCCCACCAACTGGTAGCTGGAGGCAGGGAGTGGCCTTTGAGCTAGGACTACCCACTGGGCTAGGATTAACTGGAGGGAAGGGACTATCTTGACCATCTGGCCTACAGCCTTTCGGGTATTTAAACCTGTCAGGTGGAGGCTGTTTCTTACAGGTTTGGCATGTGCTGCCATCACTAGATCTAGAGGATACAGAAGATCTAGAAGATGATCTTGAGCAGCATGAGTCAGAGCATGACTTGGATTCAGAGCAGCAGTCCAGGTCCATCTCAGAGGTGAGGTCCTCGATCTCTGTCTTCTTCATGTCCAGAAGTTCCTCCAGTTGTTTGAGGTATCTGTAGTTGAGCTGCACTCCCTCTGTGAACTTAGTGACCAGCTCTCTGCAAGAGAAAATACAAGACTGGGTTTAAATTGAGTTCAGAGCTATTCATTTTCAGGATTCTTTTTTTTTTTTTTTTTTTTACCCACATGAAAGATCCCTTTGAATACACAATGAATTATGAAGGATGAAACTTACGGGTCAATCTCCCCGAAGACATCATCCTGTGAAGAGAAAAATACATGGGTGTTTAAGATAAGGATTTTGATATATACATTCTAGTTGTAGTGCCTGCATTTATACGGAGAGATATGGTCTTATGGTGGTAGTCACTCCGCAGTGCTAAAAGGACAGCGTAACTGCAGCTATATTTCTCATGTTTGTGGGCATGGAACAGTTTGTGGGAAGTTTGTGACAGCCTGGCTGGATAGTCCCGCGTCAAACACCATTACACAGAAGTAAAGTCTACTGGCGGCGCGCACTTACATCGTTTTTACGCAGATGGATAGCCCAGAACAGGAGCAAGAGGAGAATCAGGAAAAGGTTGAGCCCGATGACACGATCTGAGCCGAACTCATCTGATGTTTGCAGGAGCTGGGCCACACGGAGGCCCAGGTATTCTGCTGAAGTGGTAAACATGTCAAGTTCTTCAGTCAGACATCGTCATGATCACTCGGATATGAAAGATACGCGTCCGCTTCGATCCAGTGCTGTTATGGTGATTGCGCGGTCTTTTACCAATGGAAAACGTGGGGTTGAAGCAACGTTACTGCTCTGTCCGGTACACTGAAGGTTTCTATCGGACGGTTACAGGTGGTTGTGGGCCACATAAGTAGCAGGTGCTCGCAACGCTATTATGACGCAAGTTTGATGTTCGCATAGAATGAGGAATTAGAATACAATTGAATATACCGATTTGAATATGATCTCTATGACGTGTAGTGCGTTACGCAATCAAAGTAAACACTAGATGGGTATCCCAACGCATCCTGAATCGAGAACTCTATGGCCCAATATGCCTCAAAGAGAAATTCCCGTATACTGTGTCCCTTTATACGCCACTCTAATTTACCCTATGGACAATGTATTTCATAGGCTATTTCTGTTTGCACTTTTGGTAGACCTACCTATTGTGTTGTTTTTGAAAATTCCACAAATGAAAGCAAAACATCCTCAATTTAGAATTGTAAAAATTCCAGCGTGGGTTTTGCTAGTCTACGCAGTCTGATTTGGAATATTGTAATAGTCTATGAACCAGTGGGATCGGTTGGGTTTACTTGGGTTAACCATGTCTAATAGTGATTTTCCGTAAGGTCTATGTGCCTAGAGTTGGAAAATGTGGGATAGCATTGCAGCAATGACAGCTTTCTGTGTTTATCACTCTTCCTTTCATCCCTCCACCCCATTCACTTTTCCATATGGATTTAACCCTATGACAACAACAAAAATGTCAGTATACAACAAGTTATTGCTCAAGTGTAGCCTACCCTTGACTTTAATCATATATCATTGGAAAGCGTAGATCAGCTATCCATCAGAAAAAAAATTGTAATGTAAAATTCAAATCAAATCCAATTTTATTAATCACGAACACAGTTAACAAGCAGGTATAATAGGTGTAGTAAAATGCTTACTTGTAAGCTCCCTCAACAGTACAGTACAATATCAATAATAATGAAAAGTCAAATAAAAAATCTAAAGTAAGACGGTAGTATATATAGTAATTAAACTGTACACAATAAGATATATACAGTATAAATGAGTGAAATTTCAACTGACTGTATTTGTAAGTATAAAGTGGATAGTATCTTGGTTGTGTAGTTGTATAAACAGTATATAAGTAGAGCATCAAATTACTTACACGCCCTTAACCAACAATGCAGTTAAAGAAATAGAGTTAAGAAAATATTTACTAAATAAACTAAAGTAAAAATTAAGTTTTTATTTCATTTTTTAAATAAAAAGCAACACAAGAGAATTACATAATAATCAATGTGTGGGGGTACAGGAGCATTGAATGGAGTAGCAGCGTTGACTGTGTGTGTACTTGTGTGTGAGGGATATATGTGTGGAGAGTCAGTGGAAATAGTCTCTATAAGGTGCAGGTCTGTGCAAGAAGACGGCTACGGTTATCTGTTGAACAGTCTGGTCGCCGGATGCTAGTGGCTGTCTCAGAGCCTGTTGGCTCAATCAGGGGCATCATGCACTCCAAAAACCGCAGGGGGCACAAAGTATGTGAGGATGGCTGGGGGCTGATCCAGGGGGGCAGCCCCCAGCCATGACTGGTGATTATTTTCTTTTCGAAACTAAATATGCTTATCTCAACAACAAAAAATGCTATAAATACATCTGGGTAAAAGATTGAAAGGAATGTGAGTCTTATTCAGTACATTTAGTTATTGCCTGCTTTTCTAAAGGCTACCAACCTTGCCAGCAAGCATGCCAGATAATATGCAGATGCTGTATCTTAATTTGACCATCCTGTTGTTGCAGGAAAATAAAACTTGTAGAGTATTCAAGGTTTAAAAAGGCTTCTAAAGTTTGTAATTTCCACTTAAAAATATCACAGTTGATTTTCACTAACGAAAAATGTATCAACCCTTATTATAATCTACATAATAATCCACATTTCCTGTTGTTGCAGGATTATTTCCCTGCTGTAGCACACTGGCTCAAATTAAGATCCTACATCTGTAGTTAGACAAGCCACCTTCTCTAACTTGATAGCTAATTATGAGGTTGGGAGATAGGTTCCCAATCTCGGCTAGCTAAAGCCAACTTCATAAATATGCTAGGTGTCTCGTAGTATTAGCGAGAATCAAACAAAACCAACAACAACAACAAAAAGATAAAAACTGTCAAGATTATTGCCCTGCCCCTGGAAGATGGAGTAACAGTTTGGGTGCTCCTCAGACTCGTAGCTGACGAAGCAGAACAAGTCTGAAGACAGAAATGCAGAGGGAATAAATATGCAAACACATGGTGCACACTAGTTCACAAACAGTATGGAAAACAGGCAGGATGAAAAGTTATTGCTTGACCTTAGGCAACAAAAGAAAAGCAACTTAGTACTATCCCAAATGGCACACCTATGGCCCCTGGTCAGAAGTAGTGCACTGTATAGGAAATAGGGTGCCATTTGGGACATAGACATAATCATAGTAACAACCATCTTTTATCTCCATCTATACTGGTATGTTGCTAGGATACTTTTTTTAAAACTCTTGAGACCTGTCCATTATATTGCCTGTGGTACTGGCCACTTCTCAAAAAAAAGAAACATGTTTCACTCCACATTCTCTTAGCACTTGTGTCTTCAGACTTGTTCTGCTTCGTCACCTGTGGGTCTGAGGGACACCCAAACTGTCACTCTGTCTTCCGGGGCGAGGGCAATAATAATAACTCATGTCAGTTTTTCTTCTTGCCTTGGGTCTCTTCTCCGTCCCCAAGCCCTGAACTGAAGACAATTTCAGCCTTACAACCTACTGGGCAAAAACTGGTCAACGTTGTTTCTATGTGATGACCGTTCAATGTGATGACTGTTGAATCAATGTAGAAAACGGATTGGATTTGCAAAAAGTCATCAACGTAATGGAATTTAGTTTTTTTTACACCCAACTTTTAACCTAAATACAATGACATTGACATTTTTTGGTGATTTCACATTGAATTGACATTAATTGACATCTCAACCAAATGTAAATTCAAATCAAATTGTATTAGTCACATGCGCCAAATACAACAGGTGTAAAATTGTATCATATTACTCCATTGTTAGCCTATCTACACTGGCTTCCTGTTAAGACTAGGGCTGATTTTAAGGTTTTAATGCTAACCTACAAAGATAGGAGCAAGCCAATGTAATGCTATCTTTCCGATTTCGTCCTGCCTTGCATACCTACACGTATGCTACGGTCACAAGACGCAGGCCTTATTGTCCCTGGAATTTCTAAACAAACAGCTGGAGGCTGGGCTTTCTCCTATTGAGCTCCATTTTTGTGGAACGGTCTGCCTATCCATGTCAGACACAGACTCAGTCTCAACCTTTAAGTCTTTATTGAAGACTCATCTCTTCAGTAGGTCCTATGATTGAGTGATGTCTGGCCTAGGGGTGTGAAGGTGAACGGAAAGTCACTGGAGCGACGAACCACCCTTGCTGTCTCTGACTGGCCGGTTCCCCTCTCTCCACTGGGATTCTATGCCTCTAACCCTATTACGGGGTCTGAGTCACTGGCTTACTGGTGCTCTTCCATGCCGTCCCTTGGAGGGTTGTGTCACTTGAATGGGTTGAGTCTGACATGATCTTCCTGTCCGGGTTGGTGCCCCCCTTGAGTTTGTGCCGTGGGGAAAATCTTTGTGGGGTATACTCGGCTTGTCTCAGGGTAGTAAGTTGGTGGTTGAAGATATCTCTAGTGGTGTGGGGGCTGTGCTTTGGCAAAGTGGGTGGGTTTATATCCTGCCTGGTTGGCCCTGTCCGGGGGTATAGTCGGATGGGGCCACAGTGTCTCCCGACCCCTCCTGTCTCAGCCTCCAGTAATTATGCTGCAATAGTTTATGTGTTAGGGGGCTAGGGTCGGTCTGTTATATCTGGAGTATTTATCCTGTCTTTTTTTTCAAATCAAATCAAATGTTATTTGTCACATACACATGGTTAGCAGATGTTAATGCGAGTGTAGCGAAATGCTTGTGCTTCTAGTTCCGACAATGCAGTAATAACCAACAAGTAATCTAACTAACAATTCCAAAACTACTGTCTTATACACAGTGTAAGGGGATAAAGAATATGTACATAAGGATATATGAATGAGTGATGGTACAGGGCAGCATAGGCAAGATACAGTAGATGGTATCGAGTACAGTATATACATATGAGATGAGTATGTAAACAAAGTGGCATAGTTAAAGTGGCTAGTGATACATGTATTACATAAGGATGCAGTCGATGATATAGAGTACAGTATATACGTATGCATATGAGATTAATAATGTAGGGTAAGTAGCATTATATAAGCTAGCATTGTTTAAAGTGGCTAGTAATATATTTACATCATTTCCCATCAATTCCCATTATTAAAGTGGCTGGAGTTGAGTCAGTGTCAATGTCAGTGTGTTGGCAGCAGCCACTCAATGTTAGTGGTGGCTGTTTAACAGTCTGATGGCCTTGAGATAGAAGCTGTTTTTCAGTCTCTCGGTCCCAGCTTCAGATGCACCTGTACTGACCTCGCCTTCTGGATGATAGCGGGGTGAACAGGCAGTGGCTCGGGTGGTTGTTGTCCTTGATGATCTTTATGGCCTTCCTGTAACATCGGGTGGTGTAGGTGTCCTGGAGGGCAGGTAGTTTGCCCCCGGTGATGCGTTGTGCAGACCTCACTACCCTCTGGAGAGCCTTACGGTTGAGGGCGGAGCAGTTGCCGTACCAGGCGGTGATACAGCCCGCCAGGATGCTCTCGATTGTGCATCTGTAGAAGTTTGTGAGTGCTTTTGGTGACAAGCCGAATTTCTTCAGCCTCCTGAGGTTGAAGAGGCGCTGCTGCGCCTTCTTCACGATGCTGTCTGTGTGAGTGGACCAATTCAGTTTGTCTGTGATGTGTATGCCGAGGAACTTAACTTGCTACCCTCTCCACTACTGTTCCATCGATGTGGATAGGGGGGGTGTTCCCTCTGCTGTTTCCTGAAGTCCACAATCATCTCCTTAGTTTTGTTGACGTTGAGTGTGAGGTTATTTTCCTGACACCACACTCCGAGGGCCCTCACCTCCTCCCTGTAGGCCGTCTCGTCGTTGTTGGTAATCAAGCCTACCACTGTTGTGTCGTCCGCAAACTTGATGATTGAGTTGGAGGCGTGCGTGGCCACGCCGTCGTGGGTGAACAGGGAGTACAGGAGAGGGCTCAGAGCGCACCATTGTGGGGCCCCCGTGTTGAGGATCAGCGGGGAGGAGATGTTGTTGCCTACCCTCACCACCTGGGGGCGGCCCGTCAGGAAGTCCAGTACCCAGCTGCACAGGGCGGGGTCGAGACCCAGGGTCTCGAGCTTGATGACGAGCTTGGAGGGTACTATGGTGTTGAATGCCGAGCTGTAGTCGATGAACAGCATTCTCACATAGGTATTACTCTAGTCCATATGGGTTAGGGCAGTGTGCAGTGTGGTTGAGATTGCATCGTCTGTGGACCTATTTGGGCGGTAAGCAAATTGGAGTGGGTCTAGGGTGTCAGGTAGGGTGGAGGTGATATGGTCCTTGACTAGTCTCTCAAAGCACTTCATGATGACGGAAGTGAGTGCTACGGGGCCGCAGTCGTTTAGCTCAGTTACCTTAGCTTTCTTGGGAACAGGAACAATGGTGGCCCTCTTGAAGCATGTGGGAACAGCAGACTGGTATAGGGATTGATTGAATATGTCCGTAAACACACCGGCCAGCTGGTCTGCGCATGCTCTGAGGGCGCGGCTGGGGATGCCGCCTGGGCCTGCAGCCTTGCGAGGGTTAACACGTTTAAATGTCTTACTCACCTCGGCTGCAGTGAAGGAGAGACCGCATGTTTTCGTTGCAGGCCGTGTCAGTGGCACTGTATTGTCCTCAAAGCGGGCAAAAAAGTTATTTAGTCTGCCTGGGAGCAAGACATCCTGGTCCGTGACTGGGCTGGGTTTCTTCTTGTCGTCCGTGATTGACTGTAGACCCTGCCACATGCCTCTTGTGTCTGAGCCATTGAATTGAGATTCTACTTTGTCTCTGTACTGATGCGTAGCTTGTTTGATAGCCTTGCGGAGGGAATAGCTGCACTGTTTGTATTCGGTCATGTTACCAGACACCTTGCCCTGATTAAAAGCAGTGGTTCACGCTTTCAGTTTCACGTGAATGCTGCCATCAATCCACGGTTTCTGGTTAGGGAATGTTTTAATCGTTGCTATGGGAACGACATCTTCAACGCACGTTCTTATGAACTCGCACACCGAATCAGCGTATTCGTCAATATTGTTATCTGACGCAATACGAAACATGTCCCAGTCCACGTGATGGAAGCAGTCTTGGAGTGTGGAGTCAGCTTGGTCGGACCAGCGTTGGACAGACCTCAGCGGGGGAGCCTCTTGTTTAAGTTTCTGTCTGTAGGCAGGGATCAACAAAATGGAGTCGTGGTCAGCTTTTCCGAAAGGGGGGCGGGGCAGGGCCTTATATGCGTCGCGGAAGTTAGAGTAACAATGATCCAAGGTTTTACCACCCCTGGTTGCGCAATCGATATGCTGATAAAATTTAGGGAGTCTTGTTTTCAGATTAGCTTTGTTAAAATCCCCAGCTACAATGAATGCAGCCTCCGGATAAATGGTTTCCAGTTTGCAAAGAGTTAAATAAAGTTCGTTCAGAGCCATCGATGTGTCTGCTTGGGGGGGGATATATACGGCTGTGATTATAATCGAAGAGAATTCTCTTGGTAGATAATGCGGTCTACATTTGATTGTGAGGAATTCTAAATCAGGTGAACAGAAGGATTTGAGTTCCTGTATGTTTTTCATCACACCATGTCTCGTTAGTCATGAGGCACACGCCCCCGCCACTCTTCTTACCAGAAAGATGTTTGTTTCTGTCGGCGCGATGCGTGGAGAAACCCATTGGCTGCACTGCCCCGGATAGCGTCTCTCCAGTGAGCCATGTTTCCGTGAAGCAAAGAACGTTACAGTCTCTGATGTCCCTCTGGAATGCTACCCTTGCTCGGATTTCATCAACCTCGTTGTCAAGAGACTGGACATTGGCAAGAAGAATGCTAGGGAGTGGTGCACGGTGTGCCCGTCTCCGGAGTCTGATCAGAAGACCGCCTCGTTTCCCTCTTTTTCGGAGTCGTTTTTTGGGGTCGCTGCATGGAATCAATTCCGTTGACCTGTTTGTAAGGCAGAACACAGGATCCGCGTCGCGGAAAACATATTCTTGGTCGTACTGACCTGTTCACCGGACGTGCTACCTTGTCCCAGACCTGCGTTTTCAACTCTCTCTCTCTCTACCATACCTGCTGTCTCTAAATCTGAATTATCAGCTATGAAAGCCAACTAACATTTACTCCTGAGGTGCTGACCTGTTGCACCCTCTACAACCACTGTGATTATTATTATTTACCCTGCTGGCCAGCTATGAACGTTTGAACATCTTGGCCATGTTCTGTTATAATCTCTACCCGGCACAGCCAGAAGAGGACTGACCAGCCCTCAGAGCCTGGTTTCTCTCTAGGTTTCTTCCTAGGTTACTGCCTTCCTAGGGAGTTTTTCCCATCCACCGTGCTTCTACATCTGCATTGCTTGCTGTTTGGGGTTTTAGGCTGGGTTTCTGTATAGCACTTTGACATCGTCTGATGTAAAAAGGGTTTTATAAATACATTTGATTGGTTTGATTGAGTGTAGACCTCGCAGTGAAATACTTACTTACAAGCCCCTAACCAGCAATGCAGTTTAAAAAATATGATTAAGAATAAAAAATAAAAGTAACAAGTTGTTAAAGAGCAGCAGTAAAATAACAATAGTGAGACTATATACAGGGGGTACCAGTACAGAGTCAATGTGCGGGGGCACCGGTTAGTTGAGATAATATGTACATGTACACTACCGTTCAAAAGTTTGGGGTTACTTAGAAATATCCTTGTTTGGTCAGAAATACAGTGTAGACATTGTTAATGTTGTAAATGTCTATTGTCACTGGAAACTACAGATTTGTTATGGAATATCTACATAGGCATACAGAGGCCCATTATCAACACATTATCCTGTGTTCCAATGGCATGTTGTGTTAGCTAATCCAAGTTCATCATTTTAAAAGGCTAGTCAATCATTAGAAAACCCTTTGAAATTATGTTAGCACAGCTGAAATCTGTTGTCCTGTTTCAAAAGCAATAAAACTGGCCTTCTTTAGACTAGTTGAGTATCTGGAGCATCAGCATTTGTGGGTTCGATTACAGGCTCAAAATGGCCAGAAACAAAGAACTTTCTTCTGAAACTCGTCAGTCTATTATTGTTCTGAGAAATTAAGGCTATTCCATGCGAGAAAGATCTCGTAGAACACAGTGTACTAGAACGCAGCGCAAACTAGCTCGATCCAAAATAGAAAGAGGAGTGAGAGGCCCCGGTGCACAACTGAGCAGATGACATGTACAGTAGAGTAGATTTTTTAAACACTTTTTAGGTTACTACATGATTCCATATGTGTTATTTCATAGTTTTGATGTCTTCACTGTTATTCTACAATGTAGAAAATAGTAAAAATAAAGAAATACCCTTGAATGAGTAGGTATTTCCAAACCTTTGACTGGTACAGTATATATACAGTTGAAGTCGGAAGTTTACATACACCTTAGCCAAGTACATTTAAACTCAGTTTTTCACAATTCCTGACATTTAATTCTAGTAACTGAGTCAGGTTTGTAGGCCTCCTTGCTCTCACACCTTTTTTTCAGTTCTGCCCACAAATGTTCTATAGGATTGAGGTCAGGGCTTTGTGATGGCCACTCCAAAACCTTGACTTTGTCGTCCTTAGCCGTTTTGCCACAACTCTGGAAGTATGCTTGGGTTCATTGTCCATTTGGAAGACCCATTTGCAACCAAGCTTTAACTTCCTGACTGATGTCTTGAGATGTTGCTTCAATATATCCACATAATTTTCCTCATGATGTGATCTATTTTGTGCTCCAGTCCCTCCTGCAGCATAGCACCCCCATAACATGATGCTGCCACCTCCGCGCTTCACGGTTGGGATTGTGTTTTAGTCTAAACTGGAATTTGGACACTCAGGAACATTCACTGTCTTCTTGGTAAGCAACTCCAGGGTAGATTTGGCCTTGTGTTTAGGTTATTGTCCTGTTGAACGGTGAATTCATCTACCGGTGTCTGGTGGAAAGCAGACTGAACCAGGTTTTTCTGTAGGATTTTGCCTGTGTTTAGCTCCATTCCATTTGATTTTTTATCCTGAAAAACGATTACAAACATACCCATAACATGATGCAACCACCACTATGCTGGAAAATATGGAGAGTAGTACTCAGTACCCAGTCGTGTAATATTGGATTTGACTCAAACATAACACTTTGTTTTCAGGACAGAAAGTTAATTGCTTTGCCGCATTTCCAGTATTACTTTATTTTCTTGTTGCAAACTGGATGCATGTTTTGGAATATTTTATTCTCTACAGGCTTCCTTCTTTTTACTCTGTCAATTAGGTTAGTATTGTGGAATAACTACGATGTTGTTGATCCATCCTCAGTTTTCTCCTATTACAGCTATTAAACTCTGTAACTGTTTTATAGTCACCATTGGCCATGGTGAAATCCCTGAGAGGTTGGCAAATGAGATTTTTGGCAAAATTGTCTACATCATTCATTGACTCAGATGGCTCATTCATTAAAAAAAACACACTGATATTGCCAATTACTTTAATGATTTTTCATTGGCAAGATGAGCAAACGTAGGAATGACATGCCAGCAACAAACCCTGACACTATACATCCAAGTATATCTGACCAAATGATGCAATTTTGAATTCCATAAAGTGAGTGTGGAAGAGGTGAAACAATGATTGTCTAGCCACTGGGGTCTGACAACTTGGATGGAAAATTACTGAGAATAATAAGGGAAAATAGGAGTGGCAATATTGTCCACATCTTCAATCTAAGCCTACTGTGTGCCTTTAGGCCTGGAGGGAAGCAAAAGTAATTCCTCTACCTAAGAATAGTAAAGCCCCCTTTACTGGCTCAAATAGCTGACCAATCAGACTGTTACCAACCCTGAGTAAACTTTTGGAAAAAATAGTGTGACCAGACAATGCTATTTTACAGTAAACAAATTGACAAAATACTTTTTGCATGCTGAGAGGGAAGGACATTCAACAAGCACAACATTTACACAAATGACTGATAATTGGCTGAGAGACATTTTGTTAGACTTCAGTGTGGCTTTTGACATTATCGATCATAGTCTGCTGCTGGAAAAACATGTATGTTATGGCTTTACCCCCCCTGCTATATTATGGATAAAGTGAAACCTGTCTAACAGAACACAGAGGGTATTCTTTAATTAATTCCTATCCAGCATAATCCAGGTAGAATCAGGAATTCCCCAGGGAAGCTGTCTAGGCCCCTTACTTTCTTCAATCTTTACTAACGACATGCCACTGGCTTTGAGTAAAGGATGACTCAACACTATACACATCAGCTACTACAGTGACTGAAATGACTGCAGCACTTAACAAAGAGCTGCAGTTAGTTTCAGAATGGGTTGCAAGGAATAAGTTAGTCCTAAATATAAAAAAATGCATTGTATTTTGGACAAATCATTCACTAAACTCTAAACCTCAACTAAATATTGTGCCTTGGCAGCAGCTTAACTTCTTCGAGATAGGGGGCGTTCTTTTAATTTTTGGATAAAAAACGTTCCCGTTTTAAACAAGATATTTTGTCACGAAAAGATGCTCGACTATGCATGTAATTGACAGCCAAAAGTGCAAAGATATTATCTGTGAGTGCCCCAGAACTAATGCTATAGGCGAAACCAAGATGAAATTTCATACAGGAAATAGTCCAGATTTTGAATGCCCTGTGTTCCAATGTCTCCTTATATGGCTGTGAATGCGCCAGGAATGAGCCTGCACTTTCTGTTGTTTCCCCAAGGTGTCTGCAGCATTGTGACGTATTTGTAGGCATATCATTGGAAGATTGACCATAAGAGACTACATTTACCAGGTGTCCACCCGGTGTCCTCCATCAAAATTATTGCGTAATCTCCAGGTCCATGCGCGTTCCATTTTCTTCAGAGGAGAAACCAAACTGCCACGAATGATTTATCATCAATAGATATGTGAAAAACACCTTGAGGATTGATTCTAAACAACGTTTGCCATGTTTCTGTCGATATTATGGAGTTAATTTGGAAAAAAGTTTGCGTTGTAATGACTTTTCTGTTTTTTTCTTACCCAAACGTGATGAACAAAACGGAGCGATTTGTCCTACACAAATAATATTTTTGGAAAAACTGAACATTTGCTATCTAACTGAGAGTCTCCTCATTGAAAACATCTGAAGTTCTTCAAAGGTAAATTATTTTATTTGAATGCTTTTCTTGTTTTTGTGAAAATGTTGCATGCTGAATGCTAGGCTTAATGCTATGCTAGGCTATCAATACTCTTACACAAATGCTTGTTTAGCTATGGTTCAAAAGCATATTTTGAAAATCTGAGATGACAGTGTTGTTAACAAAAGGCTAAGCTTGAGAGCAAATATATTTATTTAATTTAATTTGCGATTTTCATGAATAGTTAATGTTGAGTTATGCTAATGAGCTTGAGGCTATAAATAGAATCCCTGATACGGGATTGCTCGTCGCAACAGGTTAAGGGGATCCATAATAAATACAAATACAAACTGAGGTAGGAAGGCCGCTTGTATCTTTGTACTGACTGGGTGTTGATACACTATCCAAAATGTATTTAATAACTTCACTGTGTTCAAAGGGATATTCAATGTCTGCTTATTTTTTTACCCATCAACCAATAGGAGCCCTTCTTTGCGAGGCATTGAAAAACCTCACTGGTCTTTATGGTTGAATCTGTGTTTGAAGTTCACTGCTCGACTGAGGGACCTTACAATTATGTGTATGTGTGGGGTACAGAGATGAGGGTAGTCATTAAAAAATAATGTTAAACACTATTATTGCACAGAGTGAGTCCATCAAATAAAATAAAATGTTATTTGTCAGATGCACCTTACAGTGAAATGCTTACTTACAAGCCCTTAATCAACAATGCAGTTTTAAGAAAATAAGAAGTAAAGTAACAAATAATTAAAATAAGAGTAGCAGTAAAATAACAACAGCGAGGCTATATACAGGGGGTACCGGTACAGAGTCAATGTGCAGGGGCACCGGTTAGTCAAGGTAATTGAGGTAATATATACATGTTGGTAGAGTTATTAAAGTGACTATGCATAGGTAATAACAGAGAGTAGCAGCAGCAGAAAAGGGGGTGGGCAATGCAAGTAGTCTGGGTAGCCATTTGATTAGATATTCAGTCTTATGGCTTGGGGTTAGAAGCTGTTTTAGAAGCCTCTTGGACCTAGACTTGGTGCTCCGGTAGGGTGGCTGGAGTCTTTGACAATTTTTAGGGCCATCCACTGACACAGCCTGGTATAGAGGTCCTGGATGGCAGGAAGCTTAGCCCCAGTGATGTACTGGGTTGTACACACTACCCTCTGTAGTGCCTTGCAGTCAGAGGCCAAGCAGTTGCCACACCATGCAGTGATGCAACTCGATGATGCAGCTGTAGAATCTTTTATGGATCTGAGGGACCCATGCCAAATCTTTTCCGTCTCCTTAGGGGGAATAGGTTTTGTTGTGCCCTCTTCAAGAAAGTCTTGGTGTGTTTGGACCATGTTAGTTTGTTGGTGATGTGGACACCAAGGAACTTGAAGCTCTCAACCTGCTCCACTACATCCCCGTCGATGAGAATGGGGGCATGCTCGGTCCTCCTTTTCCTGTAGTCCACAATCATCTCCTTTGTCTTGATCATGTTGAGGGAGAGGTTGTTGCCCTGGCACCACACGGCCAGATCTCTGACCTCCTCCCTACCTTAGTGTTATTGGGCACAGGGTCTATGGTGGTCTGCTTGAAACATGTTGCTATTACAGACTCAGACAGGGAGAGGTTGAAAATGTCAGTGAAGACACTTGCCAGTTGGGCAGTGCATGCTCAGAGTACACGTCCTGGTAATCCGTCTGGCCCTGCGGCCTTGTGAATGTTGACCTGTATAAAGGTCTTCCTCGCCTTGGCTGAGGAGAGTGTGATCACACAGTCGTCCGGAACAGCTGGTTCTCTCATGCATGTTTCACTGTTACTTGCCTCAAAGCGAGCATAGAAGTAATTTGGCTCGTCTGGTAGGCTTGTGTCACTGGCTGTGCTTCCCTTTGTAGTCTGTAATAGTTTGCAAGCCCTGCCACATCCGACGCGCGTCGGAGCCAGTGTGGTATGATTCAATCTTAGTCCTGTATTGACGCTTTGCCTGTTTGATGGTTCGTTGGAG